>NC_054468.1:4781584-5080583 GCF_017639515.1 Carcharodon carcharias
ATTCTTGTAGTTCTGTAGTTCTGTGATTCTGTTTTTCGGTGTTTATGTGTTTATGTGCTTCGGTGATTCTGTGGTTCTGTGATTCTGTGGTTCTGTGGTTCTGTGATTCTGTGATCCTGTGGTTCTGTGATTCTGTGATTCTCTGTTTGTGTGGCTCTGTGATTCTGTTGTTCTGTGATTCTGTGGTTCGGTGATTCTGTAGTTCTGTAGTTCTGTGATTTTGTGATTCTGTTATTCTGTGTTTATGTGTTTATTTGCTTCTGTGATTCTGTGGTTCTGTGATTCTGTTATTCTGTGATTCTGTGATTCTATGTTTCTGTGGTTCTGTGATTCTGTGATTCTATGATTCTGTGATTCTGTGATTCTGTTGTTCTGTGATTCTGTGGTTCGGTGATTCTGTAGTTCTGTAGTTCTGTGATTCTATGATTCTGTGTTTATGTGTTTATGTGCTTCTGTGATTCTGTGGTTCTGTGATTCTATGTTTCTGTGGTTCTTTGATTCTTTGATTCTATGATTCTGTGGTTCTGTGATTCTGTGATCTGTTGTTCTGTGTTTCTGTGATTCTGTGATTCTGTGTTTCTGTGAATCTGTGATTCTGTGATTCTGTGAATCTTTGTTTATTTGCATTTGTGATTCTGTCATTCTGTGGTTCTGTGATGCTGTAAATCTATGTTTCTGTGTTTCTGTGATTCTGTGGTTCTGTGATTCTGTGATTCTGTTGTTCTGTGGATCTGTGATTCTGTGGTTTTGTGGTTCTGTGATTCTTTGGTTCTGTTTTTCTGTGATTATGTGGTTCTGTGATTCTGTGATTCCGTGATTCTGTTGTTCTGAGATTCTGAGGTTCTGTGATTCTGTGATACATTGTTTATGTCTTTCTGTGGTTCTGTGATTCTGTGGTTCTGTGGTTCTGTGATTCTGTGGTCTTGTGATCCCATGGTTCTGTGATTCTGTGATTCTGTGGTTCAGTGATTCTGCGGTTCTGTGATTCTGCGTTTCTGTGATTCTGACATTCTCTGGTTCTGTGGTTCTGTGATTCTGTGATTCTGTGCTTATGTGAGTCTGAGATACTGTCATTCTGTGGTTCTGTGGTTCTGTGAATCTGTGGTTCTGTGATTCTGTGATTCTGTGTTTCTGTGGTTCTGTGATTCTGTGGTTCTGTAGTTCTGCGATTCTTTGGTTCTGTGATTCTGTGATTAAGTGTTTCTGTGATTCTGTGATTCTGTGTTTCTGTGATTCTGTTGTATCTGTGATTCTGTGTTTATGTGTTTCTGTGGTTCTGTGATTCTGTTGTTCTGCGGTTCTGCGGTTCTGTGATTCTGTGGTTCTGTGATTCCGTGGTTCTGTGATTCTGTGTTTATGTGGTTCTGTGGTTCTGTGATTCTGTGGTTCTGTGATTCTGTGGTTATGTGGTTCTGCGATTCTGTGATTCTGTAGTTCTGTGATTCTGTGTTTCTTTGGTTCTGTGATTCTTTGGTTCTGAGGTTATGTGATTCTTTTGTCCTCTGATTCTGTGATTCTGTGGTACTGTGATTCTGTGTTTCTGTGGTTCTGTGATTCTCTGATTCTGCGGTTCTGTGATTCTGTATTTCTGTCGTTCTATTGTACTGTGGTTCTGTGGTTCGGTGATTCCGTGGTTCTGTGATTCTGTGATTCTGTGTTTTTGTGATTCCATGGTTCTGTGATTCTGTGATTCTGTGTTTCATTGATTCAGTGTTTCTGTGATTCTGCGATTCTGTGATACTGTGATTCTGTGGTTATGTGGTTCTGTGATTCAGTGGTTCTGTTGTTCAGTAATTCTGTGGTTCTGTGATTCTATGATTCTGTGGTTCTGTGCTTCTGTGATCCTGTGGTTCTGTGATACTCTGATTGTGAGGGTCTGTGATTCTGTTGTTCTGTGATTCTGTGGTTCGGTGATTCTGTAGTTCTGTAGTTCTGTGATTCTGTGATTCTGTTATTCTTTGGTTTATGTGTTTATTTGCTTCAGTGATTCTGTGGTTCTTTGATTTTGCTATTCTGTGATTCTGTGATTCTGTGATTCTGTTGTTTTGTGATTCTGTGGTTCGGTGATTCTGTAGTTCTGTAGTTCTGTGATTCTATGATTCTGTGTTTATCTGTTTATGTGCTTCTGTGATTCTGTGGTTCTGTGATTCTATGTTTCTGTGGTTCTGTGATTCTTTGATTCTATGATTCTGTGGTTCTGTGATTCTGTGATCTGTTGTTCTGTGTTTCTGTGATTCTGTGATTCTGTGTTTCTGTGAATCTGTGATTCTGTGATTCTGTGAATCTGTGTTTATTTGCATTTGTGATTCTGTCATTCTGTGATTCTGTGGTTCTGTGATTCTGTGATTCTGTTGTTCTGTGGATCTGTGATTCTGTGGTTTTGTGGTTCTGTGATTCTTTGGTTCTGTTTTTCTGTGATTATGTGGTTCTGTGATTCTGTGATTCTGTGATTCTGTTGTTCTGAGATTCTGACGTTCTGTGATTCTGTGATACTGTGTTTATGTCTTTCTGTGGTTCTGTGATTCTGTGGTTCTGTGGTTCTGTGATTGTGTGGTCTTGTGATCCCATGGTTCTGTGATTCTGTGATTCTGTGGTTCAGTGATTCTGCGGTTCTGTGATTCTGCGTTTCTGTGATTCTGACATTCTCTGGTTCTGTGGTTCTGTGATTCTGGGATTCTGTGTTTATGTGAGTCTGAGATACTGTCATTCTGTGGTTCTGTGGTTCTGTGAATCTGTGGTTCTGTGATTCTGTGATTCTGTGTTTCTGTGGTTCTGTGATTCTGTGGTTCTGTAGTTCTGCGATTCTTTGGTTCTGTGCTTCTGTGATTAAGTGTTTCTGTGATTCTGTGATTCTGTGGTTCTGTGATTCTGTTGTATCTGTGATTCTGTGATTCTGTGTTTATGTGGTTCTGTGGTTCTGTGATTCTGTGATTCTGTGGTTCTGCGGTTCTGTGATTCTGTGGTTCTGTGATTCCGTGGTTCTGTGATTCTGTGATTCTGTGTTTATGTGGTTCTGTGGTTCTGTGATTCTGTGGTTCTGTGATTCTGTGGTTATGTGGTTCTGTGATTCTGTGGTTCTGTGGTTCTGTGATTCTTTGGTTCTGAGGTTATGTGATTCTTTTGTCCTCTGATTCTGTGATTCTGTGGTACTGTGATTCTGTGATTCTGTGTTTCTGTGGTTCTGTGATTCTCTGATTCTGCGGGTCTGTGATTCTGTATTTCTGTCGTTCTATTGTACTGTGGTTCTGTGGTTCGGTGATTCCGTGGTTCTGTGATTCTGTGATTCTGTGTTTTTGTGATTCCATGGTTCTGTGATTCTGTGATTCTGTGTTTCAGTGATTCAGTGTTTCTGTGATTCTGCGTTTCTGTGATTCTGTGATTCTGTGGTTATGTGGTTCTGTGATTCAGTGGTTCTGTGGCTCTGTAATTCTGTGGTTCTGTGATTCTGTGATCCTGTGGTTCTGTGATTCTCTGATTGTGAGGGTCTGTGATTCTGTTGTTCTTTGATTCTGTGGTTCGGTGATTCTGTAGTTCTGTAGTTCTCTGATTGTGTGATTCTGTTATTCTTTGGTTTATGTGTTTATTTGCTTCAGTGATTCTGTGGTTCTGTGATTTTGCTATTCTGTGATTCTGTGATTCTATGTTTCTTTGGTTCTGTGATTCTGTGATTCTATGATTCTGTGGTTCTGTGGTTCTGTGATTCTGTGATTCTGTGATTCTGTTGCTCTGTGATTCTGTGGTTCGGTGATTCTGTAGTTCTGTAGTTCTGTGATTCTGCGATTAGGTGTTTATGTGTTTATGTGCTTCTGTGATTCTGTGATCCTGTGGTTCTGTGATTCTGTGATTCTCTGTTTGTGTGGGTCTGTGATTCTGTTGTTCTGTGATTCTGTGGTTCGGTGATTCTGTAGTTCTGTAGTTCTGTGATTTTGTGATTCTGTTATTCTGTGTTTATGTGTTTATTTGCTTCTGTGATTCTGTGGTTCTGTGATTCTGTTATTCTGTGATTCTGTGATTCTATGATTCTGTGGTTCTGTGATTCTGTGATTCTGTTGTTCTGTGATTCTGTGGTTCGGTGATTCTGTAGTTCTGTAGTTCTGTGATTCTATGTTTCTGTTGTTCTGTGATTCTTTGATTCTATGATTCTGTGGTACTGTGATTCTGTGATTCAGTTGTTGTGTGTTTCTGAGATTCTGTGATTCTGTGTTTCTGTGAATCTGTGATTCTGTGATTCTGTGAATCTGTGTTTATTTGCATTTGTGACTCTGTCATTCTCTGGTTCTGTGGTTCTCTTGTATCTGTGATTCTGTGCTTCTGTGTTTATGTGATTCTGAGATTCTGTGGTTCTGTGGTTCTGTGATGCGGTGAATCTATGTTTCTGTGTTTCTGTGATTCTGTGGTTTTGTGATTCTGTGCTCCTGTTGTTCTATGGAACTGCGATTCTATGGTTTTGTGGTTCTGTGATTCTTTGGTTCTGTTTTTCTGTGATTATGTTGTTCTGTGATTCTGTGATTCTGTGATTCTGTTTTTCTGAGATTCTGAGGTTCTGTGATTCTGTGATACTGTGTTTATGTCTTTCTGTGGTTCTGTGATTCTGTGGTTCTGTGGTTCTGTGATTCAGTGGTTTTGTGATCCCATGGTTCTGTGATTCTGTGATTCTGTGGTTCAGTGATTCTGCGGTTCTGTGATTCTGCGGTTCTGTGATTCTGACATTCTCTGGTTCTGTGGTTCTGTGATTCTGTGATTCTGTGATTCTGTGTTTATGTGAGTCTGAGATACTGTCATTCTGTGGTTCTGTGGTTCTGTGAATCTGTGGTTCTGTGATTCTGTGATTCTGTGTTTCGGTGGTTCTGTAGTTCTGTGATTCTTTGGTTCTGTGATTCTGTGATTAAGTGTTTCTGTGATTCTGTGATTCTGTGGTTTTGTGATTCTGTTGTATCTGTGATTCTGTGATTCTGTGTTTATGTGGTTCTGTGGTTCTGTGATTCTGTGATTCTGTGGTTCTGCGGTTCTGTGATTCTGTGGTTCTGTGATTCCGTGGTTCTGTGATTCTGTGATTCTGTGATTCTGTGTTTATGTGGTTCTGTGTTTCTGTGTTTCTGTGGTTCAGTGATTCTGTGGTTATGTGGTTCTGCGATTCTGTGATTCTGTAGTTCTGTTATTCTGTGTTTCTGTGGTTCTGTGATTCTTTGGTTGTCTGGTTATGTGATTCTTTTGTCCCGTGATTCTGTGATTCTGTGGTACTGTGATTCTCTGATTCTCTGTTTCTGTGGTTCTGTGATTCTCTGATTCTGCGGTTCTGTGATTCTGTATTTCTGTGGTTCTATTGTACTGTGGTTCTGTGGTTTGGTGATTCCGTGGTTCTGTGATTCTGTGATTCTGTGGTTCTGTGATTCTGTGATCCTGTGGTTCTGTGATTCTGTGATTCTCTGTTTGTGTGGGTCTGTGATTCTGTTGTTCTGTGATTCTGTGGTTCGGTGATTCTGTAGTTCTGTAGTTCTGTGATTTTGTGATTCTGTTATTCTGTGTTTATGTGCTTATTTGCTTCTGTGATTCCGTGGTTCTGTGATTCTGTTCTTCTGTGATTCTGTGATTCTATGTTTCTGTGGTTCTGTGATTCTGTGATTCTATGATTCTGTGATTCTGTGATTCTGTGATTCTGTTGTTCTGTGATTCTGTGGTTCGGTGATTCTGTAGTTCTGTAGTTCTGTGATTCTATGGTTCTGTGTTTATGTGTTTATGTGCTTCTGTGATTCTGTGGTTCTGTGATTCTATGTTTCTGTGGTTCTTTGATTCTTTGATTCTATGATTCTGTGGTTCTGTGATTCTGTGATCTGTTGTTCTGTGTTTCTGTGATTCTGTGATTCTGTGTTTCTGTGAATCTGTGATTCTGTGATTCTGTGAATCTTTGTTTATTTGCATTTGTGATTCTGTCATTCTGTGGTTCTGTGGTTCTGTGATGCTGTAAATCTATGTTTCTGTGTTTCTGTGATTCTGTGGTTCTGTGATTCTGTGATTCTGTTGTTCTGTGGATCTGTGATTCTGTGGTTTTGTGGTTCTGTGATTCTTTGGTTCTGTTTTTCTGTGATTATGTGGTTCTGTGATTCTGTGATTCCGTGATTCTGTTGTTCTGAGATTCTGAGGTTCTGTGATTCTGTGATACATTGTTTATGTCTTTCTGTGGTTCTGTGATTCTGTGGTTCTGTGGTTCTGTGATTCTGTGGTCTTGTGATCCCATGGTTCTGTGATTCTGTGATTCTGTGGTTCAGTGATTCTGCGGTTCTGTGATTCTGCGTTTCTGTGATTCTGACATTCTCTGGTTCTGTGGTTCTGTGATTCTGTGATTCTGTGCTTATGTGAGTCTGAGATACTGTCATTCTGTGGTTCTGTGGTTCTGTGAATCTGTGGTTCTGTGATTCTGTGATTCTGTGTTTCTGTGGTTCTGTGATTCTGTGGTTCTGTAGTTCTGCGATTCTTTGGTTCTGTGATTCTGTGATTAAGTGTTTCTGTGATTCTGTGATTCTGTGTTTCTGTGATTCTGTTGTATCTGTGATTCTGTTTTTATGTGGTTCTGTGGTTCTGTGATTCTGTTGTTCTGCGGTTCTGTGATTCTGTGGTTCTGTGATTCCGTGGTTCTGTGATTCTGTGATTCTGTGTTTATGTGGTTCTGTGGTTCTGTGATTCAGTGGTTCTGTGATTCTGTGGTTATGTGGTTCTGCGATTCTGTGATTCTGTAGTTCTGTGATTCTGTGTTTCTTTGGTTCTGTGATTCTTTGGTTCTGAGGTTATGTGATTCTTTTGTCCTCTGATTCTGTGATTCTGTGGTACTGTGATTCTGTGTTTCTGTGGTTCTGTGATTCTCTGATTCTGCGGTTCTGTGATTCTGTATTTCTGTCGTTCTATTGTACTGTGGTTCTGTGGTTCGGTGATTCCGTGGTTCTGTGATTCTGTGATTCTGTGTTTTTGTGATTCCATGGTTCTGTGATTCTGTGATTCTGTGTTTCAGTGATTCAGTGTTTCTGTGATTCTGCGATTCTGTGATACTGTGATTCTGTGGTTATGTGGTTCTGTGATTCAGTGGTTCTGTGGTTCAGTAATTCTGTGGTTCTGTGATTCTGTGATTCTGTGGTTCTGTGCTTCTGTGATCCTGTGGTTCTGTGATACTCTGATTGTGAGGGTCTGTGATTCTGTTGTTCTGTGATTCTGTGGTTCGGTGATTCTGTAGTTCTGTAGTTCTGTGATTCTGTGATTCTGTTATTCTTTGGTTTATGTGTTTATTTGCTTCAGTGATTCTGTGGTTCTTTGATTTTGCTATTCTGTGATTCTGTGATTCTGTGATTCTGTTGTTTTGTGATTCAGTGGTTCGGTGATTCTGTAGTTCTGTAGTTCTGTGATTCTATGATTCTGTGTTTATCTGTTTATGTGCTTCTGTGATTCTGTGGTTCTGTGATTCTATGTTTCTGTGGTTCTGTGATTCTGTGATCTGTTGTTCTGTGTTTCTGTGATTCTGTGATTCTGTGTTTCTGTGAATCTGTGATTCTGTGATTCTGTGAATCTGTGTTTATTTGCATTTGTGATTCTGTCATTCTGTGATTCTGTGGTTCTGTGATTCTGTGATTCTGTTGTTCTGTGGATCTGTGATTCTGTGGTTTTGTGGTTCTGTGATTCTTTGGTTCTGTTTTTCTGTGATTATGTGGTTCTGTGATTCTGTGATTCTGTGATTCTGTTGTTCTGAGATTCTGACGTTCTGTGATTCTGTGATACTGTGTTTATGTCTTTCTGTGGTTCTGTGATTCTGTGGTTCTGTGGTTCTGTGATTCTGTGGTCTTGTGATCCCATGGTTCTGTGATTCTGTGATTCTGTGGTTCAGTGATTCTGCGGTTCTGTGATTCTGCGTTTCTGTGATTCTGACATTCTCTGGTTCTGTGGTTCTGTGATTCTGGGATTCTGTGTTTATGTGAGTCTGAGATACTGTCATTCTGTGGTTCTGTGGTTCTGTGAATCTGTAGTTCTGTGATTCTGTGATTCTGTGTTTCTGTGGTTCTGTGATTCTCTGGTTCTGTAGTTCTGCGATTCTTTGGTTCTGTGATTCTGTGATTAAGTGTTTCTGTGATTCTGTGATTCTGTGGTTCAGTGATTCTGCGGTTCTGTGATTCTTTGGTTCTGTAATTCTGACATTCTCTGGTTCTGTGGTTCTGTGATTATGTGATTCTGTGTTTATGTGAGTCTGAGATACTGTCATTCTGTGGTTCTGTGGTTCTGTGAATCTGTAGTTCTGTGATTCTGTGATTCTGTGTTTCTGTGGTTCTGTGATTCTCTGGTTCTGTAGTTCTGCGATTCTTTGGTTCTGTGATTCTGTGATTAATTTTTTCTGTGTTTCTGTGATTCTGTGGTTCTGTGATTCTGTTGTATCTGTGATTCTGTGATTCTGTGTTTATGTGGTTCTGTGGTTCTGTGATTTGTGACTCTGTGGTTCCGAGGTTCTGTGATTCTGTGGTTCTCTCATTCCGTGGTTCTGTTATTCTGTGATTCTGTGTTTATATGGTTCTGTGGTTCTGTGATTCTGTGGTTCTGTGATTCTTTGGTTATGCGGTTCTGCGATTCTGTGATTCTGTAGTTCTGTGATTCTGTGTTTCTGTGGTTCTGTGATTCTTTGGTTCTGAAGTTATGTGATTCTTTTGTCCTCTGATTCTGTGATTCTGTGGTACTGTGATTCTGTGATTCTCTGTTTCTGTGGTTCTGTGATTCTCTGATTCTGCGGTTCTGTGATTCTGTATTTCTGTGGTTCTATTGTACTGTGGTTCTGTGATTCGGTGATTCCGTGGTTCTGTGATTCTGTGATTCTGTGTTTTTGTGATTCCATGGTTCTGTGATTCTGTGATTCTGTGTTTCAGTGATTCAGTGTTTCTGTGATTCTGCGGTTCTGTGATTCTGTGACTCTGTGGTTATGTGGTTCTGTGATTCAGTGGTTCTGTGGTTCAGTAATTCTGTGGTTCTGTGATTCTGTGATTCTGTTATTCTGTGTTTATGTGTTTATTTGCTTCTGTGATTCTGTGGTTCTGTGATTCTGTTATTCTGTGATTCTGTGATTCTATGTTTCTGTGGTTCTGTGATTCTGTGATTCTATGATTCTGTGGTTCTGTGATTCTGTGATTCTGTTGTTCTGTGATTCTTTGGTTCTGTGAATCTGTGATTCTGTGGTTCTGTGGTTCTGTGATTCAGTGGTTCGGTGATTCTGTAATTCTGTGGTTCTGTGATTCTGTGATTCTGTTATTCTGTGTTTATGTGTTTATTTGCTTCTGTGATTCTGTGGTTCTGTGATTCTGTTATTCTGTGATTCTGTGATTCTATGTTTCTGTGGTTCTGTGATTCTGTGATTCTATGATTCTGTGGTTCTTTGATTCTGTGATTCTGTTGTTCTGTGATTCTGTGGTTCGGTGATTCTGTAATTCTGTGATTCTATGATTCTGTGTTTATGTGTTTATGTGCTTCTGTGATTCTGTGGTTCTGTGATTCTATGTTTCTGTGATTCTTTGATTCTTTGATTCTATTATTCTGTGGTTCTGTGATTCTGTTGTTCTGTGTTTCTGTGATTCTGTGATTCTGTGTTTCTGTGAATCTGTGACTCTGTTATTCTGTGAATCTGTGTTTATTTGCTTTTGTGATTCTGTCATTCTGTGGTTCTGTGGTTCTGTTTTTCTGTGATTCTGTGATTCTGTGTTTATGTGATTCTGAGATTCTGTGGTTCTGTGGTTCTGTGATGCTGTGAATCTATGTTTCTGTGTTTCTGTGATTCTGTGTTTCTGTGATTCTGTGATTCTGTTGTTCTGTGGATCTGTGATTCTGTGGTTTTGTTGTTCCGTGATTCTTTGGTTCTGTTTTTCTGTGATTATGTGGTTCTGTGATTCTGTGATTCTGTTGTTCTGTGATTCTGAGGTTCTGTGATTCTGTGATACTGTGTTTATGTCTTTCTGTGGTCCTGTGATTCTTTGGTTCTGTGGTTCTGTGATTCTGTGGTTTTGTGATCCCATGGTTCTGTGATTCTGTGATTCTGTGGTTCTGTGATTCTGCGGTTCTGTGATTCTGACATTCTCTGGTTCTGTGTTTCTATTATTCTGTAATTCTGTGATTCTTTGTTTATGTGAGTCTGAGCTTCTGTCATTCTGTGGTTCTGTGATTCTGTGATTCTGTGATTCTGTGTTTATGTGGTTCTGTGCTTCTGTGATTATGTTATTCTGTGTTTATGTGCTTCTGTGGTTCTGTGATTCTACGATTCTTTGGTTCTGTGATTCTATAGTTCTGTGATTCTGTGATTCTGTGATTGTGTGGTTCTGTGGTTTTGTGATTCTGTGGTTCTGTAATTCTGTGTTTCTGTCATTCTGTGGTTCTGTCGTTGTGTGATTCTGTGGTTATTGTGGTTCTGTGATTCTGTGATTCTGTCATTCTGTGTTTATGTCTTTCTGTGATTCTGTGATTCTGTAATTCTGTGTATCTCTGGTTATGTGATTCTGTGATTCTGTGTTTATCTGCTTCTGTGATTATGTGATTCTTTGGTTCTGTGATTCTGTGATTCTGTGTTTCTGTGGTGCTGTGGTTCTGTGATTCTGTGTTTTTTTGCTTCTGTGATTCTGAAATTCTGTGGCTCTGTGTTTTTGTGCTTCTGTGATACTGTGATTCTGTGGTTCTGAGATTCTGTGGTTCTGTGACTCTGTGATACCATGATTCTAATTTTCTGTGATTCTGTGATTCTATCATTCTTTTTTTTATGTGATTCTGTGATTCTGTGGTTCTGTGATTCTGTTGTTCTGTGTTTCTGTGATTCTGTGATTCTGTGTTTCTGTGAATCTGTCATTCTGTTATTCTGTGAATCTGTGTTTATTTGCTTTTGTGATTCTGTCATTCTGTGGTTCTGTGGTTCTGTTTTTCTGTGATTCTGTGATTCTGTGTTTATGTGATTCTGCGATTCTGTGGTTCTGTGGTTCTGTGGTTCTGTGATGCTGTGAATCTATGTTTCTGTGTTTCTGTGATTCTGTGTTTCTGTGATTCTGTGATTCTGTTGTTCTGTGGATCATGATTCTGTGGTTTTGTTGTTCCGTGATTCTTTGGTTCTGTTTTTCTGTGATTATGTGGTTCTGTGATTCTGTGATTCTGTGATTCTGTTGTTCTGTGATTCTGAGGTTTTGTGATTCTGTGATACTGTGTTTATGTCTTTCTGTGGTCCTGTGATTCTTTGGTTCTGTGGTTCTGTGATTCTGTGGTTTTGTGATCCCATGGTTCTGTGATTCTGTGATTCTGTGGTTCTGTGATTCTGCGGTTCTGTGAATCTGACATTCTCTGGTTCTGTGTTTCTGTGATTCTGTGATTATGTGATTCTGTGTTTATGTGAGTCTGAGCTTCTGTCATTCTGTCATTCTGTGGTTCTGTGGTTCTGTGATTCTGTGATTATGTCATTCTGTGTTTATGTGCTTCTGTGGTTCTGTGGTTCTACGATTCTTTGGTTCTGTGTTTCTATAGTTCTGTGATTCTGTGATTCTGTGATTGTGTGGTTCTGTGGTTTTGCGATTCTGTGGTTCTGTAATTCTGTGTTTCTGTCATTCTGTGGTTCTGTCGTTGTGTGATTCTGTGGTTATTGTGGTTCTGTGATTCAAAGATTCTGTCATTCTGTGTTTATGTCTTTCTGTGATTCTGTGATTCTGTAATTCTGTGTATCTCTGGTTATGTGATTCTGTGATTCAGTGTTTATCTGCTTCTGTGATTATGTGATTCTTTGGTTCTGTGATTCTGTGATTCTGTGGTTCTGTGATTCTGTGATTCTGTGATTCTGAGGTTCTGTGGATGTGTGATTCTGTCGTTGGGTGATTCTGTGTTTATGTGATTCTGCGATTCTTTCATTCTGTGGTTCTGTGGTTCTGTGATTCTGTGTTTATGTGGTTCTGTTCTTCTGTGATTATGTCATTCTGTGTTTATGTGCTTCTGTGGTTCTGTGGTTCTACGATTCTTTGGTTCTGTGTTTCTATAGTTCTGTGATTCTGTGATTCTGTGATTGTGTGGTTCTGTGGTTTTGCGATTCTGTGGTTCTGTAATTCTGTGTTTCTGTCATTCTGTGGTTCTGTCGTTGTGTGATTCTGTGGTTATTGTGGTTCTGTGATTCTGAGATTCTGTCATTCTGTGTTTATGTCTTTCTGTGATTCTGTGATTCTGTAATTCTGTGTATCTCTGGTTATGTGATTCTGTGATTCAGTGTTTATCTGCTTCTGTGATTATGTGATTCTTTGGTTCTGTGATTCTGTGATTCTGTGTTTCTGTGTTGCTTTGGTTCTGTGATTCTGTGTTTATTTGCTTCTGTGATTCTGAGATTCGTTGGCTCTGTGTTTTTGTGCTTCTGTGATACTGTGATTCTGTGGTTCTGAGATTCTGTGGTTCTGTGACACTGTGATACCATGATTCTGATTTTCTGTGATTCTGTGATTCTATCATTCTTTTTTTTATGTGATTCTGTGATTCTGTGGTTCTGTGATTCCGTGATTCTGTGTTTCTGTGTTTCCGTGATTCTGTGGTTCTGTGATTCTGTGATTCTGTGGTTCTGTTCTTCTGTGATTCTGTGATTCTGTGGTTCTGTGGATGTGTGATTCTGTGGTTCTGTGATTCTGTGTTTATGTGATTCTGAGATTCTTTGGTTCTGTGGTTCTGTGGTTCTGTGATTCTGTGATTGTGTTTTTGTGGTTCTGTGATTCTGTGATTCTTTGTTTAGGTACTTCTGTGATTCTGTGATTCTATGGTACTTTGATTCTTTGATTCTATGATTCTGTGGTTCTGTGATTCTGTGGTTCTGTAATTCTGTTTTTCTGTTTTCCCTGGTTCTGTGGTTCTGTGGTTCTGTGATTCTGTGATCCTGTGATTCTGTGTTTATGTGGTTCTGTGATTCTGTGATTCTGTTTAACTGTGTTTCTGTGGTTCTCTAATTCTGTGATTCTGTGATTCTATGTATCTGCTTCTGTAATTATGTGATTCTGTGGTTCTCTGATTCTGTGATTCTGTGTTTTTGTGTGATTCTGAGATTCTGTGGTTCTGTGGTTCTGTGGTTCTGTGATTCTGTGAATCTGTGATTCTGTGTTTATGTTTTTCTGTGTTTCTGTGATTCTGTGATTCTGTGTTTCTGTGGTTCTGTGATTCTGTGGTTGTGTGGTTCTGCGATTCTGTGTTTCTGTGGTTCTGCTATTCTTTGGTTCTGTGATTCTGTGATTAAGTGTTTCTGTGATTCTGTGATTCTGTGGTTCTGTGGTTCTGTGATTCTGTGGTTCTGTGATTCCGTGGTTCTGTGATTCTGTGATTCTGTGGTTCAGTGTTTCTGTGATTCTGTGGTTCAGTGATTCTGTGGTTCTGTGATTCTGTGGTTATGTGGTTCTGTGATTCTGTGATTCTGTAGTTCTGTGATTCTGTGTTTCTGTGGTTCTGTGATTCTTTGGTTCTGAGGTTATGTGATTCTTTTGTTCTGTGATTCTGTGGTTCTGTGATTCTGTGATTCTGTGATTCTGTGTTTCTGTGGTTCTGTGATTCTCTGATTCTGCGGTTCTGTGATTCCGTATTTCTGTGTTTCTGTTGTACTGTGGTTCTGTGGTTCGGTGATTCTGTGGTTCTGTGATTCTGTGATTCTGTGTTTATGTGATTCAGTGGTTCTGAGATTCTGTGTTTATGTGCTTCTGTGATTCTGTGGTCCTGAGATTCTGTAGTTCTTTCATTCTGTGAACCTGTGATTCTGTGAATCTGTCTTTATGTTCTTCTGTGATTCTGTGATGCTGTGGTTCTGTGATTCTGTGATTCTGTTATTCTATGATTCTGGGGTTCTGTGATTCTGTGAATCTGTCTTTATGTGCTTCTGTGATTCTGTGGTTCTGTGTTTTTGTGCTTCTGTGATTCTGTGGTTCTGAGATTCTGTGGTTCTGTGATTCTGTGATTCTATGATTCTGTGGTTATTTGATTCTGTGATTCTGTTATTCTGTGGTTTATGAGATTCTGTTATTCTGTGGTTCTTTGTATCTGTGATTCTGTGATTCTGTGATTCTGTTATTCAGTGATTCTGTGATTCTATGTTTCTGTGGTCTGTGATTCTGTGATTCTATGATTCTGTGGTTCTGTGATTCTCTGATTCTCTGATTCTGTTGTTCTGTGATTCTGTGGTTCGGTGATTCTGTAGTTCTGTGATTCTGTGATTCAGTGATTTTGTGTTTATGTGCTTCTGTGATTCTATGGTTAGTGATTCTGTTATTCTGTGATTCTGTGATTCTATGTTTCTTTGGTTCTGTGATTCTTTGATTCTATGATTCTGTGGTTCTGTGATTCTGTGATTCTGTGATTCTGTGTTTCTGTGGATCTGTGATTCTGTGATTCTGTGAATCTGTGTATGTGTGCTTCTCTGATTCTGTCTTTCTGTGGTTCTGTGGTTCTGTTTTTCTGTGACTCTGTGATTCTGTGTTTATGTGATTCTGAGATTCTGTGGTTCTGTGGTTCTGTGATTCTGTGGATCTATGTTTCTGTGTTTATGTGGTTCTGTGGTTCTGTGATTCTGCTGTTCTGTGGTTCTGTGATTCTGTGGTTCTGTGATTCTGTGATTCTGTTGTTCTGTGGATCTGTGATTGTGTGGTTCTGTTATTCTGTGATTCTTTGGTTCTGTGATTCTGTGATTCTATGATTCTGTGGTTCTGTGATTCTCTGATTCTCTGATTCTGTTGTTCTGTGATTCTGTGGTTCGGTGATTCTGTAGTTCTGTAGTTCTGTGATTCTGTGATTCTGTGATTTTGTGTTTATGTGCTTCTGTGATTCTATGGTTAGTGATTCTGTTATTCTGTGATTCTGTGATTCTATGTTTCTTTGGTTCTGTGATTCTTTGATTCTATGTTTCTGTGGTTCTGTGATTCTGTGATTCTGTGATTCTGTGTTTCTGTGGATCTGTGATTCTGTGATTCTGTGAATCTGTGTATGTGTGCTTCTCTGATTCTGTCTTTCTGTGGTTCTGTTTTTCTGTGACTCTGTGATTCTGTGTTTATGTGATTCTGAGATTCTGTGGTTCTGTGGTTCTGTGATTCTGTGGATCTATGTTTCTGTGTTTATGTGGTTCTGTGGTTCTGTGATTCTGTTGTTCTGTGGTTCTGTGATTCTGTGGTTCTGTGATTCTGTGATTCTGTTGTTCTGTGGATCTGTGATTGTGTGGTTCTGTGGTTCTGTGATTCTTTGGTTCTGTGATTCTGTGATTATGTGGTTCTGTGATTCTGTGATTCTGTGATTCTGTTGTTCTGTGATTCTGTGTTTCTGTGATTCTGTGATACTGTGTTTATGTCTATCTGTGGTTCTGTGGTTCTGTGATTCTGTGGTTTTGTGATTCCATGGTTCTGTGATTCTGTGATTCTGTGGTTCAGTGATTCAGTGTTTCTGTGATTCTGTGGTGCTGTGATTCTGTGATTCTGTGGTTCTGTGGTTCTGTGATTCAGTGGTTCTGTGGTACTGTAATTCTGTGGTTCTGTGATTCTGTGATTCTGTGGTTCTGTGATTCTGTGATCCTGTGGTTCTGTGATTCTCTGATTGCGTGGGTCTGTGATTCTGTTGTTCTGTGATTCTGTGGTTCGGTGATTCTGTAGTTCTGTAGTTCTGTGATTCTGTTATTCTGTGGTTTATGTGTTTATTTGCTTCAGTGATTCTGTGGTTCTGTGATTTTGCTATTCTGTGATTCTGTTATTTCTATGTTTCTGTGGTTCTGTGATTCTGTGATTCTATGATTCTGTTGGTCTGTGGTTCTGTGATTCTGTGATTCTGTGATTCTGTTGTTCTGTGATTCTGTGATTCGGAGATTCTTGTAGTTCTGTAGTTCTGTGATTCTGTTTTTCGGTGTTTATGTGTTTATGTGCTTCTGTGATTCTGTGGTTCTGTGATTCTGTGGTTCTGTGGTTCTGTGATTCTGTGATCCTGTGGTTCTGTGATTCTGTGATTCTCTGTTTGTGTGGCTCTGTGATTCTGTTGTTCTGTGATTCTGTGGTTCGGTGATTCTGTAGTTCTGTAGTTCTGTGATTTTGTGATTCTGTTATTCTGTGTTTATGTGTTTATTTGCTTCTGTGATTCTGTGGTTCTGTGATTCTGTTATTCTGTGATTCTGTGATTCTATGTTTCTGTGGTTCTGTGATTCTGTGATTCTATGATTCTGTGATTCTGTGATTCTGTGATTCTGTTGTTCTGTGATTCTGTGGTTCGGTGATTCTGTAGTTCTGTAGTTCTGTGATTCTATGATTCTGTGTTTATGTGTTTATGTGCTTCTGTGATTCTGTGGTTCTGTGATTCTATGTTTCTGTGGTTCTTTGATTCTTTGATTCTATGATTCTGTGGTTCTGTGATTCTGTGATCTGTTGTTCTGTGTTTCTGTGATTCTGTGATTCTGTGTTTCTGTGAATCTGTGATTCTGTGATTCTGTGAATCTTTGTTTATTTGCATTTGTGATTCTGTCATTCTGTGGTTCTGTGGTTCTGTGATGCTGTAAATCTATGTTTCTGTGTTTCTGTGATTCTGTGGTTCTGTGATTCTGTGATTCTGTTGTTCTGTGGATCTGTGATTCTGTGGTTTTGTGGTTCTGTGATTCTTTGGTTCTGTTTTTCTGTGATTATGTGGTTCTGTGATTCTGTGATTCCGTGATTCTGTTGTTCTGAGATTCTGAGGTTCTGTGATTCTGTGTTACATTGTTTATGTCTTTCTGTGGTTCTGTGATTCTGTGGTTCTGTGGTTCTGTGATTCTGTGGTCTTGTGATCCCATGGTTCTGTGATTCTGTGATTCTCTGGTTCAGTGATTCTGCGGTTCTGTGATTCTGCGTTTCTGTGATTCTGACATTCTCTGGTTCTGTGGTTCTGTGATTCTGTGATTCTGTGCTTATGTGAGTCTGAGATACTGTCATTCTGTGGTTCTGTGGTTCTGTGAATCTGTGGTTCTGTGATTCTGTGATTCTGTGTTTCTGTGGTTCTGTGATTCTGTGGTTCTGTAGTTCTGCGATTCTTTGGTTCTGTGATTCTGTGATTAAGTGTTTCTGTGATTCTGTGTTTCTGTGATTCTGTTGTATCTGTGATTCTGTGTTTATGTGGTTCTGTGGTTCTGTGATTCTGTTGTTCTGCGGTTCTGCGGTTCTGTGATTCTGTGGTTCTGTGATTCCGTGGTTCTGTGATTCTGTGTTTATGTGGTTCTGTGGTTCTGTGATTCTGTGGTTCTGTGATTCTGTGGTTATGTGGTTCTGCGATTCTGTGATTCTGTAGTTCTGTGATTCTGTGTTTCTTTGGTTCTGTGATTCTTTGGTTCTGAGGTTATGTGATTCTTTTGTCCTCTGATTCTGTGATTCTGTGGTACTGTGATTCTGTGTTTCTGTGGTTCTGTGATTCTCTGATTCTGCGGTTCTGTGATTCTGTATTTCTGTCGTTCTATTGTACTGTGGTTCTGTGGTTCGGTGATTCCGTGGTTCTGTGATTCTGTGATTCTGTGTTTTTGTGATTCCATGGTTCTGTGATTCTGTGATTCTGTGTTTCATTGATTCAGTGTTTCTGTGATTCTGCGATTCTGTGATACTGTGATTCTGTGGTTATGTGGTTCTGTGATTCAGTGGTTCTGTTGTTCAGTAATTCTGTGGTTCTGTGATTCTGTGATTCTGTGGTTCTGTGCTTCTGTGATCCTGTGGTTCTGTGATACTCTGATTGTGAGGGTCTGTGATTCTGTTGTTCTGTGATTCTGTGGTTCGGTGATTCTGTAGTTCTGTAGTTCTGTGATTCTGTGATTCTGTTATTCTTTGGTTTATGTGTTTATTTGCTTCAGTGATTCTGTGGTTCTTTGATTTTGCTATTCTGTGATTCTGTGATTCTGTGATTCTGTTGTTTTGTGATTCTGTGGTTCGGTGATTCTGTAGTTCTGTAGTTCTGTGATTCTATGATTCTGTGTTTATCTGTTTATGTGCTTCTGTGATTCTGTGGTTCTGTGATTCTATGTTTCTGTGGTTCTGTGATTCTTTGATTCTATGATTCTGTGGTTCTGTGATTCTGTGATCTGTTGTTCTGTGTTTCTGTGATTCTGTGATTCTGTGTTTCTGTGAATCTGTGATTCTGTGATTCTGTGAATCTGTGTTTATTTGCATTTGTGATTCTGTCATTCTGTGATTCTGTGGTTCTGTGATTCTGTGATTCTGTTGTTCTGTGGATCTGTGATTCTGTGGTTTTGTGGTTCTGTGATTCTTTGGTTCTGTTTTTCTGTGATTATGTGGTTCTGTGATTCTGTGATTCTGTGATTCTGTTGTTCTGAGATTCTGACGTTCTGTGATTCTGTGATACTGTGTTTATGTCTTTCTGTGGTTCTGTGATTCTGTGGTTCTGTGGTTCTGTGATTCTGTGGTCTTGTGATCCCATGGTTCTGTGATTCTGTGATTCTGTGGTTCAGTGATTCTGCGGTTCTGTGATTCTGCGTTTCTGTGATTCTGACATTCTCTGGTTCTGTGGTTCTGTGATTCTGGGATTCTGTGTTTATGTGAGTCTGAGATACTGTCATTCTGTGGTTCTGTGGTTCTGTGAATCTGTGGTTCTGTGATTCTGTGATTCTGTGTTTCTGTGGTTCTGTGATTCTGTGGTTCTGTAGTTCTGCGATTCTTTGGTTCTGTGCTTCTGTGATTAAGTGTTTCTGTGATTCTGTGATTCTGTGGTTCTGTGATTCTGTTGTATCTGTGATTCTGTGATTCTGTGTTTATGTGGTTCTGTGGTTCTGTGATTCTGTGATTCTGTGGTTCTGCGGTTCTGTGATTCTGTGGTTCTGTGATTCCGTGGTTCTGTGATTCTGTGATTCTGTGTTTATGTGGTTCTGTGGTTCTGTGATTCTGTGGTTCTGTGATTCTGTGGTTATGTGGTTCTGTGATTCTGTGGTTCTGTGGTTCTGTGATTCTTTGGTTCTGAGGTTATGTGATTCTTTTGTCCTCTGATTCTGTGATTCTGTGGTACTGTGATTCTGTGATTCTGTGTTTCTGTGGTTCTGTGATTCTCTGATTCTGCGGGTCTGTGATTCTGTATTTCTGTCGTTCTATTGTACTGTGGTTCTGTGGTTCGGTGATTCCGTGGTTCTGTGATTCTGTGATTCTGTGTTTTTGTGATTCCATGGTTCTGTGATTCTGTGATTCTGTGTTTCAGTGATTCAGTGTTTCTGTGATTCTGCGTTTCTGTGATTCTGTGATTCTGTGGTTATGTGGTTCTGTGATTCAGTGGTTCTGTGGCTCTGTAATTCTGTGGTTCTGTGATTCTGTGATCCTGTGGTTCTGTGATTCTCTGATTGTGAGGGTCTGTGATTCTGTTGTTCTTTGATTCTGTGGTTCGGTGATTCTGTAGTTCTGTAGTTCTCTGATTCTGTGATTCTGTTATTCTTTGGTTTATGTGTTTATTTGCTTCAGTGATTCTGTGGTTCTGTGATTTTGCTATTCTGTGATTCTGTGATTCTATGTTTCTTTGGTTCTGTGATTCTGTGATTCTATGATTCTGTGGTTCTGTGGTTCTGTGATTCTGTGATTCTGTGATTCTGTTGCTCTGTGATTCTGTGGTTCGGTGATTCTGTAGTTCTGTAGTTCTGTGATTCTGCGATTAGGTGTTTATGTGTTTATGTGCTTCTGTGATTCTGTGATCCTGTGGTTCTGTGATTCTGTGATTCTCTGTTTGTGTGGGTCTGTGATTCTGTTGTTCTGTGATTCTGTGGTTCGGTGATTCTGTAGTTCTGTAGTTCTGTGATTTTGTGATTCTGTTATTCTGTGTTTATGTGTTTATTTGCTTCTGTGATTCTGTGGTTCTGTGATTCTGTTATTCTGTGATTCTGTGATTCTATGATTCTGTGGTTCTGTGATTCTGTGATTCTGTTGTTCTGTGATTCTGTGGTTCGGTGATTCTGTAGTTCTGTAGTTCTGTGATTCTATGTTTCTGTTGTTCTGTGATTCTTTGATTCTATGATTCTGTGGTACTGTGATTCTGTGATTCAGTTGTTGTGTGTTTCTGAGATTCTGTGATTCTGTGTTTCTGTGAATCTGTGATTCTGTGATTCTGTGAATCTGTGTTTATTTGCATTTGTGACTCTGTCATTCTCTGGTTCTGTGGTTCTCTTGTATCTGTGATTCTGTGCTTCTGTGTTTATGTGATTCTGAGATTCTGTGGTTCTGTGGTTCTGTGATGCGGTGAATCTATGTTTCTGTGTTTCTGTGATTCTGTGGTTTTGTGATTCTGTGCTCCTGTTGTTCTATGGAACTGCGATTCTATGGTTTTGTGGTTCTGTGATTCTTTGGTTCTGTTTTTCTGTGATTATGTTGTTCTGTGATTCTGTGATTCTGTGATTCTGTTTTTCTGAGATTCTGAGGTTCTGTGATTCTGTGATACTGTGTTTATGTCTTTCTGTGGTTCTGTGATTCTGTGGTTCTGTGGTTCTGTGATTCAGTGGTTTTGTGATCCCATGGTTCTGTGATTCTGTGATTCTGTGGTTCAGTGATTCTGCGGTTCTGTGATTCTGCGGTTCTGTGATTCTGACATTCTCTGGTTCTGTGGTTCTGTGATTCTGTGATTCTGTGATTCTGTGTTTATGTGAGTCTGAGATACTGTCATTCTGTGGTTCTGTGGTTCTGTGAATCTGTGGTTCTGTGATTCTGTGATTCTGTGTTTCGGTGGTTCTGTAGTTCTGTGATTCTTTGGTTCTGTGATTCTGTGATTAAGTGTTTCTGTGATTCTGTGATTCTGTGGTTTTGTGATTCTGTTGTATCTGTGATTCTGTGATTCTGTGTTTATGTGGTTCTGTGGTTCTGTGATTCTGTGATTCTGTGGTTCTGCGGTTCTGTGATTCTGTGGTTCTGTGATTCCGTGGTTCTGTGATTCTGTGATTCTGTGATTCTGTGTTTATGTGGTTCTGTGTTTCTGTGTTTCTGTGGTTCAGTGATTCTGTGGTTATGTGGTTCTGCGATTCTGTGATTCTGTAGTTCTGTTATTCTGTGTTTCTGTGGTTCTGTGATTCTTTGGTTGTCTGGTTATGTGATTCTTTTGTCCCGTGATTCTGTGATTCTGTGGTACTGTGATTCTCTGATTCTCTGTTTCTGTGGTTCTGTGATTCTCTGATTCTGCGGTTCTGTGATTCTGTATTTCTGTGGTTCTATTGTACTGTGGTTCTGTGGTTTGGTGATTCCGTGGTTCTGTGATTCTGTGATTCTGTGGTTCTGTGATTCTGTGATCCTGTGGTTCTGTGATTCTGTGATTCTCTGTTTGTGTGGGTCTGTGATTCTGTTGTTCTGTGATTCTGTGGTTCGGTGATTCTGTAGTTCTGTAGTTCTGTGATTTTGTGATTCTGTTATTCTGTGTTTATGTGTTTATTTGCTTCTGTGATTCTGTGGTTCTGTGATTCTGTTCTTCTGTGATTCTGTGATTCTATGTTTCTGTGGTTCTGTGATTCTGTGATTCTATGATTCTGTGATTCTGTGATTCTGTGATTCTGTTGTTCTGTGATTCTGTGGTTCGGTGATTCTGTAGTTCTGTAGTTCTGTGATTCTATGGTTCTGTGTTTATGTGTTTATGTGCTTCTGTGATTCTGTGGTTCTGTGATTCTATGTTTCTGTGGTTCTTCGATTCTTTGATTCTATGATTCTGTGGTTCTGTGATTCTGTGATCTGTTGTTCTGTGTTTCTGTGATTCTGTGATTCTGTGTTTCTGTGAATCTGTGATTCTGTGATTCTGTGAATCTTTGTTTATTTGCATTTGTGATTCTGTCATTCTGTGGTTCTGTGGTTCTGTGATGCTGTAAATCTATGTTTCTGTGTTTCTGTGATTCTGTGGTTCTGTGATTCTGTGATTCTGTTGTTCTGAGGATCTGTGATTCTGTGGTTTTGTGGTTCTGTGATTCTTTGGTTCTGTTTTTCTGTGATTATGTGGTTCTGTGATTCTGTGATTCCGTGATTCTGTTGTTCTGAGATTCTGAGGTTCTGTGATTCTGTGATACATTGTTTATGTCTTTCTGTGGTTCTGTGATTCTGTGGTTCTGTGGTTCTGTGATTCTGTGGTCTTGTGATCCCATGGTTCTGTGATTCTGTGATTCTGTGGTTCAGTGATTCTGCGGTTCTGTGATTCTGCGTTTCTGTGATTCTGACATTCTCTGGTTCTGTGGTTCTGTGATTCTGTGATTCTGTGCTTATGTGAGTCTGAGATACTGTCATTCTGTGGTTCTGTGGTTCTGTGAATCTGTGGTGCTGTGATTCTGTGATTCTGTGTTTCTGTGGTTCTGTGATTCTGTGGTTCTGTAGTTCTGCGATTCTTTGGTTCTGTGATTCTGTGAATCTGTGATTCTGTGATTCTGTGAATCTTTGTTTCTGTGATTCTGACATTCTCTGGTTCTGTGGTTCTGTGATTCTGTGATTCTGTGCTTATGTGAGTCTGAGATACTGTCATTCTGTGGTTCTGTGGTTCTGTGAATCTGTGGTTCTGTGATTCTGTGATTCTGTGTTTCTGTGGTTCTGTGATTCTGTGGTTCTGTAGTTCTGCGATTCTTTGGTTCTGTGATTCTGTGATTAAGTGTTTCTGTGATTCTGTGATTCTGTGTTTCTGTGATTCTGTTGTATCTGTGATTCTGTGTTTATGTGGTTCTGTGGTTCTGTGATTCTGTTGTTCTGCGGTTCTGTGATTCTGTGGTTCTGTGATTCCGTGGTTCTGTGATTCTGTGATTCTGTGTTTATGTGGTTCTGTGGTTCTGTGATTCTGTGGTTCTGTGATTCTGTGGTTATGTGGTTCTGCGATTCTGTGATTCTGTAGTTCTGTGATTCTGTGTTTCTTTGGTTCTGTGATTCTTTGGTTCTGAGGTTATGTGATTCTTTTGTCCTCTGATTCTGTGATTCTGTGGTACTGTGATTCTGTGTTTCTGTGGTTCTGTGATTCTCTGATTCTGCGGTTCTGTGATTCTGTATTTCTGTCGTTCTATTGTACTGTGGTTCTGTGGTTCGGTGATTCCGTGGTTCTGTGATTCTGTGATTCTGTGTTTTTGTGATTCCATGGTTCTGTGATTCTGTGATTCTGTGTTTCAGTGATTCAGTGTTTCTGTGATTCTGCGATTCTGTGATACTGTGATTCTGTGGTTATGTGGTTCTGTGATTCAGTGGTTCTGTGGTTCAGTAATTCTGTGGTTCTGTGATTCTGTGATTCTGTGGTTCTGTGCTTCTGTGATCCTGTGGTTCTGTGATACTCTGATTGTGAGGGTCTGTGATTCTGTTGTTCTGTGATTCTGTGGTTCGGTGATTCTGTAGTTCTGTAGTTCTGTGATTCTGTGATTCTGTTATTCTTTGGTTTATGTGTTTATTTGCTTCAGTGATTCTGTGGTTCTTTGATTTTGCTATTCTGTGATTCTGTGATTCTGTGATTCTGTTGTTTTGTGATTCTGTGGTTCGGTGATTCTGTAGTTCTGTAGTTCTGTGATTCTATGATTCTGTGTTTATCTGTTTATGTGCTTCTGTGATTCTGTGGTTCTGTGATTCTATGTTTCTGTGGTTCTGTGATTCTTTGATTCTATGATTCTGTGGTTCTGTGATTCTGTGATCTGTTGTTCTGTGTTTCTGTGATTCTGTGATTCTGTGTTTCTGTGAATCTGTGATTCTGTGATTCTGTGAATCTGTGTTTATTTGCATTTGTGATTCTGTCATTCTGTGATTCTGTGGTTCTGTGATTCTGTGATTCTGTTGTTCTGTGGATCTGTGATTCTGTGGTTTTGTGGTTCTGTGATTCTTTGGTTCTGTTTTTCTGTGATTATGTGGTTCTGTGATTCTGTGATTCTGTGATTCTGTTGTTCTGAGATTCTGACGTTCTGTGATTCTGTGATACTGTGTTTATGTCTTTCTGTGGTTCTGTGATTCTGTGGTTCTGTGGTTCTGTGATTCTGTGGTCTTGTGATCCCATGGTTCTGTGATTCTGTGATTCTGTGGTTCAGTGATTCTGCGGTTCTGTGATTCTGCGTTTCTGTGATTCTGACATTCTCTGGTTCTGTGGTTCTGTGATTCTGGGATTCTGTGTTTATGTGAGTCTGAGATACTGTCATTCTGTGGTTCTGTGGTTCTGTGAATCTGTGGTTCTGTGATTCTGTGATTCTGTGTTTCTGTGGTTCTGTGATTCTGTGGTTCTGTAGTTCTGCGATTCTTTGGTTCTGTGCTTCTGTGATTAAGTGTTTCTGTGATTCTGTGATTCTGTGGTTCTGTGATTCTGTTGTATCTGTGATTCTGTGATTCTGTGTTTATGTGGTTCTGTGGTTCTGTGATTCTGTGATTCTGTGGTTCTGCGGTTCTGTGATTCTGTGGTTCTGTGATTCCGTGGTTCTGTGATTCTGTGATTCTGTGTTTATGTGGTTCTGTGGTTCTGTGATTCTGTGGTTCTGTGATTCTGTGGTTATGTGGTTCTGTGATTCTGTGGTTCTGTGGTTCTGTGATTCTTTGGTTCTGAGGTTATGTGATTCTTTTGTCCTCTGATTCTGTGATTCTGTGGTACTGTGATTCTGTGATTCTGTGTTTCTGTGGTTCTGTGATTCTCTGATTCTGCGGTTCTGTGATTCTGTATTTCTGTCGTTCTATTGTACTGTGGTTCTGTGGTTCGGTGATTCCGTGGTTCTGTGATTCTGTGATTCTGTGTTTTTGTGATTCCATGGTTCTGTGATTCTGTGATTCTGTGTTTCAGTGATTCAGTGTTTCTGTGATTCTGCGTTTCTGTGATTCTGTGATTCTGTGGTTATGTGGTTCTGTGATTCAGTGGTTCTGTGGCTCTGTAATTCTGTGGTTCTGTGATTCTGTGATCCTGTGGTTCTGTGATTCTCTGATTGTGAGGGTCTGTGATTCTGTTGTTCTTTGATTCTGTGGTTCGGTGATTCTGTAGTTCTGTAGTTCTCTGATTCTGTGATTCTGTTATTCTTTGGTTTATGTGTTTATTTGCTTCAGTGATTCTGTGGTTCTGTGATTTTGCTATTCTGTGATTCTGTGATTCTATGTTTCTTTGGTTCTGTGATTCTGTGATTCTATGATTCTGTGGTTCTGTGGTTCTGTGATTCTGTGATTCTGTGATTCTGTTGCTCTGTGATTCTGTGGTTCGGTGATTCTGTAGTTCTGTAGTTCTGTGATTCTGCGATTAGGTGTTTATGTGTTTATGTGCTTCTGTGATTCTGTGATCCTGTGGTTCTGTGATTCTGTGATTCTCTGTTTGTGTGGGTCTGTGATTCTGTTGTTCTGTGATTCTGTGGTTCGGTGATTCTGTAGTTCTGTAGTTCTGTGATTTTGTGATTCTGTTATTCTGTGTTTATGTGTTTATTTGCTTCTGTGATTCTGTGGTTCTGTGATTCTGTTATTCTGTGATTCTGTGATTCTATGATTCTGTGGTTCTGTGATTCTGTGATTCTGTTGTTCTGTGATTCTGTGGTTCGGTGATTCTGTAGTTCTGTAGTTCTGTGATTCTATGTTTCTGTTGTTCTGTGATTCTTTGATTCTATGATTCTGTGGTACTGTGATTCTGTGATTCAGTTGTTGTGTGTTTCTGAGATTCTGTGATTCTGTGTTTCTGTGAATCTGTGATTCTGTGATTCTGTGAATCTGTGTTTATTTGTATTTGTGACTCTGTCATTCTCTGGTTCTGTGGTTCTCTTGTATCTGTGATTCTGTGCTTCTGTGTTTATGTGATTCTGAGATTCTGTGGTTCTGTGGTTCTGTGATGCGGTGAATCTATGTTTCTGTGTTTCTGTGATTCTGTGGTTTTGTGATTCTGTGCTCCTGTTGTTCTGTGGAACTGCGATTCTATGGTTTTGTGGTTCTGTGATTCTTTGGTTCTGTTTTTCTGTGATTATGTGGTTCTGTGATTCTGTGATTCTGTGATTCTGTTTTTCTGAGATTCTGAGGTTCTGTGATTCTGTGATACTGTGTTTATGTCTTTCTGTGGTTCTGTGATTCTGTGGTTCTGTGGTTCTGTGATTCAGTGGTTTTGTGATCCCATGGTTCTGTGATTCTGTGATTCTGTGGTTCAGTGATTCTGCGGTTCTGTGATTCTGCGGTTCTGTGATTCTGACATTCTCTGGTTCTGTGGTTCTGTGATTCTGTGATTCTGTGATTCTGTGTTTATGTGAGTCTGAGATACTGTCATTCTGTGGTTCTGTGGTTCTGTGAATCTGTGGTTCTGTGATTCTGTGATTCTGTGTTTCGGTGGTTCTGTAGTTCTGTGATTCTTTGGTTCTGTGATTCTGTGATTAAGTGTTTCTGTGATTCTGTGATTCTGTGGTTTTGTGATTCTGTTGTATCTGTGATTCTGTGATTCTGTGTTTATGTGGTTCTGTGGTTCTGTGATTCTGTGATTCTGTGGTTCTGCGGTTCTGTGATTCTGTGGTTCTGTGATTCCGTGGTTCTGTGATTCTGTGATTCTGTGATTCTGTGTTTATGTGGTTCTGTGTTTCTGTGTTTCTGTGGTTCAGTGATTCTGTGGTTATGTGGTTCTGCGATTCTGTGATTCTGTAGTTCTGTTATTCTGTGTTTCTGTGGTTCTGTGATTCTTTGGTTGTCTGGTTATGTGATTCTTTTGTCCCGTGATTCTGTGATTCTGTGGTACTGTGATTCTCTGATTCTCTGTTTCTGTGGTTCTGTGATTCTCTGATTCTGCGGTTCTGTGATTCTGTATTTCTGTGGTTCTATTGTACTGTGGTTCTGTGGTTTGGTGATTCCGTGGTTCTGTGATTCTGTGATTCTGTGTTTATGTGATTCAGTGGTTCTGTGATTCTGTGGTTATGTGATTCTGTGATTCTGTGATTCAGTGGTTCTGTGATTCTGTAGTTCTTTGATTCTGTGATCCTGTGATTCTGTGAATCTGTCTTTATGTGCTTCTGTGATTCTGTGATTCTGTGGTTCTGTGATTCCGTGATTCTGTGATGCTGTGATTCTATGATTTTGTGGTTCTGTGATTCTGTGAATCTGTGATTCTGTGGTTCTGTGTTTTTGTGCCTCTGTGAATCTGTGATTCTGAGATTCAGTTGTTCTGTTATTCTGTTATTCTGTGGTTCTTTGTATCTTTGATTCTGTGATTCTTTTATTCTGTTATACTATGATTCTATGATTCTGTGTTTCTGTGATTCTGTGCTTCTGTGTTTCTGTGGATCTGTGATTCTGTGATTCTGTGAATCTGTGTTTATGTGCTTCTCTGATTCTGTCTTTGTGTGGTTCTGTGGTTCTGTTTTTCTGTGATTCTGTGATTCTGTGTTTATGTGATTCTGAGATTCTGTGGTTCTGTGGTTCTGTGATTCTGTGGATCTATGTTTCTGTGTTTATGTGGTTCTGTGGTTCTGTGATTCTGTTGTTCTGTGGTTCTATGAATCTGTGGTTCTGTGATTCTGTGATTCTGTTGTTCTGTGGATCTGTGATTCTGTGGTTCTGTGATTCTGTGGTTCTTTGGTTCTGTGATTCTGTGATTATGTGGTTCTGTGATTCTGTGATTCTGTGATTCTGTGGTTCACTGATTCTGTGGTTCTGTGATTATGCGGTTCTGTGATTCTGTCATTCTGTGGTTCTGTGGTTCTGTGATTCATTGATTCTCTGTTTATGTGTTTCATTGGTTTTGTGATTCAGTGGTTCTGTGGTTCTGTAATTCTGTGGTTCTGTGATTCTATGATTCTGTGGTTCTGTGATTCTGTGATTCTGTTGTTCTGTGATTCTGTGGTTCGGTGATTCTGTAGTTCTGTAGTTCTGTGATTCTATGTTTCTGTTGTTCTGTGATTCTTTGATTCTATGATTCTGTGGTACTGTGATTCTGTGATTCAGTTGTTGTGTGTTTCTGAGATTCTGTGATTCTGTGTTTCTGTGAATCTGTGATTCTGTGATTCTGTGAATCTGTGTTTATTTGCATTTGTGACTCTGTCATTCTCTGGTTCTGTGGTTCTCTTGTATCTGTGATTCTGTGCTTCTGTGTTTATGTGATTCTGAGATTCTGTGGTTCTGTGGTTCTGTGATGCGGTGAATCTATGTTTCTGTGTTTCTGTGATTCTGTGGTTTTGTGATTCTGTGCTCCTGTTGTTCTGTGGAACTGCGATTCTATGGTTTTGTGGTTCTGTGATTCTTTGGTTCTGTTTTTCTGTGATTATGTGGTTCTGTGATTCTGTGATTCTGTTTTTCTGAGATTCTGAGGTTCTGTGATTCTGTGATACTGTGTTTATGTCTTTCTGTGGTTCTGTGATTCTGTGGTTCTGTGGTTCTGTGATTCAGTGGTTTTGTGATCCCATGGTTCTGTGATTCTGTGATTCTGTGGTTCAGTGATTCTGCGGTTCTGTGATTCTGCGGTTCTGTGATTCTGACATTCTCTGGTTCTGTGGTTCTGTGATTCTGTGATTCTGTGATTCTGTGTTTATGTGAGTCTGAGATACTGTCATTCTGTGGTTCTGTGGTTCTGTGAATCTGTGGTTCTGTGATTCTGTGATTCTGTGTTTCGGTGGTTCTGTAGTTCTGTGATTCTTTGGTTCTGTGATTCTGTGATTAAGTGTTTCTGTGATTCTGTGATTCTGTGGTTTTGTGATTCTGTTGTATCTGTGATTCTGTGATTCTGTGTTTATGTGGTTCTGTGGTTCTGTGATTCTGTGATTCTGTGGTTCTGCGGTTCTGTGATTCTGTGGTTCTGTGATTCCGTGGTTCTGTGATTCTGTGATTCTGTGATTCTGTGTTTATGTGGTTCTGTGTTTCTGTGTTTCTGTGGTTCAGTGATTCTGTGGTTATGTGGTTCTGCGATTCTGTGATTCTGTAGTTCTGTTATTCTGTGTTTCTGTGGTTCTGTGATTCTTTGGTTGTCTGGTTATGTGATTCTTTTGTCCCGTGATTCTGTGATTCTGTGGTACTGTGATTCTCTGATTCTCTGTTTCTGTGGTTCTGTGATTCTCTGATTCTGCGGTTCTGTGATTCTGTATTTCTGTGGTTCTATTGTACTGTGGTTCTGTGGTTTGGTGATTCCGTGGTTCTGTGATTCTGTGATTCTGTGTTTATGTGATTCAGTGGTTCTGTGATTCTGTGGTTATGTGCTTCTGTGATTCTGTGATTCAGTGGTTCTGTGATTCTGTAGTTCTTTGATTCTGTGATCCTGTGATTCTGTGAATCTGTCTTTATGTGCTTCTGTGATTCTGTGATTCTGTGGTTCTGTGATTCCGTGATTCTGTGATGCTGTGATTCTATGATTTTGTGGTTCTGTGATTCTGTGAATCTGTGATTCTGTGGTTCTGTGTTTTTGTGCCTCTGTGAATCTGTGATTCTGAGATTCAGTTGTTCTGTTATTCTGTTATTCTGTGGTTCTTTGTATCTTTGATTCTGTGATTCTGTTATACTATGATTCTATGATTCTGTGTTTCTGTGATTCTGTGCTTCTGTGTTTCTGTGGATCTGTGATTCTGTGATTCTGTGAATCTGTGTTTATGTGCTTCTCTGATTCTGTCTTTGTGTGGTTCTGTGGTTCTGTTTTTCTGTGATTCTGTGATTCTGTGTTTATGTGATTCTGAGATTCTGTGGTTCTGTGGTTCTGTGATTCTGTGGATCTATGTTTCTGTGTTTATGTGGTTCTGTGGTTCTGTGATTCTGTTGTTCTGTGGTTCTATGAATCTGTGGTTCTGTGATTCTGTGATTCTGTTGTTCTGTGGATCTGTGATTCTGTGGTTCTGTGATTCTGTGGTTCTTTGGTTCTGTGATTCTGTGATTATGTGGTTCTGTGATTCTGTGATTCTGTGATTCTGTGGTTCACTGATTCTGTGGTTCTGTGATTATGCGGTTCTGTGATTCTGTCATTCTGTGGTTCTGTGGTTCTGTGATTCATTGATTCTCTGTTTATGTGTTTCATTGGTTTTGTGATTCAGTGGTTCTGTGGTTCTGTAATTCTGTGGTTCTGTGATTCTATGATTCTGTGGTTCTGTGATTCTGTGATTCTGTTGTTCTGTGATTCTGTGGTTCGGTGATTCTGTAGTTCTGTAGTTCTGTGATTCTATGTTTCTGTTGTTCTGTGATTCTTTGATTCTAGGATTCTGTGGTACTGTGATTCTGTGATTCAGTTGTTGTGTGTTTCTGAGATTCTGTGATTCTGTGTTTCTGTGAATCTGTGATTCTGTGATTCTGTGAATCTGTGTTTATTTGCATTTGTGACTCTGTCATTCTCTGGTTCTGTGGTTCTCTTGTATCTGTGATTCTGTGCTTCTGTGTTTATGTGATTCTGAGATTCTGTGGTTCTGTGGTTCTGTGATGCGGTGAATCTATGTTTCTGTGTTTCTGTGATTCTGTGGTTTTGTGATTCTGTGCTCCTGTTGTTCTGTGGAACTGCGATTCTATGGTTTTGTGGTTCTGTGATTCTTTGGTTCTGTTTTTCTGTGATTATGTGGTTCTGTGATTCTGTGATTCTGTTTTTCTGAGATTCTGAGGTTCTGTGATTCTGTGATACTGTGTTTATGTCTTTCTGTGGTTCTGTGATTCTGTGGTTCTGTGGTTCTGTGATTCAGTGGTTTTGTGATCCCATGGTTCTGTGATTCTGTGATTCTGTGGTTCAGTGATTCTGCGGTTCTGTGATTCTGCGGTTCTGTGATTCTGACATTCTCTGGTTCTGTGGTTCTGTGATTCTGTGATTCTGTGATTCTGTGTTTATGTGAGTCTGAGATACTGTCATTCTGTGGTTCTGTGGTTCTGTGAATCTGTGGTTCTGTGATTCTGTGATTCTGTGTTTCGGTGGTTCTGTAGTTCTGTGATTCTTTGGTTCTGTGATTCTGTGATTAAGTGTTTCTGTGATTCTGTGATTCTGTGGTTTTGTGATTCTGTTGTATCTGTGATTCTGTGATTCTGTGTTTATGTGGTTCTGTGGTTCTGTGATTCTGTGATTCTGTGGTTCTGCGGTTCTGTGATTCTGTGGTTCTGTGATTCCGTGGTTCTGTGATTCTGTGATTCTGTGATTCTGTGTTTATGTGGTTCTGTGTTTCTGTGTTTCTGTGGTTCAGTGATTCTGTGGTTATGTGGTTCTGCGATTCTGTGATTCTGTAGTTCTGTTATTCTGTGTTTCTGTGGTTCTGTGATTCTTTGGTTGTCTGGTTATGTGATTCTTTTGTCCCGTGATTCTGTGATTCTGTGGTACTGTGATTCTCTGATTCTCTGTTTCTGTGGTTCTGTGATTCTCTGATTCTGCGGTTCTGTGATTCTGTATTTCTGTGGTTCTATTGTACTGTGGTTCTGTGGTTTGGTGATTCCGTGGTTCTGTGATTCTGTGATTCTGTGTTTATGTGATTCAGTGGTTCTGTGATTCTGTGGTTATGTGCTTCTGTGATTCTGTGATTCAGTGGTTCTGTGATTCTGTAGTTCTTTGATTCTGTGATCCTGTGATTCTGTGAATCTGTCTTTATGTGCTTCTGTGATTCTGTGATTCTGTGGTTCTGTGATTCCGTGATTCTGTGATGCTGTGATTCTATGATTTTGTGGTTCTGTGATTCTGTGAATCTGTGATTCTGTGGTTCTGTGTTTTTGTGCCTCTGTGAATCTGTGATTCTGAGATTCAGTTGTTCTGTTATTCTGTTATTCTGTGGTTCTTTGTATCTTTGATTCTGTGATTCTGTTATACTATGATTCTATGATTCTGTGTTTCTGTGATTCTGTGCTTCTGTGTTTCTGTGGATCTGTGATTCTGTGATTCTGTGAATCTGTGTTTATGTGCTTCTCTGATTCTGTCTTTGTGTGGTTCTGTGGTTCTGTTTTTCTGTGATTCTGTGATTCTGTGTTTATGTGATTCTGAGATTCTGTGGTTCTGTGGTTCTGTGATTCTGTGGATCTATGTTTCTGTGTTTATGTGGTTCTGTGGTTCTGTGATTCTGTTGTTCTGTGGTTCTATGAATCTGTGGTTCTGTGATTCTGTGATTCTGTTGTTCTGTGGATCTGTGATTCTGTGGTTCTGTGATTCTGTGGTTCTTTGGTTCTGTGATTCTGTGATTATGTGGTTCTGTGATTCTGTGATTCTGTGATTCTGTGGTTCACTGATTCTGTGGTTCTGTGATTATGCGGTTCTGTGATTCTGTCATTCTGTGGTTCTGTGGTTCTGTGATTCATTGATTCTCTGTTTATGTGTTTCATTGGTTTTGTGATTCAGTGGTTCTGTGGTTCTGTAATTCTGTGGTTCTGTGATTCTATGATTCTGTGGTTCTGTGATTCTGTGATTCTGTTGTTCTGTGATTCTGTGGTTCGGTGATTCTGTAGTTCTGTAGTTCTGTGATTCTATGTTTCTGTTGTTCTGTGATTCTTTGATTCTAGGATTCTGTGGTACTGTGATTCTGTGATTCAGTTGTTGTGTGTTTCTGAGATTCTGTGATTCTGTGTTTCTGTGAATCTGTGATTCTGTGATTCTGTGAATCTGTGTTTATTTGCATTTGTGACTCTGTCATTCTCTGGTTCTGTGGTTCTCTTGTATCTGTGATTCTGTGCTTCTGTGTTTATGTGATTCTGAGATTCTGTGGTTCTGTGGTTCTGTGATGCGGTGAATCTATGTTTCTGTGTTTCTGTGATTCTGTGGTTTTGTGATTCTGTGCTCCTGTTGTTCTGTGGAACTGCGATTCTATGGTTTTGTGGTTCTGTGATTCTTTGGTTCTGTTTTTCTGTGATTATGTGGTTCTGTGATTCTGTGATTCTGTTTTTCTGAGATTCTGAGGTTCTGTGATTCTGTGATACTGTGTTTATGTCTTTCTGTGGTTCTGTGATTCTGTGGTTCTGTGGTTCTGTGATTCAGTGGTTTTGTGATCCCATGGTTCTGTGATTCTGTGATTCTGTGGTTCAGTGATTCTGCGGTTCTGTGATTCTGCGGTTCTGTGATTCTGACATTCTCTGGTTCTGTGGTTCTGTGATTCTGTGATTCTGTGATTCTGTGTTTATGTGAGTCTGAGATACTGTCATTCTGTGGTTCTGTGGTTCTGTGAATCTGTGGTTCTGTGATTCTGTGATTCTGTGTTTCGGTGGTTCTGTAGTTCTGTGATTCTTTGGTTCTGTGATTCTGTGATTAAGTGTTTCTGTGATTCTGTGATTCTGTGGTTTTGTGATTCTGTTGTATCTGTGATTCTGTGATTCTGTGTTTATGTGGTTCTGTGGTTCTGTGATTCTGTGATTCTGTGGTTCTGCGGTTCTGTGATTCTGTGGTTCTGTGATTCCGTGGTTCTGTGATTCTGTGATTCTGTGATTCTGTGTTTATGTGGTTCTGTGTTTCTGTGTTTCTGTGGTTCAGTGATTCTGTGGTTATGTGGTTCTGCGATTCTGTGATTCTGTAGTTCTGTTATTCTGTGTTTCTGTGGTTCTGTGATTCTTTGGTTGTCTGGTTATGTGATTCTTTTGTCCCGTGATTCTGTGATTCTGTGGTACTGTGATTCTCTGATTCTCTGTTTCTGTGGTTCTGTGATTCTCTGATTCTGCGGTTCTGTGATTCTGTATTTCTGTGGTTCTATTGTACTGTGGTTCTGTGGTTTGGTGATTCCGTGGTTCTGTGATTCTGTGATTCTGTGTTTATGTGATTCAGTGGTTCTGTGATTCTGTGGTTATGTGCTTCTGTGATTCTGTGATTCAGTGGTTCTGTGATTCTGTAGTTCTTTGATTCTGTGATCCTGTGATTCTGTGAATCTGTCTTTATGTGCTTCTGTGATTCTGTGATTCTGTGGTTCTGTGATTCCGTGATTCTGTGATGCTGTGATTCTATGATTTTGTGGTTCTGTGATTCTGTGAATCTGTGATTCTGTGGTTCTGTGTTTTTGTGCCTCTGTGAATCTGTGATTCTGAGATTCAGTTGTTCTGTTATTCTGTTATTCTGTGGTTCTTTGTATCTTTGATTCTGTGATTCTGTTATACTATGATTCTATGATTCTGTGTTTCTGTGATTCTGTGCTTCTGTGTTTCTGTGGATCTGTGATTCTGTGATTCTGTGAATCTGTGTTTATGTGCTTCTCTGATTCTGTCTTTGTGTGGTTCTGTGGTTCTGTTTTTCTGTGATTCTGTGATTCTGTGTTTATGTGATTCTGAGATTCTGTGGTTCTGTGGTTCTGTGATTCTGTGGATCTATGTTTCTGTGTTTATGTGGTTCTGTGGTTCTGTGATTCTGTTGTTCTGTGGTTCTATGAATCTGTGGTTCTGTGATTCTGTGATTCTGTTGTTCTGTGGATCTGTGATTCTGTGGTTCTGTGATTCTGTGGTTCTTTGGTTCTGTGATTCTGTGATTATGTGGTTCTGTGATTCTGTGATTCTGTGATTCTGTGGTTCACTGATTCTGTGGTTCTGTGATTATGCGGTTCTGTGATTCTGTCATTCTGTGGTTCTGTGGTTCTGTGATTCATTGATTCTCTGTTTATGTGTTTCATTGGTTTTGTGATTCAGTGGTTCTGTGGTTCTGTAATTCTGTGGTTCTGTGATTCTATGATTCTGTGGTTCTGTGATTCTGTGATTCTGTTGTTCTGTGATTCTGTGGTTCGGTGATTCTGTAGTTCTGTAGTTCTGTGATTCTATGTTTCTGTTGTTCTGTGATTCTTTGATTCTAGGATTCTGTGGTACTGTGATTCTGTGATTCAGTTGTTGTGTGTTTCTGAGATTCTGTGATTCTGTGTTTCTGTGAATCTGTGATTCTGTGATTCTGTGAATCTGTGTTTATTTGCATTTGTGACTCTGTCATTCTCTGGTTCTGTGGTTCTCTTGTATCTGTGATTCTGTGCTTCTGTGTTTATGTGATTCTGAGATTCTGTGGTTCTGTGGTTCTGTGATGCGGTGAATCTATGTTTCTGTGTTTCTGTGATTCTGTGGTTTTGTGATTCTGTGCTCCTGTTGTTCTGTGGAACTGCGATTCTATGGTTTTGTGGTTCTGTGATTCTTTGGTTCTGTTTTTCTGTGATTATGTGGTTCTGTGATTCTGTGATTCTGTTTTTCTGAGATTCTGAGGTTCTGTGATTCTGTGATACTGTGTTTATGTCTTTCTGTGGTTCTGTGATTCTGTGGTTCTGTGGTTCTGTGATTCAGTGGTTTTGTGATCCCATGGTTCTGTGATTCTGTGATTCTGTGGTTCAGTGATTCTGCGGTTCTGTGATTCTGCGGTTCTGTGATTCTGACATTCTCTGGTTCTGTGGTTCTGTGATTCTGTGATTCTGTGATTCTGTGTTTATGTGAGTCTGAGATACTGTCATTCTGTGGTTCTGTGGTTCTGTGAATCTGTGGTTCTGTGATTCTGTGATTCTGTGTTTCGGTGGTTCTGTAGTTCTGTGATTCTTTGGTTCTGTGATTCTGTGATTAAGTGTTTCTGTGATTCTGTGATTCTGTGGTTTTGTGATTCTGTTGTATCTGTGATTCTGTGATTCTGTGTTTATGTGGTTCTGTGGTTCTGTGATTCTGTGATTCTGTGGTTCTGCGGTTCTGTGATTCTGTGGTTCTGTGATTCCGTGGTTCTGTGATTCTGTGATTCTGTGATTCTGTGTTTATGTGGTTCTGTGTTTCTGTGTTTCTGTGGTTCAGTGATTCTGTGGTTATGTGGTTCTGCGATTCTGTGATTCTGTAGTTCTGTTATTCTGTGTTTCTGTGGTTCTGTGATTCTTTGGTTGTCTGGTTATGTGATTCTTTTGTCCCGTGATTCTGTGATTCTGTGGTACTGTGATTCTCTGATTCTCTGTTTCTGTGGTTCTGTGATTCTCTGATTCTGCGGTTCTGTGATTCTGTATTTCTGTGGTTCTATTGTACTGTGGTTCTGTGGTTTGGTGATTCCGTGGTTCTGTGATTCTGTGATTCTGTGTTTATGTGATTCAGTGGTTCTGTGATTCTGTGGTTATGTGCTTCTGTGATTCTGTGATTCAGTGGTTCTGTGATTCTGTAGTTCTTTGATTCTGTGATCCTGTGATTCTGTGAATCTGTCTTTATGTGCTTCTGTGATTCTGTGATTCTGTGGTTCTGTGATTCCGTGATTCTGTGATGCTGTGATTCTATGATTTTGTGGTTCTGTGATTCTGTGAATCTGTGATTCTGTGGTTCTGTGTTTTTGTGCCTCTGTGAATCTGTGATTCTGAGATTCAGTTGTTCTGTTATTCTGTTATTCTGTGGTTCTTTGTATCTTTGATTCTGTGATTCTGTTATACTATGATTCTATGATTCTGTGTTTCTGTGATTCTGTGCTTCTGTGTTTCTGTGGATCTGTGATTCTGTGATTCTGTGAATCTGTGTTTATGTGCTTCTCTGATTCTGTCTTTGTGTGGTTCTGTGGTTCTGTTTTTCTGTGATTCTGTGATTCTGTGTTTATGTGATTCTGAGATTCTGTGGTTCTGTGGTTCTGTGATTCTGTGGATCTATGTTTCTGTGTTTATGTGGTTCTGTGGTTCTGTGATTCTGTTGTTCTGTGGTTCTATGAATCTGTGGTTCTGTGATTCTGTGATTCTGTTGTTCTGTGGATCTGTGATTCTGTGGTTCTGTGATTCTGTGGTTCTTTGGTTCTGTGATTCTGTGATTATGTGGTTCTGTGATTCTGTGATTCTGTGATTCTGTGGTTCACTGATTCTGTGGTTCTGTGATTATGCGGTTCTGTGATTCTGTCATTCTGTGGTTCTGTGGTTCTGTGATTCATTGATTCTCTGTTTATGTGTTTCAGTGGTTTTGTGATTCAGTGGTTCTGTGGTTCTGTAATTCTGTGGTTCTGTGTTTTTGTGTGAATCTGAGATTCTGTGGTTCTGTGGTTCTGTGGTTCTGTGGTTCTGTGATTCTGTGAATCTGTGATTCTGTGTTTATGTTGTTCTGTTTTTATGTGATTCTGTGATTCTGTGTTTCTGTGGTTCTGTGGTTCTGTGGTTCTGCGATTCTGTGTTTCTGTGGTTCTGAGATTCTTTGGTTCTGTGATTCTGTGATTAAGTGTTTCTGTGATTCTGTGATGCTGTGGTTCTGTGATTCTGTTGTATTTGTGATTCTGTAATTCTGTGTTTATGTGGTTCTGTGGTTCTGTGATTCTGTGATCCTGTGGTTCTCTGGTTCTGTGATACTGTGGTTCTGTGATTCCGTGGTTCTGTGATTCTGTGATTCTGTGGTTCAGTGTTTCTGTGATTCTGTGGTTCACTGATTCTGTGGTTCTGTGATTCTGTGGTTATGTTGTTCTGTGATTCTGTGATTCTGTAGTTCTGTGATTCTGTGTGTCTGTGGTTCTGTGATTCTGTGATTAAGTGTTTCTGTGATTCTGTGATTCTGTGGTTCTGTGATTCTGTTGTATTTGTGATTCTGTAATTCTGTGTTTATGTGGTTCTGTGGTTCTGTGATTCTGTGATCCTGTGGTTCTCTGGTTCTGTGATACTGTGGTTCTGTGATTCCGTGGTTCTGTGATTCTGTGATTCTGTGGTTCAGTGTTTCTGTGATTCTGTGGTTCACTGATTCTGTGGTTCTGTGATTCTGTGGTTATGTTGTTCTGTGATTCTGTGATTCTGTAGTTCTGTGATTCTGTGTTTCTGTGGTTCTGTGATTCTTTGGTTCTGAGGTTATGTGATTCTTTTGTTCTGTGATTCTGTGATTCTGTGGTACTGTGATTCTGTGTTTATGTGCTTCTGTGATTCTGTGATTCTGTGGTTCTTTGATGCTGTAGTTCTTTGATTCTGTGATCCTGTGATTTGTGAATCTGTCTTTATGTGCTTCTGTGATTCTGTGATTCTGTGGTTCTGTGATTCCGTGATTTTGTGATTCTGTGATTCTATGATTTTGTGGTTCTGTGATTCTGTGAATCTGTGATTCTGTGGTTCTGTGTTTTTGTGCCTCTGTGAATCTGTGATTCTGAGATTCAGTGGTTCTGTGATTCTGTTATTCTGTGGTTCTTTGTATCTTTGATTCTGTGATTCTGTTATTCTGTTATACTATGATTCTGTGATTCTATGTTTCTGTGGTTCTATGATTCTGTGATTCTATGATTCTGTGGATCTGTTATTCTGTGATTCTGTGATTCTGTGATTCTGTGATTCTGTGTTTCTGTGATTCTGTGCTTCTGTGTTTCTGTGGATCTGTGATTCTGTGATTCTGTGAATCTGTGTTTATGTGCTTCTGTGATTCTGTCTTTCTGTGGTTCTGTGGTTCTGTTTTTCTGTGATTCTGTGATTCTGTGTTTATGTGATTCTGAGATTCTGTGGTTCTGTGGTTCTGTGATTCTGTGGATCTATGTTTCTATGTTTATGTGGTTCTTTGGTTCTGTGATTCTGTTGTTCTGTGGTTCTGTGAATCTGTGGTTCTGTGATTATGTGATTCTGTTGTTCTGTGAATCTTTGATTCTGTGGTTCTGTGATTCTGTGATTCTTTGGTTCTGTGATTCTGTGATTATGTGGTTCTGTGATTCTGTGATTCTGTGATTCTGTGGTTCAGTGATTCTGTGGTTCTGTGATTATGCGGTTCTGTGATTCTGTCATTCTGTGGTTCTGTTGTTCTGTGATTCATTGATTCTCTGTTTATGTGGTTCAGTGGTTCTGTGATTCAGTGGTTCTGTGGTTCTGTGATTCTGTGGTTCTGTGTTTTTGTGCGATTCTGAGATTCTGTGGTTCTGTGGTTCTGTGGTTCTGTGATTCTGTGATTCTGTGAATCTGTGATTCTATGTTTATGTTCTTCTGTTTTTCTGTGATTCTGTGATTCTGTGTTTCTGTGGTTCTGTGGTTCTGTGGTTCTGCGATTCTGTGTTTCTGTGGTTCTGAGATTCTTTGGTTCTGTGATTCTGTGATTAAGTGTTTCTGTGATTCTGTGATTCTGTGGTTCTGTGATTCTGTTGTATTTGTGATTCTGTAATTCTGTGTTTATGTGGTTCTGTGGTTCTGTGATTATGTGATTCTGTGGTTCTGTGGTTCTGTGATTCTGTGGTTCTGTGATTCCGTGGCTCTGTGATTCTGTGATTCTGTGGTTCAGTGTTTCTGTGATTCTGTGGTTCAGTGATTCTGTGGTTCTGTGATTCTGTGGTTATGTGGTTCTGTGATTCTGTGATTCTGTAGTTCTGTGATTCTGTGTTTCTGTGGTTCTGTGATTCTTTGGTTCTGAGGTTATGTGATTCTTTTGTTCTGTGATTCTGTGATTCTGTGGTAATGTGATTCTGTGATTCTCTGTTTCTGTGTTTCTGTGATTCTCTGATTCTGCGGTTCTGTGATTCCGTATTTCTGTGTTTCTGTTGTACTGTGGTTCTGTGGTTCGGTGATTCCGTGGTTCTGTGATTCTGTGATTCTGTGTTTATGTGATTCAGTGGTTCTGCGATTCTGTGTTTATGTGCTTCTGTGATTCTGTGATTCTGTGTTTCTGTGATTCTGTAGTTCTTTGATTCTGTGATCCTGTGATTCTGTGAATCTGTCTTTATGTGCTTCTGTGATTCTGTGATGCTGTGGTTCTGTGATTCTGTGATTCTGTTATTCTATGATTCTGGGGTTCTGTGATTCTGTGAATCTGTCCTTATGTGCTTCTGTGATTCTGTGGTTCTGTGTTTTTGTGCTTCTGTGATTCTGTGGTTCTGAGATTCTGTGGTTCTGTGATTCTGTGATTCTATGATTCTGTGGTTATTTGATTCTGTGATTCTATGATTCAGTGGTTCTGTGATTCTGTTATTCTGTGGTTCTTTGTATCTGTGATTCTGTGATTCTGTGATTCTGTTATTCTGTGATTCTGTGATTCTATGTTTCTGTGGACTGTGATTCGGTGATTCTATGATTCTGTGGTTCTGTGATTCTCTGATTCTCTGATTCTGTTGTTCTGTGATTCTGTGGTTCGGTAATTTTGTAGTTCTGTAGTTCTGTGATTCTGTGATTCTGTGATTTTGTGTTTATGTGTTTATGTGCTTCTGTGATTCTATGGTTCTGTGATTCTGTTATTCTGTGATTCTGTGATTCTATGTTTCTTTGGTTCTGTGATTCTTTGATTCTATGATTCTGTGGTTCTGTGATTCTGTGATTCTGTGATTCTGTGGTTCTGTAGTTCTGCGATTCTTTGGTTCTGTGCTTCTGTGATTAAGTGTTTCTGTGATTCTGTGATTCTGTGGTTCTGTGATTCTGTTGTATCTGTGATTCTGAGATTCTGTGTTTATGTGGTTCTGTGGTTCTGTGATTCTGTGATTCTGTGGTTCTGCGGTTCTGTGATTCTGTGGTTCTGTGATTCCGTGGTTCTGTGATTCTGTGATTCTGTGTTTATGTGGTTCTGTGGTTCTGTGATTCTGTGGTTCTGTGATTCTGTGGTTATGTGGTTCTGTGATTCTGTGGTTCTGTGGTTCTGTGATTCTTTGGTTCTGAGGTTATGTGATTCTTTTGTCCTCTGATTCTGTGATTCTGTGGTACTGTGATTCTGTGATTCTGTGTTTCTGTGGTTCTGTGATTCTCTGATTCTGCGGTTCTGTGATTCTGTATTTCTGTCGTTCTATTGTACTGTGGTTCTGTGGTTCGGTGATTCCGTGGTTCTGTGATTCTGTGATTCTGTGTTTTTGTGATTCCATGGTTCTGTGATTCTGTGATTCTGTGTTTCAGTGATTCAGTGTTTCTGTGATTCTGCGTTTCTGTGATTCTGTGATTCTGTGGTTATGTGGTTCTGTGATTCAGTGGTTCTGTGGCTCTGTAATTCTGTGGTTCTGTGATTCTGTGATCCTGTGGTTCTGTGATTCTCTGATTGTGAGGGTCTGTGATTCTGTTGTTCTTTGATTCTGTGGTTCGGTGATTCTGTAGTTCTGTAGTTCTCTGATTCTGTGATTCTGTTATTCTTTGGTTTATGTGTTTATTTGCTTCAGTGATTCTGTGGTTCTGTGATTTTGCTATTCTGTGATTCTGTGATTCTATGTTTCTTTGGTTCTGTGATTCTGTGATTCTATGATTCTGTGGTTCTGTGGTTCTGTGATTCTGTGATTCTGTGATTCTGTTGCTCTGTGATTCTGTGGTTCGGTGATTCTGTAGTTCTGTAGTTCTGTGATTCTGCGATTAGGTGTTTATGTGTTTATGTGCTTCTGTGATTCTGTGATCCTGTGGTTCTGTGATTCTGTGATTCTCTGTTTGTGTGGGTCTGTGATTCTGTTGTTCTGTGATTCTGTGGTTCGGTGATTCTGTAGTTCTGTAGTTCTGTGATTTTGTGATTCTGTTATTCTGTGTTTATGTGTTTATTTGCTTCTGTGATTCTGTGGTTCTGTGATTCTGTTATTCTGTGATTCTGTGATTCTATGATTCTGTGGTTCTGTGATTCTGTGATTCTGTTGTTCTGTGATTCTGTGGTTCGGTGATTCTGTAGTTCTGTAGTTCTGTGATTCTATGTTTCTGTTGTTCTGTGATTCTTTGATTCTATGATTCTGTGGTACTGTGATTCTGTGATTCAGTTGTTGTGTGTTTCTGAGATTCTGTGATTCTGTGTTTCTGTGAATCTGTGATTCTGTGATTCTGTGAATCTGTGTTTATTTGTATTTGTGACTCTGTCATTCTCTGGTTCTGTGGTTCTCTTGTATCTGTGATTCTGTGCTTCTGTGTTTATGTGATTCTGAGATTCTGTGGTTCTGTGGTTCTGTGATGCGGTGAATCTATGTTTCTGTGTTTCTGTGATTCTGTGGTTTTGTGATTCTGTGCTCCTGTTGTTCTGTGGAACTGCGATTCTATGGTTTTGTGGTTCTGTGATTCTTTGGTTCTGTTTTTCTGTGATTATGTGGTTCTGTGATTCTGTGATTCTGTGATTCTGTTTTTCTGAGATTCTGAGGTTCTGTGATTCTGTGATACTGTGTTTATGTCTTTCTGTGGTTCTGTGATTCTGTGGTTCTGTGGTTCTGTGATTCAGTGGTTTTGTGATCCCATGGTTCTGTGATTCTGTGATTCTGTGGTTCAGTGATTCTGCGGTTCTGTGATTCTGCGGTTCTGTGATTCTGACATTCTCTGGTTCTGTGGTTCTGTGATTCTGTGATTCTGTGATTCTGTGTTTATGTGAGTCTGAGATACTGTCATTCTGTGGTTCTGTGGTTCTGTGAATCTGTGGTTCTGTGATTCTGTGATTCTGTGTTTCGGTGGTTCTGTAGTTCTGTGATTCTTTGGTTCTGTGATTCTGTGATTAAGTGTTTCTGTGATTCTGTGATTCTGTGGTTTTGTGATTCTGTTGTATCTGTGATTCTGTGATTCTGTGTTTATGTGGTTCTGTGGTTCTGTGATTCTGTGATTCTGTGGTTCTGCGGTTCTGTGATTCTGTGGTTCTGTGATTCCGTGGTTCTGTGATTCTGTGATTCTGTGATTCTGTGTTTATGTGGTTCTGTGTTTCTGTGTTTCTGTGGTTCAGTGATTCTGTGGTTATGTGGTTCTGCGATTCTGTGATTCTGTAGTTCTGTTATTCTGTGTTTCTGTGGTTCTGTGATTCTTTGGTTGTCTGGTTATGTGATTCTTTTGTCCCGTGATTCTGTGATTCTGTGGTACTGTGATTCTCTGATTCTCTGTTTCTGTGGTTCTGTGATTCTCTGATTCTGCGGTTCTGTGATTCTGTATTTCTGTGGTTCTATTGTACTGTGGTTCTGTGGTTTGGTGATTCCGTGGTTCTGTGATTCTGTGATTCTGTGTTTATGTGATTCAGTGGTTCTGTGATTCTGTGGTTATGTGCTTCTGTGATTCTGTGATTCAGTGGTTCTGTGATTCTGTAGTTCTTTGATTCTGTGATCCTGTGATTCTGTGAATCTGTCTTTATGTGCTTCTGTGATTCTGTGATTCTGTGGTTCTGTGATTCCGTGATTCTGTGATGCTGTGATTCTATGATTTTGTGGTTCTGTGATTCTGTGAATCTGTGATTCTGTGGTTCTGTGTTTTTGTGCCTCTGTGAATCTGTGATTCTGAGATTCAGTTGTTCTGTTATTCTGTTATTCTGTGGTTCTTTGTATCTTTGATTCTGTGATTCTTTTATTCTGTTATACTATGATTCTATGATTCTGTGTTTCTGTGATTCTGTGCTTCTGTGTTTCTGTGGATCTGTGATTCTGTGATTCTGTGAATCTGTGTTTATGTGCTTCTCTGATTCTGTCTTTGTGTGGTTCTGTGGTTCTGTTTTTCTGTGATTCTGTGATTCTGTGTTTATGTGATTCTGAGATTCTGTGGTTCTGTGGTTCTGTGATTCTGTGGATCTATGTTTCTGTGTTTATGTGGTTCTGTGGTTCTGTGATTCTGTTGTTCTGTGGTTCTATGAATCTGTGGTTCTGTGATTCTGTGATTCTGTTGTTCTGTGGATCTGTGATTCTGTGGTTCTGTGATTCTGTGGTTCTTTGGTTCTGTGATTCTGTGATTATGTGGTTCTGTGATTCTGTGATTCTGTGATTCTGTGGTTCACTGATTCTGTGGTTCTGTGATTATGCGGTTCTGTGATTCTGTCATTCTGTGGTTCTGTGGTTCTGTGATTCATTGATTCTCTGTTTATGTGTTTCATTGGTTTTGTGATTCAGTGGTTCTGTGGTTCTGTAATTCTGTGGTTCTGTGATTCTATGATTCTGTGGTTCTGTGATTCTGTGATTCTGTTGTTCTGTGATTCTGTGGTTCGGTGATTCTGTAGTTCTGTAGTTCTGTGATTCTATGTTTCTGTTGTTCTGTGATTCTTTGATTCTATGATTCTGTGGTACTGTGATTCTGTGATTCAGTTGTTGTGTGTTTCTGAGATTCTGTGATTCTGTGTTTCTGTGAATCTGTGATTCTGTGATTCTGTGAATCTGTGTTTATTTGCATTTGTGACTCTGTCATTCTCTGGTTCTGTGGTTCTCTTGTATCTGTGATTCTGTGCTTCTGTGTTTATGTGATTCTGAGATTCTGTGGTTCTGTGGTTCTGTGATGCGGTGAATCTATGTTTCTGTGTTTCTGTGATTCTGTGGTTTTGTGATTCTGTGCTCCTGTTGTTCTGTGGAACTGCGATTCTATGGTTTTGTGGTTCTGTGATTCTTTGGTTCTGTTTTTCTGTGATTATGTGGTTCTGTGATTCTGTGATTCTGTTTTTCTGAGATTCTGAGGTTCTGTGATTCTGTGATACTGTGTTTATGTCTTTCTGTGGTTCTGTGATTCTGTGGTTCTGTGGTTCTGTGATTCAGTGGTTTTGTGATCCCATGGTTCTGTGATTCTGTGATTCTGTGGTTCAGTGATTCTGCGGTTCTGTGATTCTGCGGTTCTGTGATTCTGACATTCTCTGGTTCTGTGGTTCTGTGATTCTGTGATTCTGTGATTCTGTGTTTATGTGAGTCTGAGATACTGTCATTCTGTGGTTCTGTGGTTCTGTGAATCTGTGGTTCTGTGATTCTGTGATTCTGTGTTTCGGTGGTTCTGTAGTTCTGTGATTCTTTGGTTCTGTGATTCTGTGATTAAGTGTTTCTGTGATTCTGTGATTCTGTGGTTTTGTGATTCTGTTGTATCTGTGATTCTGTGATTCTGTGTTTATGTGGTTCTGTGGTTCTGTGATTCTGTGATTCTGTGGTTCTGCGGTTCTGTGATTCTGTGGTTCTGTGATTCCGTGGTTCTGTGATTCTGTGATTCTGTGATTCTGTGTTTATGTGGTTCTGTGTTTCTGTGTTTCTGTGGTTCAGTGATTCTGTGGTTATGTGGTTCTGCGATTCTGTGATTCTGTAGTTCTGTTATTCTGTGTTTCTGTGGTTCTGTGATTCTTTGGTTGTCTGGTTATGTGATTCTTTTGTCCCGTGATTCTGTGATTCTGTGGTACTGTGATTCTCTGATTCTCTGTTTCTGTGGTTCTGTGATTCTCTGATTCTGCGGTTCTGTGATTCTGTATTTCTGTGGTTCTATTGTACTGTGGTTCTGTGGTTTGGTGATTCCGTGGTTCTGTGATTCTGTGATTCTGTGTTTATGTGATTCAGTGGTTCTGTGATTCTGTGGTTATGTGCTTCTGTGATTCTGTGATTCAGTGGTTCTGTGATTCTGTAGTTCTTTGATTCTGTGATCCTGTGATTCTGTGAATCTGTCTTTATGTGCTTCTGTGATTCTGTGATTCTGTGGTTCTGTGATTCCGTGATTCTGTGATGCTGTGATTCTATGATTTTGTGGTTCTGTGATTCTGTGAATCTGTGATTCTGTGGTTCTGTGTTTTTGTGCCTCTGTGAATCTGTGATTCTGAGATTCAGTTGTTCTGTTATTCTGTTATTCTGTGGTTCTTTGTATCTTTGATTCTGTGATTCTGTTATACTATGATTCTATGATTCTGTGTTTCTGTGATTCTGTGCTTCTGTGTTTCTGTGGATCTGTGATTCTGTGATTCTGTGAATCTGTGTTTATGTGCTTCTCTGATTCTGTCTTTGTGTGGTTCTGTGGTTCTGTTTTTCTGTGATTCTGTGATTCTGTGTTTATGTGATTCTGAGATTCTGTGGTTCTGTGGTTCTGTGATTCTGTGGATCTATGTTTCTGTGTTTATGTGGTTCTGTGGTTCTGTGATTCTGTTGTTCTGTGGTTCTATGAATCTGTGGTTCTGTGATTCTGTGATTCTGTTGTTCTGTGGATCTGTGATTCTGTGGTTCTGTGATTCTGTGGTTCTTTGGTTCTGTGATTCTGTGATTATGTGGTTCTGTGATTCTGTGATTCTGTGATTCTGTGGTTCACTGATTCTGTGGTTCTGTGATTATGCGGTTCTGTGATTCTGTCATTCTGTGGTTCTGTGGTTCTGTGATTCATTGATTCTCTGTTTATGTGTTTCAGTGGTTTTGTGATTCAGTGGTTCTGTGGTTCTGTAATTCTGTGGTTCTGTGTTTTTGTGTGAATCTGAGATTCTGTGGTTCTGTGGTTCTGTGGTTCTGTGGTTCTGTGATTCTGTGAATCTGTGATTCTGTGTTTATGTTGTTCTGTTTTTATGTGATTCTGTGATTCTGTGTTTCTGTGGTTCTGTGGTTCTGTGGTTCTGCGATTCTGTGTTTCTGTGGTTCTGAGATTCTTTGGTTCTGTGATTCTGTGATTAAGTGTTTCTGTGATTCTGTGATGCTGTGGTTCTGTGATTCTGTTGTATTTGTGATTCTGTAATTCTGTGTTTATGTGGTTCTGTGGTTCTGTGATTCTGTGATCCTGTGGTTCTCTGGTTCTGTGATACTGTGGTTCTGTGATTCCGTGGTTCTGTGATTCTGTGATTCTGTGGTTCAGTGTTTCTGTGATTCTGTGGTTCACTGATTCTGTGGTTCTGTGATTCTGTGGTTATGTTGTTCTGTGATTCTGTGATTCTGTAGTTCTGTGATTCTGTGTGTCTGTGGTTCTGTGATTCTGTGATTAAGTGTTTCTGTGATTCTGTGATTCTGTGGTTCTGTGATTCTGTTGTATTTGTGATTCTGTAATTCTGTGTTTATGTGGTTCTGTGGTTCTGTGATTCTGTGATCCTGTGGTTCTCTGGTTCTGTGATACTGTGGTTCTGTGATTCCGTGGTTCTGTGATTCTGTGATTCTGTGGTTCAGTGTTTCTGTGATTCTGTGGTTCACTGATTCTGTGGTTCTGTGATTCTGTGGTTATGTTGTTCTGTGATTCTGTGATTCTGTAGTTCTGTGATTCTGTGTTTCTGTGGTTCTGTGATTCTTTGGTTCTGAGGTTATGTGATTCTTTTGTTCTGTGATTCTGTGATTCTGTGGTACTGTGATTCTGTGTTTATGTGCTTCTGTGATTCTGTGATTCTGTGGTTCTTTGATGCTGTAGTTCTTTGATTCTGTGATCCTGTGATTTGTGAATCTGTCTTTATGTGCTTCTGTGATTCTGTGATTCTGTGGTTCTGTGATTCCGTGATTTTGTGATTCTGTGATTCTATGATTTTGTGGTTCTGTGATTCTATGAATCTGTGATTCTGTGGTTCTGTGTTTTTGTGCCTCTGTGAATCTGTGATTCTGAGATTCAGTGGTTCTGTGATTCTGTTATTCTGTGGTTCTTTGTATCTTTGATTCTGTGATTCTGTTATTCTGTTATACTATGATTCTGTGATTCTATGTTTCTGTGGTTCTATGATTCTGTGATTCTATGATTCTGTGGATCTGTTATTCTGTGATTCTGTGATTCTGTGATTCTGTGATTCTGTGTTTCTGTGATTCTGTGCTTCTGTGTTTCTGTGGATCTGTGATTCTGTGATTCTGTGAATCTGTGTTTATGTGCTTCTGTGATTCTGTCTTTCTGTGGTTCTGTGGTTCTGTTTTTCTGTGATTCTGTGATTCTGTGTTTATGTGATTCTGAGATTCTGTGGTTCTGTGGTTCTGTGATTCTGTGGATCTATGTTTCTATGTTTATGTGGTTCTTTGGTTCTGTGATTCTGTTGTTCTGTGGTTCTGTGAATCTGTGGTTCTGTGATTATGTGATTCTGTTGTTCTGTGAATCTTTGATTCTGTGGTTCTGTGATTCTGTGATTCTTTGGTTCTGTGATTCTGTGATTATGTGGTTCTGTGATTCTGTGATTCTGTGATTCTGTGGTTCAGTGATTCTGTGGTTCTGTGATTATGCGGTTCTGTGATTCTGTCATTCTGTGGTTCTGTTGTTCTGTGATTCATTGATTCTCTGTTTATGTGGTTCAGTGGTTCTGTGATTCAGTGGTTCTGTGGTTCTGTGATTCTGTGGTTCTGTGTTTTTGTGCGATTCTGAGATTCTGTGGTTCTGTGGTTCTGTGGTTCTGTGATTCTGTGATTCTGTGAATCTGTGATTCTATGTTTATGTTCTTCTGTTTTTCTGTGATTCTGTGATTCTGTGTTTCTGTGGTTCTGTGGTTCTGTGGTTCTGCGATTCTGTGTTTCTGTGGTTCTGAGATTCTTTGGTTCTGTGATTCTGTGATTAAGTGTTTCTGTGATTCTGTGATTCTGTGGTTCTGTGATTCTGTTGTATTTGTGATTCTGTAATTCTGTGTTTATGTGGTTCTGTGGTTCTGTGATTCTGTGATTCTGTGGTTCTGTGGTTCTGTGATTCTGTGGTTCTGTGATTCCGTGGCTCTGTGATTCTGTGATTCTGTGGTTCAGTGTTTCTGTGATTCTGTGGTTCAGTGATTCTGTGGTTCTGTGATTCTGTGGTTATGTGGTTCTGTGATTCTGTGATTCTGTAGTTCTGTGATTCTGTGTTTCTGTGGTTCTGTGATTCTTTGGTTCTGAGGTTATGTGATTCTTTTGTTCTGTGATTCTGTGATTCTGTGGTACTGTGATTCTGTGATTCTCTGTTTCTGTGTTTCTGTGATTCTCTGATTCTGCGGTTCTGTGATTCCGTATTTCTGTGTTTCTGTTGTACTGTGGTTCTGTGGTTCGGTGATTCCGTGGTTCTGTGATTCTGTGATTCTGTGTTTATGTGATTCAGTGGTTCTGCGATTCTGTGTTTATGTGCTTCTGTGATTCTGTGATTCTGTGTTTCTGTGATTCTGTAGTTCTTTGATTCTGTGATCCTGTGATTCTGTGAATCTGTCTTTATGTGCTTCTGTGATTCTGTGATGCTGTGGTTCTGTGATTCTGTGATTCTGTTATTCTATGATTCTGGGGTTCTGTGATTCTGTGAATCTGTCCTTATGTGCTTCTGTGATTCTGTGGTTCTGTGTTTTTGTGCTTCTGTGATTCTGTGGTTCTGAGATTCTGTGGTTCTGTGATTCTGTGATTCTATGATTCTGTGGTTATTTGATTCTGTGATTCTATGATTCAGTGGTTCTGTGATTCTGTTATTCTGTGGTTCTTTGTATCTGTGATTCTGTGATTCTGTGATTCTGTTATTCTGTGATTCTGTGATTCTATGTTTCTGTGGACTGTGATTCGGTGATTCTATGATTCTGTGGTTCTGTGATTCTCTGATTCTCTGATTCTGTTGTTCTGTGATTCTGTGGTTCGGTAATTTTGTAGTTCTGTAGTTCTGTGATTCTGTGATTCTGTGATTTTGTGTTTATGTGTTTATGTGCTTCTGTGATTCTATGGTTCTGTGATTCTGTTATTCTGTGATTCTGTGATTCTATGTTTCTTTGGTTCTGTGATTCTTTGATTCTATGATTCTGTGGTTCTGTGATTCTGTGATTCTGTGATTCTGTGTTTCTGTGCATCTGTGATTCTGTCATTCTGTGAATCTGTGTTTGTGTGCACTTCTGATCATGTCTTTCTGTGGTTCTGTGGTTCTGTTTTTCTGTGATTCTGTGATTCTGTGCTTATGTGATTCTGAGATTCTGTGGTTCTGTGGTTCTGTGATTCTGTGGATCTATGTTTCTGTGTTTATGTGGTTCTGTGGTTCTGTGATTCTGTTTTTCTGTGGTTCTGTGATTCTGTGGTTCTGTGATTCTGTGATTCTGTTGTTCTGTGGATCTGTGATTGTGTGGTTCTGTGGTTATGTGATTCTTTGGTTCTGTGATTCTGTGATTATGTGGTTCTGTGATTCTGTGTTTATGTGAGTTAGTGGTTCTGTGATTCTGTGTTTATGTGCTTCTGTGATTCTGTGATTCTGTGGTTCTGTGATTCTGTGATTCTGTGATTCTGTGTTTATGTGAGTCTGAGATACTGTCATTCTGTGGTTCTGTGGTTCTGTGAATCTGTGGTTCTGTGATTCTGTGATTCTGTGTTTCGGTGGTTCTGTAGTTCTGTGATTCTTTGGTTCTGTGATTCTGTGATTAAGTGTTTCTGTGATTCTGTGATTCTGTGGTTTTGTGATTCTGTTGTATCTGTGATTCTGTGATTCTGTGTTTATGTGGTTCTGTGGTTCTGTGATTCTGTGATTCTGTGGTTCTGCGGTTCTGTGATTCTGTGGTTCTGTGATTCCGTGGTTCTGTGATTCTGTGATTCTGTGATTCTGTGTTTATGTGGTTCTGTGTTTCTGTGTTTCTGTGGTTCAGTGATTCTGTGGTTATGTGGTTCTGCGATTCTGTGATTCTGTAGTTCTGTTATTCTGTGTTTCTGTGGTTCTGTGATTCTTTGGTTGTCTGGTTATGTGATTCTTTTGTCCCGTGATTCTGTGATTCTGTGGTACTGTGATTCTCTGATTCTCTGTTTCTGTGGTTCTGTGATTCTCTGATTCTGCGGTTCTGTGATTCTGTATTTCTGTGGTTCTATTGTACTGTGGTTCTGTGGTTTGGTGATTCCGTGGTTCTGTGATTCTGTGATTCTGTGTTTATGTGATTCAGTGGTTCTGTGATTCTGTGGTTATGTGCTTCTGTGATTCTGTGATTCAGTGGTTCTGTGATTCTGTAGTTCTTTGATTCTGTGATCCTGTGATTCTGTGAATCTGTCTTTATGTGCTTCTGTGATTCTGTGATTCTGTGGTTCTGTGATTCCGTGATTCTGTGATGCTGTGATTCTATGATTTTGTGGTTCTGTGATTCTGTGAATCTGTGATTCTGTGGTTCTGTGTTTTTGTGTCTCTGTGAATCTGTGATTCTGAGATTCAGTTGTTCTGTTATTCTGTTATTCTGTGGTTCTTTGTATCTTTGATTCTGTGATTCTGTTATTCTGTTATACTATGATTCTATGATTCTGTGTTTCTGTGATTCTGTGCTTCTGTGTTTCTGTGGATCTGTGATTCTGTGATTCTGTGAATCTGTGTTTATGTGCTTCTCTGATTCTGTCTTTGTGTGGTTCTGTGGTTCTGTTTTTCTGTGATTCTGTGATTCTGTGTTTATGTGATTCTGAGATTCTGTGGTTCTGTGGTTCTGTGATTCTGTGGATCTATGTTTCTGTGTTTATGTGGTTCTGTGGTTCTGTGATTCTGTTGTTCTGTGGTTCTATGAATCTGTGGTTCTGTGATTCTGTGATTCTGTTGTTCTGTGGATCTGTGATTCTGTGGTTCTGTGATTCTGTGGTTCTTTGGTTCTGTGATTCTGTGATTATGTGGTTCTGTGATTCTGTGATTCTGTGATTCTGTGGTTCACTGATTCTGTGGTTCTGTGATTATGCGGTTCTGTGATTCTGTCATTCTGTGGTTCTGTGGTTCTGTGATTCATTGATTCTCTGTTTATGTGTTTCAGTGGTTCTGTGGTTCTGTAATTCTGTGGTTCTGTGTTTTTGTGTGAATCTGAGATTCTGTGGTTCTGTGGTTCTGTGGTTCTGTGGTTCTGTGATTCTGTGAATCTGTGATTCTGTGTTTCTGTTGTTCTGTTTTTATGTGATTCTGTGATTCTGTGTTTCTGTGGTTCTGTGGTTCTGTGGTTCTGTGATTCTGTGTTTCTGTGGTTCTGAGATTCTTTGGTTCTGTGATTCTGTGATTAAGTGTTTCTGTGATTCTGTGATTCTGTGGTTCTGTGATTCTGTTGTATTTGTGATTCTGTAATTCTGTGTTTATGTGGTTCTGTGGTTCTGTGATTCTGTGATCCTGTGGTTCTCTGGTTCTGTGATACTGTGGTTCTGTGATTCCGTGGTTCTGTGATTCTGTGATTCTGTGGTTCAGTGTTTCTGTGATTCTGTGGTTCACTGATTCTGTGGTTCTGTGATTCTGTGGTTATGTTGTTCTGTGATTCTGTGATTCTGTAGTTCTGTGATTCTGTGTTTCTGTGGTTCTGTGATTCTGTGATTAAGTGTTTCTGTGATTCTGTGATTCTGTGGTTCTGTGATTCTGTTGTATTTGTGATTCTGTAATTCTGTGCTTATGTGGTTCTGTGGTTCTGTGATTCTGTGATCCTGTGTTTCTGTGATTCTGTAGTTCTTTGATTCTGTGATCCTGTGATTCTGTGAATCTGTCTTTATGTGCTTCTGTGATTCTGTGATGCTGTGGTTCTGTGATTCTGTGATTCTGTTATTCTATGATTCTGGGGTTCTGTGATTCTGTGAATCTGTCCTTATGTGCTTCTGTGATTCTGTGGTTCTGTGTTTTTGTGCTTCTGTGATTCTGTGGTTCTGAGATTCTGTGGTTCTGTGATTCTGTGATTCTATGATTCTGTGGTTATTTGATTCTGTGATTCTATGATTCAGTGGTTCTGTGATTCTGTTATTCTGTGGTTCTTTGTATCTGTGATTCTGTGATTCTGTGATTCTGTTATTCTGTGATTCTGTGATTCTATGTTTCTGTGGACTGTGATTCGGTGATTCTATGATTCTGTGGTTCTGTGATTCTCTGATTCTCTGATTCTGTTGTTCTGTGATTCTGTGGTTCGGTAATTTTGTAGTTCTGTAGTTCTGTGATTCTGTGATTCTGTGATTTTGTGTTTATGTGTTTATGTGCTTCTGTGATTCTATGGTTCTGTGATTCTGTTATTCTGTGATTCTGTGATTCTATGTTTCTTTGGTTCTGTGATTCTTTGATTCTATGATTCTGTGGTTCTGTGATTCTGTGATTCTGTGATTCTGTGTTTCTGTGCATCTGTGATTCTGTCATTCTGTGAATCTGTGTTTGTGTGCACTTCTGATCATGTCTTTCTGTGTTTCTGTGGTTCTGTTTTTCTGTGATTCTGTGATTCTGTGCTTATGTGATTCTGAGATTCTGTGGTTCTGTGGTTCTGTGATTCTGTGGATCTATGTTTCTGTGTTTATGTGGTTCTGTGGTTCTGTGATTCTGTTTTTCTGTGGTTCTGTGATTCTGTGGTTCTGTGATTCTGTGATTCTGTTGTTCTGTGGATCTGTGATTGTGTGGTTCTGTGGTTATGTGATTCTTTGGTTCTGTGATTCTGTGATTATGTGGTTCTGTGATTCTGTGTTTATGTGAGTTAGTGGTTCTGTGATTCTGTGTTTATGTGCTTCTGTGATTCTGTGATTCTGTGGTTCTGTGATTCTGTATTTCTTTGATTCTGTGATCCTGTGATTCTGTGAATCTTTCTTTATGTGCTTCTGTGATTCTGTGATGCTGTGGTTCTGTGATTCTGTGATTCTGTTATTCTATGATTCTGGGGTTCTGTGATTCTGTGAATCTGTCTTTATGTGCTTCTGTGATTCTGTGGTTCTGTGTTTTTGTGCTTCTGTGATTCTGTGGTTCTGAGATTCTGTGGTTCTGTGATTTTGTGATTCTATGATTCTGTGGTTATTTGATTCTGTGATTCTATGATTCAGTGGTTCTGTGATTCTGTTATTCTGTGGTTCTTTGTATCTGTGATTCTGTGATTCTGTGATTCTGTTATTCAGTGATTCTGTGATTCTATGTTTCTGTGGTCTGTGATTCTGTGATTCTATGATTCTGTGTTTCTGTGATTCTCTGATTCTCTGATTCTGTTGTTCTGTGATTCTGTGGTTCGGTGATTCTGTAGTTCTGTAGTTCTGTGATTCTGTGATTCTGTGATTTTGTGTTTATGTGTTTATGTGCTTCTGTGATTCTATGGTTCTGTGATTCTGTTATTCTTTGATTCTGTGATTTTATGTTTCTTTGGTTCTGTGATTCTTTGATTCTATGATTCTGTGGTTCTGTGATTCTATGATTCTGTGATTCTGTCTTTCTGTGGTTCTGTTTTTCTGTGATTCTGTGATTCTGTGTTTATGTGATTCTGAGATTCTGTGGTTCTGTGGTTCTGTGATTCTGTGGATCTATGTTTCTGTGTTTATGTGGTTCTGTGGTTCTGTGATTCTGTTGTTCTGTGGTTCTGTGATTCTGTGATTCTGTGTTTATGTGGTTCTGTGGTTCTGTGATGCTGTGAATCTATGTTTCTTTGTTTCTGTGATTCTGTGGTTCTGTGATTCTGTGATTCTGTTGTTCTGTGGATCTGTGATTCTGTGGTTTTGTGGTTCTGTGATTCTTTGGTTCTGTTTTTCTGTGATTATGTGGTTCTGTGATTCTGTGATTCTGTGATTCTGTTGTTCTGAGATTCTGAGGTTCTGTGATTCTGTGATACTGTGTTTATGTCTTTCTGTGGTTCTGTGATTCTGTGGTTCTGTGGTTCTGTGATTCTGTGGTTTTGTGATCCCATGGTTCTGTGAATCTGTGATTCTGTGGTTCAGTGATTCTGCGGTTCTGTGATTCTGCGGTTCTGTGATTCTGACATTCTCTGGTTCTGTGGTTATGTGATTCTGTGATTCTGTGTTTATGTGAGTCCGAGATACTGTCATTCTGTGGTTCTGTGGTTCTGTGAATCTGTGGTTCTGTGATTTTGTGATTCTGTGTTTCTGTGGTTCTGTGATTCTGTGGTTCTGTAGTTCTGCGATTCTTTGGTACTGTGATTCTGTGATTAAGTGTTTCTGTGATTCTGTGATTCTGCGGTTCTGTGATTCTGTTGTATCTGTGATTCTGTGATTCTGTGTTTATGTGGTTCTGTGTTTCTGTGATGCTGTGAATCTATGTTTCTGTGTTTCTGTGATTCTGTGCTTCTGTGATTCTGTGATTCTGTGAATCTGTGTTTGTGTGCTTCTCTGGTTCTGTCTTGCTTTTTGTTCTGTGGTTCTGTTTTTCTGTGATTCTGTGATTCTGTGTTTATGTGATTCTGAGATTCTGTGGTTCTGTGGTTCTGTGATTCTGTGGATCTATGTTTCTGTGTTTATGTGGTTCTGTGGTTCTGTGGTTCTGTGAAACTGTGGTTCTGTGATTCTGTGATTCTGTGTTTCTGTGGTTCTGTGATTCTGTGGTTCTGTAGTTCTGCGATTCTTTGGTACTGTGATTCTGTGATTAAGTGTTTCTGTGATTCTGTGATTCTGTGGTTCTGTGATTCTGTTGTATCTGTGATTCTGTGATTCTGTGTTTATGTGGTTCTGTGGTTCTGTGATTCTGTTGTTCTGTGATTCTGTTGTATCTGTGATTCTGTGAATCTGTGTTTATGTTATTCTGTGTTTCTGTGGATATGTGATTCTGTGATTCTGTGAATCTGTGTTTGTGTGCTTCTCTGATTATGTCTTTCTATGGTTCTGTGGTTCTGTTTTTCTGTGATTCTGTGATTCTGTGTTTATGTGGTTCTGTGATTCTGTGATTCTGTGGTTCTGTGATTCTGTTGTATTTGTGATTCTGTAATTCTGTGTTTATGTGGTTCTGTGGTTCTGTGATTCTGTGATTCTGTGGTTCTCTGGTTCTGTGATACTGTGGTTCTGTGATTCCGTGGTTCTGTGATTCTGTGATTCTGTGGTTCAGTGTTTCTGTGATTCTGTGGTTCAGTGATTCTGTGGTTCTGTGATTCTGTGGTTGTGTGGTTCTGTGATTCAGTGATTCTGTAGTTCTGTGATTCTGTGTTTCTGTGGTTCTGTGGTTCTTTGGTTCTGAGGTTATGTGATTCTTTTGTTCTGTGATTCTGTGATTCTGTGGTACTGTGATTCTGTGTTTATGTGCTTCTGTGATACTGTGATTCTGTAGTTCTTTGATTCTGTGATCCTGTGATTCTGTGAATCTGTCTTTATGTGCTTCTGTGATTCTGTGATTCTGTGGTTCTGTGATTCCGTGATTCTGTGATTCTGTGATTCTATGATTTTGTGGTTCTGTGATTCTGTGAATCTGTGATTCTGTGGTTCTGTGTTTTTGTGCCTCTGTGAATCTGTGATTCTGAGATTCAGTGGTTCTGTGATTCTGTTATTCTGTGGTTCTTTGTATCTTTGATTCTGTGATTCTGTTATTCTGTTATACTATGATTCTGTGGTTCGGTGATTCTGTTTTTCTGTAGTTCTGTGATCTTTGATTCTATGATTCTGTGGTTCTGTGATTCTGTGATTCTGTGATTCTGTGTTTCTGTGATTCTGTGCTTCTGTGTTTCTGTGGATCTGTGATTCTGTGATTCTGTGAATCTGTGTTTATGTGCTTCTGTGATTCTGTCTTTCTGTGGTTCTGTGGTTCTGTTTTTCTGTGATTCTGTGATTCTGTGTTTATGTGATTCTGAGATTCTGTGGTTCTGTGGTTCAGTGATTCTGTGGATCTATGTCTCTGTGTTTATGTGGTTCTGTGGTTCTGTGATTCTGTTGTTCTGTGGTTCTGTGAATCTGTGGTTCTGTGATTCTGTGATTCTGTTGTTCTGTGGATCTGTGATTCTGTGGTTCTGTGATTCTGTGATTCTTTGGTTCTGTGATTCTGTGATTATGTGGTTCTGTGATTCTGTGAATCTGTGATTCTGTGGTTCAGTGATTCTGTGCTTCTGTGATTATGCGGTTCTGTGATTCTGTCATTCTGTGGTTCTGTGGTTCTGTGATTCATTGATTCTCTGTTTATGTGGTTCAGTGGTTCTGTGATTCAGTGGTTCTGTGGTTCTGTGATTCTGTGGTTCTGTGTTTTTGTGTGATTCTGAGATTCTGTGGTTCTGTGGTTCTGTGGTTCTGTGGTTCTGTGATTCTGTGAATCTGTGATTCTATGTTTATGTTGTTCTGTTTTTCTGTGATTCTGTGATTCTGTGGTTCTGTGATTCCGTGGTTCTGTGCTTCTGTGATTCTGTGGTTCAGTGTTTCTGTGATTCTGTGGTTCAGTGATTCTGTGGTTCTGTGATTCTGTGGTTATGTGGTTCTGTGATTCTGTGATTCTGTAGTTCTGTGATTCTGTGTTTCTGTGGTTCTGTGATTCTTTGGTTCTGAGGTTATGTGATTCTTTTGTTCTGTGATTCTGTGATTCTGTGGTACTGTGATTCTGTGATTCTCTGTTTCTGTGTTTCTGTGATTCTCTGATTCTGCGGTTCTGTGATTCCGTATTTCTGTGTTTCTGTTGTACTGTGGTTCTGTGGTTCGGTGATTCCGTGGTTCTGTGATTCTGTGATTCTGTGTTTATATGATTCAGTGGTTCTGCGATTCTGTGTTTATGTGCTTATGTGATTCTGTGATTCTGTGGTTCTGTGATTCTGTAGTTCTTTGATTCTGTGATCCTGTGATTCTGTGAATCTGTCTTTATGTGCTTCTGTGATTCTGTGATGCTGTGGTTCTGTGATTCTGTGATTCTGTTATTCTATGATACTGGGGTTCTGTGATTCTGTGAATCTGTCCTGATGTGCTTCTGTGATTCTGTGGTTCTGTGTTTTTGTGCTTCTGTGATTCTGTGGTTCTGAGATTCTGTGGTTCTGTGATTCTGTGATTCTATGATTCTGTGGTTATTTGATTCTGTGATTCTATGATTCAGTGGTTCTGTGATTCTGTTATTCTGTGGTTCTTTGTATCTGTGATTCTGTGATTCTGTTATTCTGTGATTCTGTGATTCTATGTTTCTGTGGACTGTGATTCGGTGATTCTATGATTCTGTGGTTCTGTGATTCTCTGATTCTCTGATTCTGTTGCTCTGTGATTCTGTGGTTCGGTAATTTTGTAGTTCTGTAGTTCTGTGATTCTGTGATTCTATGATTTTGTGTTTATGTGTTTATGTGCTTCTGTGATTCTATGGTTCTGTGATTCTGTTATTCTGTGATTCTGTGATTCTATGTTTCTTTGGTTCTGTGATTCTTTGATTCTATGATTCTGTGGTTCTGTGATTCTGTGATTCTGTGTTCCTGTGCATCTGTGATTCTGTCATTCTGTGAATCTGTGTTTGTGTGCTTCTCTGATCATGTCTTTCTGTGGTTCTGTTTTTCTGTGATTCTGTGCTTATGTGATTCTGAGATTCTGTGGTTCTGTGGTTCTGTGATTCTGTGGATCTATGTTTCTGTGTTTATGTGGTTCTGTGGTTCTGTGATTCTGTTGTTCTGTGGTTCTGTGATTCTGTGGTTCTGTGATTCTGTGATTCTGTTGTTCTGTGGATCTGTGATTGTGTGGTTCTGTGGTTATGTGATTCTTTGGTTCTGTGATTCTGTGATTATGTGGTTCTGTGATTCTGTGTTTATATGATTCAGTGGTTCTGCGATTCTGTGTTTATGTGCTTATGTGATTCTGTGATTCTGTGGTTCTGTGATTCTGTAGTTCTTTGATTCTGTGATCCTGTGATTCTGTGAATCTGTCTTTATGTGCTTCTGTGATTCTGTGATGCTGTGGTTCTGTGATTCTGTGATTCTGTTATTCTATGATTCTGGGGTTCTGTGATTCTGTGAATCTGTCCTGATGTGCTTCTGTGATTCTGTGGTTCTGTGTTTTTGTGCTTCTGTGATTCTGTGGTTCTGAGATTCTGTGGTTCTGTGATTCTGTGATTCTATGATTCTGTGGTTATTTGATTCTGTGATTCTATGATTCAGTGGTTCTGTGATTCTGTTATTCTGTGGTTCTTTGTATCTGTGATTCTGTGATTCTGTTATTCTGTGATTCTGTGATTCTATGTTTCTGTGGACTGTGATTCGGTGATTCTATGATTCTGTGGTTCTGTGATTCTCTGATTCTCTGATTCTGTTGTCCTGTGATTCTGTGGTTCGGTAATTTTGTAGTTCTGTAGTTCTGTGATTCTGTGATTCTATGATTTTGTGTTTATGTGTTTATGTGCTTCTGTGATTCTATGGTTCTGTGATTCTGTTATTCTGTGATTCTGTGATTCTATGTTTCTTTGGTTCTGTGATTCTTTGATTCTATGATTCTGTGGTTCTGTGATTCTGTGATTCTGTGTTCCTGTGCATCTGTGATTCTGTCATTCTGTGAATCTGTGTTTGTGTGCTTCTCTGATCATGTCTTTCTGTGGTTCTGTTTTTCTGTGATTCTGTGATTCTGTGCTTATGTGATTCTGAGATTCTGTGGTTCTGTGGTTCTGTGATTCTGTGGATCTATGTTTCTGTGTTTATGTGGTTCTGTGGTTCTGTGATTCTGTTGTTCTGTGGTTCTGTGATTCTGTGGTTCTGTGATTCTGTGATTCTGTTGTTCTGTGGATCTGTGATTGTGTGGTTCTGTGGTTATGTGATTCTTTGGTTCTGTGATTCTGTGATTATGTGGTTCTGTGATTCTGTGTTTATGTGATTCAGTGGTTCTGTGATTCTGTGTTTATGTGCTTCTGTGATTCTGTGATTCTGTGGTTCTGTGATTCTGTATTTCTTTGATTCTGTGATGCTGTGATTCTGTGAATCTGTCTTTATGTGCTTCTGTGATTCTGTGATGCTGTGGTTCTGTGATTCTGTGATTCTGTTATTCTATGATTCTGGGGTTCTGTGATTCTGCGAATCTGTCTTTATGTGCTTCTGTGATTCTGTGGTTCTGTGTTTTTGTGCTTCTGTGATTCTGTGGTTCTGAGATTCTGTGGTTCTGTGATTTTGTGATTCTATGATTCTGTGGTTATTTGATTCTGTGATTCTATGATTCAGTGGTTCTGTGATTCTGTTATTCTGTGGTTCTTTGTATCTGTGATTCTGTGATTCTGTGATTCTGTTATTCAGTGATTCTGTGATTCTATGTTTCTGTGATTCTATGATTCTGTGATTCTATGATTCTGTGTTTCTGTGATTCTCTGATTCTCTGATTCTGTTGTTCTGTGATTCTGTGGTTCGGTGATTCTGTAGTTCTGTAGTTCTGTGATTCTGTGATTCTGTGATTTTGTGTTTATGTGTTTATGTGCTTCTGTGATTCTATGGTTCTGTGATTCTGTTATTCTTTGATACTGTGATTCTATGTTTCTTTGGTTCTGTGATTCTTTGATTTTATGATTCTGTGGTTCTGTGATTCTCTGATTCTCTGATTCTGTTGTTCTGTGATTCTGTGGTTCGGTAATTTTGTAGTTCTGTAGTTCTGTGATTCTGTGATTCTGTGATTTTGTGTTTGTGTGTTTATGTGCTTCTGTGATTCTATGGTTGTGTGATTCTGTTATTCTGTGATTCTGTGATTCTATATTTCTTTGGTTCTGTGATTCTTTGATTCTATGATTCTGTGGTTCTGTGATTCCGTGGTTCTGTGATTCTGTGATTCTGTGGTTCAGTGTTTCTGTGATTCTGTGGTTCAGTGATTCTGTGGTTCTGTGATTCTGTGGTTGTGTGGTTCTGTGATTCAGTGATTCTGTAGTTCTGTGATTCTGTGTTTCTGTGGTTCTGTGGTTCTTTGGTTCTGAGGTTATGTGATTATTTTGTTCTGTGATTCTGTGATTCTGTGTTTATGTGCTTCTGTGATACTGTGATTCTGTAGTTCTTTGATTCTGTGATCCTGTGATTCTGTGAATCTGTCTTTATGTGCTTCTGTGATTCTGTGATTCTGTGGTTCTGTGATTCCGTGATTCTGTGATTCTGTGATTCTATGATTTTGTGGTTCTGTGATTCTGTGAATCTGTGATTCTGTGGTTCTGTGTTTTTGTGCCTCTGTGAATCTGTGATTCTGAGATTCAGTGGTTCTGTGATTCTGTTATTCTGTGGTTCTTTGTATCTTTGATTCTGTGATTCTGTTATTCTGTTATACTATGATTCTGTGGTTCGGTGATTCTGTTTTTCTGTAGTTCTGTGATCTTTGATTCTATGATTCTGTGGTTCTGTGATTCTGTGATTCTGTGATTCTGTGTTTCTGTGATTCTGTGCTTCTGTGTTTCTGTGGATCTGTGATTCTGTGATTCTGTGAATCTGTGTTTATGTGCTTCTGTGATTCTGTCTTTCTGTGGTTCTGTGGTTCTGTTTTTCTGTGATTCTGTGATTCTGTGTTTATGTGATTCTGAGATTCTGTGGTTCTGTGGTTCAGTGATTCTGTGGATCTATGTTTCTGTGTTTATGTGGTTCTGTGGTTCTGTGATTCTGTTGTTCTGTGGTTCTGTGAATCTGTGGTTCTGTGATTCTGTGATTCTGTTGTTCTGTGGATCTGTGATTCTGTGGTTCTGTGATTCTGTGATTCTTTGGTTCTGTGATTCTGTGATTATGTGGTTCTGTGATTCTGTGAATCTGTGATTCTGTGGTTCAGTGATTCTGTGCTTCTGTGATTATGCGGTTCTGTGATTCTGTCATTCTGTGGTTCTGTGGTTCTGTGATTCATTGATTCTCTGTTTATGTGGTTCAGTGGTTCTGTGATTCAGTGGTTCTGTGGTTCTGTGATTCTGTGGTTCTGTGTTTTTGTGTGATTCTGAGATTCTGTGGTTCTGTGGTTCTGTGGTTCTGTGGTTCTGTGATTCTGTGAATCTGTGATTCTATGTTTATGTTGTTCTGTTTTTCTGTGATTCTGTGATTCTGTGGTTCTGTGATTCCGTGGTTCTGTGCTTCTGTGATTCTGTGGTTCAGTGTTTCTGTGATTCTGTGGTTCAGTGATTCTGTGGTTCTGTGATTCTGTGGTTATGTGGTTCTGTGATTCTGTGATTCTGTAGTTCTGTGATTCTGTGTTTCTGTGGTTCTGTGATTCTTTGGTTCTGAGGTTATGTGATTCTTTTGTTCTGTGATTCTGTGATTCTGTGGTACTGTGATTCTGTGATTCTCTGTTTCTGTGTTTCTGTGATTCTCTGATTCTGCGGTTCTGTGATTCCGTATTTCTGTGTTTCTGTTGTACTGTGGTTCTGTGGTTCGGTGATTCCGTGGTTCTGTGATTCTGTGATTCTGTGTTTATATGATTCAGTGGTTCTGCGATTCTGTGTTTATGTGCTTATGTGATTCTGTGATTCTGTGGTTCTGTGATTCTGTAGTTCTTTGATTCTGTGATCCTGTGATTCTGTGAATCTGTCTTTATGTGCTTCTGTGATTCTGTGATGCTGTGGTTCTGTGATTCTGTGATTCTGTTATTCTATGATTCTGGGGTTCTGTGATTCTGTGAATCTGTCCTGATGTGCTTCTGTGATTCTGTGGTTCTGTGTTTTTGTGCTTCTGTGATTCTGTGGTTCTGAGATTCTGTGGTTCTGTGATTCTGTGATTCTATGATTCTGTGGTTATTTGATTCTGTGATTCTATGATTCAGTGGTTCTGTGATTCTGTTATTCTGTGGTTCTTTGTATCTGTGATTCTGTGATTCTGTGATTCTGTTATTCTGTGATTCTGTGATTCTATGTTTCTGTGGACTGTGATTCGGTGATTCTATGATTCTGTGGTTCTGTGATTCTCTGATTCTCTGATTCTGTTGTTCTGTGATTCTGTGGTTCGGTAATTTTGTAGTTCTGTAGTTCTGTGATTCTGTGATTCTATGATTTTGTGTTTATGTGTTTATGTGCTTCTGTGATTCTATGGTTCTGTGATTCTGTTATTCTGTGATTCTGTGATTCTATGTTTCTTTGGTTCTGTGATTCTTTGATTCTATGATTCTGTGGTTCTGTGATTCTGTGATTCTGTGTTCCTGTGCATCTGTGATTCTGTCATTCTGTGAATCTGTGTTTGTGTGCTTCTCTGATCATGTCTTTCTGTGGTTCTGTTTTTCTGTGATTCTGTGCTTATGTGATTCTGAGATTCTGTGGTTCTGTGGTTCTGTGATTCTGTGGATCTATGTTTCTGTGTTTATGTGGTTCTGTGGTTCTGTGATTCTGTTGTTCTGTGGTTCTGTGATTCTGTGGTTCTGTGATTCTGTGATTCTGTTGTTCTGTGGATCTGTGATTGTGTGGTTCTGTGGTTATGTGATTCTTTGGTTCTGTGATTCTGTGATTATGTGGTTCTGTGATTCTGTGTTTATGTGATTCAGTGGTTCTGTGATTCTGTGTTTATGTGCTTCTGTGATTCTGTGATTCTGTGGTTCTGTGATTCTGTATTTCTTTGATTCTGTGATCCTGTGATTCTGTGAATCTGTCTTTATGTGCTTCTGTGATTCTGTGATGCTGTGGTTCTGTGATTCTGTGATTCTGTTATTCTATGATTCTGGGGTTCTGTGATTCTGTGAATCTGTCTTTATGTGCTTCTGTGATTCTGTGGTTCTGTGTTTTTGTGCTTCTGTGATTCTGTGGTTCTGAGATTCTGTGGTTCTGTGATTTTGTGATTCTATGATTCTGTGGTTATTTGATTCTGTGATTCTATGATTCAGTGGTTCTGTGATTCTGTTATTCTGTGGTTCTTTGTATCTGTGATTCTGTGATTCTGTGATTCTGTTATTCAGTGATTCTGTGATTCTATGTTTCTGTGATTCTATGATTCTGTGATTCTATGATTCTGTGTTTCTGTGATTCTCTGATTCTCTGATTCTGTTGTTCTGTGATTCTGTGGTTCGGTGATTCTGTAGTTCTGTAGTTCTGTGATTCTGTGATTCTGTGATTTTGTGTTTATGTGTTTATGTGCTTCTGTGATTCTATGGTTCTGTGATTCTGTTATTCTTTGATACTGTGATTCTATGTTTCTTTGGTTCTGTGATTCTTTGATTTTATGATTCTGTGGTTCTGTGATTCTCTGATTCTCTGATTCTGTTGTTCTGTGATTCTGTGGTTCGGTAATTTTGTAGTTCTGTAGTTCTGTGATTCTGTGATTCTGTGATTTTGTGTTTATGTGTTTATGTGCTTCTGTGATTCTATGGTTGTGTGATTCTGTTATTCTGTGATTCTGTGATTCTATATTTCTTTGGTTCTGTGATTCTTTGATTCTATGATTCTGTGGTTCTGTGATTCTGTGATTCTGTGATTCTGTGTTTCTGTGCATCTGTGATTCAGTCATTCTGTGAATCTGTGTTTGTGTGCTTCTCTGATCATGTCTTTCTGTGGTTCTGTGGTTCTGTTTTTCTGAGATTCTGTGATTCTGTGCTTATGTGATTCTGAGATTCTGTGGTTCTGTGGTTCTGTGATTCTGTGGATCTATGTTTCTGTGTTTATGTGGTTCTGTGGTTCTGTGATTCTGTTGTTCTGTGGTTCTGTGATTCTTTGGTTCTGTGATTCTGTGATTATGTGGTTCTGTGATTCTGTGAATCTGTGATTCTGTGGTTCAGTGATTCTGTGGTTCTGTGATTATGCGGTTCTGTGATTCTGTCATTCTGTGGTTCTGTGGTTCTGTGATTCATTGATTCTCTGTTTATGTGGTTCAGTGGTTCTGTGATTCAGTGGATCTGTGGTTCTGTGATTCTGTGGTTCTGTGTTTTTCTGTGATTCTGTGATTCTGTGTTTCTGTGGTTCTGTGGTTCTGTGGTTCTGCGATTCTGTGTTTCTGTGGTTCTGAGATTCTTTGGTTCTGTGATTCTGTGATTAAGCGTTTCTGTGATTCTGTGATTCTGTGGTTCTGTGATTCTGTTGTATTTGTGATTCTGTAATTCTGTGTTTATGTGGTTCTGTGGTTCTGTGATTCTGTGATTCTGTGGTTCTGTGGTTCTGTGATTCTGTGGTTCTGTGATTCCGTGGTTCTGTGATTCTGTGTTTCTGTGGTTCAGTGTTTCTGTGATTCTGTGGTTCAGTGATTCTGTGGTTCTGTGATTCTGTGGTTATATGGTTCTGTGATTCTGTGATTCTGTATATCTGTGATTCTGTGTTTCTGTGGTTCTGTGATTCTTTGGTTCTGAGGTTATGTGATTCTTTTGTTCTGTGATTCTGTGATTCTGTGGTACTGTGATTCTGTGATTCTATGATTCTGTGGTTATTTGATTCTGTGATTCTATGATTCAGTGGTTCTGTGATTCTGTTATTCTGTGGTTCTTTGTATCTGTGATTCTGTGATTCTGTGATTCTGTTATTCTGTGATTCTGTGATTCTATGTTTCTGTGGACTGTGATTCGGTGATTCTATGATTCTGTGGTTCTGTGATTCTCTGATTCTCTGATTCTGTTGTTCTGTGATTCTGTGGTTCGGTAATTTTGTAGTTCTGTAGTTCTGTGTTTCTGTGATTCTATGATTTTGTGTTTATGTGTTTATGTGCTTCTGTGATTCTATGGTTCTGTGATTCTGTTATTCTGTGATTCTGTGATTCTATGTTTCTTTGGTTCTGTGATTCTTTGATTCTATGATTCTGTGGTTCTGTGATTCTGTGATTCTGTGTTTCTGTGCATCTGTAATTCTGTCATTCTGTGAATCTGTGTTTGTGTGCTTCTCTGATCATGTCTTTCTGTTGTTCTGTGGTTCTGTTTTTCTGTGATTCTGTGATTCTGTGCTTATGTGATTCTGAGATTCTGTGGTTCTGTGGTTCTGTGATTCTGTGGATCTATGTTTCTGTGTTTAAGTGGTTCTGTGGTTCTGTGATTCTGTTGTTCTGTGGTTCTGTGATTCTGTGGTTCTGTGATTCTGTGATTCTGTTGTTCTGTGGATCTGTGATTGTGTGGTTCTGTGGTTATGTGATTCTTTGGTTCTGTGATTCTGTTATTCTGTGGTTTATGAGATTCTGTTATTCTGTGGTTCTTTGTATCTGTGATTCTGTGATTCTGTGATTCTGTTATTCAGTGATTCTGTGATTCTATGTTTCTGTGTTCTGTGATTCTGTGATTCTATGATTCTGTGTTTCTGTGATTCTCTGATTCTCTGATTCTGTTGTTCTGTGATTCTGTGGTTCGGTGATTCTGTAGTTCTGTAGTTCTGTGATTCTGTGATTCTGTGATTTTGTGTTTATTTGTTTATGTGCTTCTGTGATTCTATGGTTCTGTGATTCTGTTATTCTTTGATACTGTGATTCTATGTTTCTTTGGTTCTGTGATTCTTTGATTTTATGATTCTGTGGTTCTGTGATTCTCTGATTCTCTGATTCTGTTGTTCTGTGATTCTGTGGTTCGGTAATTTTGTAGTTCTGTAGTTCTGTGATTCTGTGATTCTGTGATTTTGTGTTTATGTGTTTATGTGCTTCTGTGATTCTATGGTTGTGTGATTCTGTTATTCTGTGATTCTGTGATTCTATATTTCTTTGGTTCTGTGATTCTTTGATTCTATGATTCTGTGGTTCTGTGATTCTGTGATTCTGTGATTCTGTGTTTCTGTGCATCTGTGATTCAGTCATTCTGTGAATCTGTGTTTGTGTGCTTCTCTGATCATGTCTTTCTGTGGTTCTGTGGTTCTGTTTTTCTGTGATTCTGTGATTCTGTGCTTATGTGATTCTGAGATTCTGTGGTTCTGTGGTTCTGTGATTCTGTGGATCTATGTTTCTGTGTTTATGTGCTTCTGTGGTTCTGTGATTCTGTTGTTCTGTGGTTCTGTGATTCTTTGGTTCTGTGATTCTGTGATTATGTGGTTCTGTGATTCTGTGAATCTGTGATTCTGTGTTTCAGTGATTCTGTGTTTCTGTGATTATGCGGTTCTGTGATTCTGTCATTCTGTGGTTCTGTGGTTCTGTGATTCATTGATTCTCTGTTTATGTGGTTCAGTGGTTCTGTGATTCAGTGGATCTGTGGTTCTGTGATTCTGTGGTTCTGTGTTTTTGTGTGATTCTGAGATTCTGTGGTTCTGTGGTTCTGTGGTTCTGTGATTCTGTGAATCTGTGATTCTATGTTTATTTTGTTCTGTTTTTCTGTGATTCTGTGATTCTGTGTTTCTGTGGTTCTGTGGTTCTGTGGTTCTGCGATTCTGTGTTTCTGTGGTTCTGAGATTCTTTGGTTCTGTGATTCTGTGATTAAGTGTTTCTGTGATTCTGTGATGCTGTGGTTCTGTGATTCTGTTGTATTTGTGATTCTGTAATTCTGTGTTTATGTGGTTCTGTGGTTCTGTGATTCTGTGATTCTGTGGTTCTGTGGTTCTGTGATTCTGTGGTTCTGTGATTCCGTGGTTCTGTGATTCTGTGTTTCTGTGGTTCAGTGATTCTGTGATTCTGTGGTTCAGTGATTCTGTGGTTCTGTGATTCTGTGGTTATGTGGTTCTGTGATTCTGTGATTCTGTAGTTCTGTGATTCTGTGTTTCTGTGGTTCTGTGATTCTTTGGTTCTGAGGTTATGTGATTCTTTTGTTCTGTGATTCTGTGATTCTGTGGTACTGTGATTCTGTGATTCTATGATTCTGTGGTTATTTGATTCTGTGATTCTATGATTCAGTGGTTCTGTGATTCTGTTATTCTGTGGTTCTTTGTATCTGTGATTCTGTGATTCTGTGATTCTGTTATTCTGTGATTCTGTGATTCTATGTTTCTGTGGACTGTGATTCGATGATTCTATGATTCTGTGGTTCTGTGATTCTCTGATTCTCTGAGTCTGTTGTTCTGTGATTCTGTGGTTCGGTAATTTTGTAGTTCTGTAGTTCTGTGATTCTGTGATTCTATGATTTTGTGTTTATGTGTTTATGTGCTTCTGTGATTCTATGGTTCTGTGATTCTGTTATTCTGTGATTCTGTGATTCTATGTTTCTTTGGTTCTGTGATTCTTTGATTCTGTGGTTCTGTGATTCTGTGATTCTGTGTTTCTGTGCATCTGTGATTCTGTCATTCTGTGAATCTGTGTTTGTGTGCTTCTCTGATCATGTCTTTCTGTTGTTCTGTGGTTCTGTTTTTCTGTGATTCTGTGATTCTGTGCTTATGTGATTCTGAGATTCTGTGGTTCTGTGGTTCTGTGATTCTGTGGATCTATGTTTCTGTGTTTAAGTGGTTCTGTGGTTCTGTGATTCTGTTGTTCTGTGGTTCTGTGATTCTGTGGTTCTGTGATTCTGTGATTCTGTTGTTCTGTGGATCTGTGATTGTGTGGTTCTGTGGTTATGTGATTCTTTGGTTCTGTGATTCTGTGATTATGTGGTTCTGTGATTCTGTGTTTATGTGATTCAGTGGTTCTGTGATTCTGTGTTTATGTGCTTCTGTGATTCTGTGATTCTGTGGTTCTGTGATTCTGTATTTCTTTGATTCTGTGATGCTGTGATTCTGTGAATCTGTCTTTATGTGCTTCTGTGATTCTGTGATGCTGTGGTTCTGTGATTCTGTGATTCTGTTATTCTATGATTCTGGGGTTCTGTGATTCTGTGAATCTGTCTTTATGTGCTTCTGTGATTCTGTGGTTCTGTGTTTTTGTGCTTCTGTGATTCTGTGGTTCTGAGATTCTGTGGTTCTGTGATTTTGTGATTCTATGATTCTGTGGTTATTTGATTCTGTGATTCTATGATTCAGTGGTTCTGTGATTCTGTTATTCTGTGGTTCTTTTTATCTGTGATTCTGTGATTCTGTGATTCTGTTATTCAGTGATTCTGTGATTCTATGTTTCTGTGGTCTGTGATTCTGTGATTCTGTGATTCTGTGTTTCTGTGATTCTCTGATTCTCTGATTCTGTTGTTCTGTGATTCTGTGGTTCGGTGATTCTGTAGTTCTGTAGTTCTGTGATTCTGTGATTCTGTGATTTTGTGTTTATGTGTTTATGTGCTTCTGTGATTCTATGGTTCTGTGATTCTGTTATTCTTTGATACTGTGATTCTATGTTTCTTTGGTTCTGTGATTCTTTGATTCTATGATTCTGTGGTTCTGTGATTCTCTGATTCTCTGATTCTATTGTTCTGTGATTCTGTGGTTCGGTAATTTTGTAGTTCTGTAGTTCTGTGATTCTGTGATTCTGTGATTTTGTGTTTATGTGTTTATGTGCTTCTGTGATTCTATGGTTGTGTGATTCTGTTATTCTGTGATTCTGTGATTCTATATTTCTTTGGTTCTGTGATTCTTTGATTCTATGATTCTGTGGTTCTGTGATTCTGTGATTCTGTGATTCTGTGTTTCTGTGCATCTGTGATTCAGTCATTCTGTGAATCTGTGTTTGTGTGCTTCTCTGATCATGTCTTTCTGTGGTTCTGTGGTTCTGTTTTTCTGTGATTCTGTGATTCTGTGCTTATGTGATTCTGAGATTCTGTGGTTCTGTGGTTCTGTGATTCTGTGGATCTATGTTTCTGTGTTTATGTGGTTCTGTGGTTCTGTGATTCTGTTGTTCTGTGGTTCTGTGATTCTTTGGTTCTGTGATTCTGTGATTATGTGGTTCTGTGATTCTGTGAATCTGTGATTCTGTGGTTCAGTGATTCTGTGGTTCTGTGATTATGCGGTTCTGTGATTCTGTCATTCTGTGGTTCTGTGGTTCTGTGATTCATTGATTCTCTGTTTATGTGGTTCAGTGGTTCTGTGATTCAGTGGATCTGTGGTTCTGTGATTCTGTGGTTCTGTGTTTTTCTGTGATTCTGTGATTCTGTGTTTCTGTGGTTCTGTGGTTCTGTGGTTCTGCGATTCTGTGTTTCTGTGGTTCTGAGATTCTTTGGTTCTGTGATTCTGTGATTAAGCGTTTCTGTGATTCTGTGATTCTGTGGTTCTGTGATTCTGTTGTATTTGTGATTCTGTAATTCTGTGTTTATGTGGTTCTGTGGTTCTGTGATTCTGTGATTCTGTGGTTCTGTGGTTCTGTGATTCTGTGGTTCTGTGATTCCGTGGTTCTGTGATTCTGTGTTTCTGTGGTTCAGTGTTTCTGTGATTCTGTGGTTCAGTGATTCTGTGGTTCTGTGATTCTGTGGTTATATGGTTCTGTGATTCTGTGATTCTGTAGTTCTGTGATTCTGTGTTTCTGTGGTTCTGTGATTCTTTGGTTCTGAGGTTATGTGATTCTTTTGTTCTGTGATTCTGTGATTCTGTGGTACTGTGATTCTGTGATTCTATGATTCTGTGGTTATTTGATTCTGTGATTCTATGATTCAGTGGTTCTGTGATTCTGTTATTCTGTGGTTCTTTGTATCTGTGATTCTGTGATTCTGTGATTCTGTTATTCTGTGATTCTGTGATTCTATGTTTCTGTGGACTGTGATTCGGTGATTCTATGATTCTGTGGTTCTGTGATTCTCTGATTCTCTGATTCTGTTGTTCTGTGATTCTGTGGTTCGGTAATTTTGTAGTTCTGTAGTTCTGTGTTTCTGTGATTCTATGATTTTGTGTTTATGTGTTTATGTGCTTCTGTGATTCTATGGTTCTGTGATTCTGTTATTCTGTGATTCTGTGATTCTATGTTTCTTTGGTTCTGTGATTCTTTGATTCTATGATTCTGTGGTTCTGTGATTCTGTGATTCTGTGTTTCTGTGCATCTGTAATTCTGTCATTCTGTGAATCTGTGTTTGTGTGCTTCTCTGATCATGTCTTTCTGTTGTTCTGTGGTTCTGTTTTTCTGTGATTCTGTGATTCTGTGCTTATGTGATTCTGAGATTCTGTGGTTCTGTGGTTCTGTGATTCTGTGGATCTATGTTTCTGTGTTTAAGTGGTTCTGTGGTTCTGTGATTCTGTTGTTCTGTGGTTCTGTGATTCTGTGGTTCTGTGATTCTGTGATTCTGTTGTTCTGTGGATCTGTGATTGTGTGGTTCTGTGGTTATGTGATTCTTTGGTTCTGTGATTCTGTTATTCTGTGGTTTATGAGATTCTGTTATTCTGTGGTTCTTTGTGTCTGTGATTCTGTGATTATGTGGTTCTGTGATTCTGTGTTTATGTGATTCAGTGCTTCTGTGATTCTGTGATTCTGTGGTTCTGTGATTCTGTATTTCTTTGATTCTGTGATCCTGTGATTCTGTGAATCTGTCTTTATGTGCTTCTGTGATTCTGTGATGCTGTTGTTCTGTGATTCTGTGATTCTGTTATTCTATGATTCTGGGGTTCTGTGATTCTGTGAATCTGTCTTTATGTGCTTCTGTGATTCTGTGGTTCTGTGTTTTTGTGCTTCTGTGATTCTGTGGTTCTGAGATTCTGTGGTTCTGTGATTTTGTGATTCTATGATTCTGTGGTTATTTGATTCTCTGATTCTCTGATTCTGTTGTTCTGTGATTCTGTGGTTCGGTGATTCTGTAGTTCTGTAGTTCTGTGATTCTGTGATTCTGTGATTTGTGTTTATGTGTTATGTGCTTCTGTGATTCTATGGTTCTGTGATTCTGTTATTCTTTGATTCTGTGATTCTATGTTTCTTTGGTTCTGTGATTCTTTGATTCTATGATTCTGTGGTTCTGTGATTCTGTGATTCTGTGATTCTGTGTTTCTGTGGATCTGTGATTCTGTGATTCTGTGAATCTGTGTTTGTGTGCTTCTCTGATACTGTCTTTCTGTGGTTCTGTGGTTCTGTTTTTTCTGTGATTCTGTGATTCTGTGTTTATGTGATTCTGAGATTCTGTGGTACTGTGGTTCTGTGATTCTGTGGATCTATGTTTCTGTGTTTATGTGGTTCTGTGGTTCTGTGATTCTGTTGTTCTGTGGTTCTGTGATTCTGTGATTCTGTGTTTATGTGGTTCTGTGGTTCTGTGATGCTGTGAATCTATGTTTCTGTCTTTCTGTGATTCTGTGGTTCTGTGATTCTGTGATTCTGTTGTTCTGTGGATCTGTGATTCTGTGGTTTTGTGGTTCTGTGATTCTTTGGTTCTGTTTTTCTTTGATTATGTGGTTCTGTGATTCTGTGATTCTGTGATTCTGTTGTTCTGAGATTCTGTGATTCTGTGGTTTTGTGATCCCATGGTTCTGTGAATCTGTGATTCTGTGGTTCAGTGATTCTGCGGTTCTGTGATTCTGCGGTTCTGTGATTCTGACATTCTCTGGTTCTGTGGTTATGTGATTCTGTGATTAAGTGTTTCTGTGATTCTGTGATTCTGTGGTTCTGTGATTCTGTTGTATTTGTGATTCTGTAATTCTGTGTTTATGTGGTTCTGTGGTTCTGTGATTCTGTGATTCTGTGGTTCTGTGGTTCTGTGATTCTGTGGTTCTGTGATTCCGTGGTTCTGTGATTCTGTGATTCTGTGGTTCAGTGTTTCTGTGATTCTGTGGTTCAGTGATTCTGTGGTTCTGTGATTCTGTGGTTATGTGGTTCTGTGATTCTGTGATTCTGTAGTTCTGTGATTCTGTGTTTCTGTGGTTCTGTGATTCTTTGGTTCTGAGGTTATGTGATTCTTTTGTTCTGTGATTCTGTGATTCTGTGGTACTGTGATTCTGTGATTCTCTGTTTCTGTGTTTCTGGGATTCTCTGATTCTGCGGTTCTGTGATTCCGTATTTCTGTGTTTCTGTTGTACTGTGGTTCTGTGGTTCGGTGATTCCGTGGTTCTGTGATTCTGTGATTCTGTGTTTATGTGATTCAGTGGTTCTGCGATTCCGTGTTTATGTGCTTATGTGATTCTGTGATTCTGTGGTTCTGTGATTCTGTAGTTCTTTGATTCTGTGATCCTGTGATTCTGTGAATCTGTCTTTATGTGCTTCTGTGATTCTGTGATGCTGTGGTTCTGTGATTCTGTGATTCTGTTATTCTATGATTCTGGGGTTCTGTGATTCTTTGAATCTGTCCTTATGTGCTTCTGTGATTCTGTGATTCTGTGTTTTTGTGCTTCTGTGATTCTGTGGTTCTGAGATTCTGTGGTTCTGTGATTCTGTGATTCTATGATTCTGTGGTTATTTGATTCTGTGATTCTATGATTCAGTGGTTCTGTGATTCTGTTATTCTGTGGTTCTTTGTATCTGTGATTCTGTGATTCTGTTATTCTGTGATTCTGTGATTCTATGTTTCTGTGGACTGTGATTCGGTGATTCTATGATTCTGTGGTTCTGTGATTCTCTGATTCTCTGATTCTGTTGTTCTGTGATTCTGTGGTTCGGTAATTTTGTAGTTCTGTAGTTCTGTGATTCTGTGATTCTATGATTTTGTGTTTATGTCTTTATGTGCTTCTGTGATTCTATGGTTCTGTGATTCTGTTATTCTGTGATTCTGTGATTCTATGTTTCTTTGGTTCTGTGATTCTTTGATTCTATGATTCTGAGGTTCTGTGATTCTGTGATTCTGTGATTCTGTGTTTCTGTGCATCTGTGATTCAGTCATTCTGTGAATCTGTGTTTGTGTGCTTCTCTGATCATGTCTTTCTGTGGTTCTGTGGTTCTGTTTTTCTGTGATTCTCTGATTCTGTGCTTATGTGATTCTGAGATTCTGTGGTTCTGTGGTTCTGTGATTCTGTGGATCTATGTTTCTGTGTTTATGTGGTTCTGTGGTTCTGTGATTCTGTTGTTCTGTGGTTCTGTGATTCTGTGGTTCTGTGATTCTGTGATTCTGTTGTTCTGTGGATCTGTGATTGTGTGGTTCTGTGGTTATGTGATTCTTTGGTTCTGTGATTCTGTGATTATGTGGTTCTGTGATTCTGTGTTTATGTGATTCAGTGGTTCTGTGATTCTGTGTTTATGTGCTTCTGTGATTCTGTGATTCTGTGGTTCTGTGATTCTGTATTTCTTTGATTCTGTGATCCTGTGATTCTGTGAATCTGTCTTTATGTGCTTCTGTGATTCTGTGATGCTGTGGTTCTGTGATTCTGTGATTCTGTTATTCTATGATTCTGGGGTTCTGTGATTCTGTGAATCTGTCTTTATGTGCTTCTGTGATTCTGTGGTTCTGTGTTTTTGTGCTTCTGTGATTCTGTGGTTCTGAGATTCTGTGGTTCTGTGATTTTGTGATTCTATGATTCTGTGGTTATTTGATTCTGTGATTCTATGATTCAGTGGTTCTGTGATTCTGTTATTCTGTGGTTCTTTGTATCTGTGATTCTGTGATTCTGTGATTCTGTTATTCAGTGATTCTGTGATTCTATGTTTCTGTGGTCTGTGATTCTTTGATTCTATGATTCTGTGTTTCTGTGATTCTCTGATTCTCTGATTCTGTTGTTCTGTGATTCTGTGGTTCGGTAATTTTGTAGTTCTGTAGTTCTGTGATTCTGTGATTCTGTGATTTTGTGTTTATGTGTTTATGTGCTTCTGTGATTCTATGGTTGTGTGATTCTGTTATTCTGTGATTCTGTGATTCTATATTTCTTTGGTTCTGTGATTCTTTGATTCTATGATTCTGTGGTTCTGTGATTCTGTGATTCTGTGATTCTGTGTTTCTGTGCATCTGTGATTCAGTCATTCTGTGAATCTGTGTTTGTGTGCTTCTCTGATCATGTCTTTCTGTGGTTCTGTGGTTCTGTTTTTCTGTGATTCTGTGATTCTGTGCTTATGTGATTCTGAGATTCTGTGGTTCTGTGGTTCTGTGATTCTGTGGATCTATGTTTCTGTGTTTATGTGGTTCTGTGGTTCTGTGATTCTGTTGTTCTGTGGTTCTGTGATTCTGTGGTTCTGTGATTCTGTGATTCTGTTGTTCTGTGGATCTGTGATTGTGTGTTTCTGTGGTTATGTGATTCTTTGGTTCTGTGATTCTGTGATTATGTGATTCTGTGATTCTGTGTTTATGTGATTCAGTGGTTCTGTGATTCTGTGTTTATGTGCTTCTGTGATTCTGTGATTCTGTGGTTCTGTGATTCTGTATTTCTTTGATTCTGTGATCCTGTGATTCTGTGAATCTGTCTTTATGTGCTTCTGTGATTCTGTGATGCTGTTGTTCTGTGATTCTGTGATTCTGTTATTCTATGATTCTGGTGTTCTGTGATTCTGTGAATCTGTCTTTATGTGCGTCTGTGATTCTGTGGTTCTGTGTTTTTGTGCTTCTGTGATTATGTGGTTCTGAGATTCTGTGGTTCTGTGATTTTGTGATTCTATGATTCTGTGGTTATTTGATTCTCTGATTCTCTGATTCTGTTGTTCTGTGATTCTGTGGTTCGGTGATTCTGTAGTTCTGTAGTTCTGTGATTCTGTGATTCTGTGATTTTGTGTTTATGTGTTTATGTGCTTCTGTGATTCTATGGTTCTGTGATTCTGTTATTCTTTGATTCTGTGATTCTATGTTTCTTTGGTTCTGTGATTCTTTGATTCTATGATCTGTGGTTCTGTGATTCTGTGATTCTGTGATTCTGTGTTTCTGTGGATCTGTGATTCTGTGATTCTGTGAATCTGTGTTTGTGTGCTTCTCTGATTCTGTCTTTCTGTGGTTCTGTGGTTCTGTTTTTCTGTGAATCTGTGATTCTGTGTTTATGTGATTCTGAGATTCTGTGGTACTGTGGTTCTGTGATTCTGTGGATCTATGTTTCTGTGTTTATGTGTTTCTGTGGTTCTGTGATTCTGTTGTTCTGTGGTTCTGTGATTCTGTGATTCTGTGTTTATGTGGTTCTGTGGTTCTGTGATGCTGTGAATCTATGTTTCTGTGTTTCTGTGATTCTGTGGTTCTGTGATTCTGTGATTCTGTTGTTCTGTGGATCTGTGATTCTGTGGTTTTGTGGTTCTGTGATTCTTTGGTTCTGTTTTTCTGTGATTATGTGATTCTATGATTCTGTGTTTCTGTGATTCTCTGATTCTCTGATTCTGTTGTTCTGTGATTCTGTGGTTCGGTGATTCTGTAGTTCTGTAGTTCTGTGATTCTGTGATTCTGTGATTTTGTGTGTATGTGTTTATGTGCTTCTGTGATTCTATGGTTCTGTGATTCTGTTATTCTTTGATACTGTGATTCTATGTTTCTTTGGTTCTGTGATTCTTTGATTCTATGATTCTGTGGTGCTGTGATTCTCTGATTCTCTGATTCTGTTGTTCTGTGATTCTGTGGTTCGGTAATTTTGTAGTTCTGTAGTTCTGTGATTCTGTGATTCTGTGATTTTTTGTTTATGTGTTTATGTGCTTCTGTGATTCTCTGGTTGTGTGATTCTGTTATTCTGTGATTCTGTGATTCTATATTTCTTTGGTTCTGTGATTCTTTGATTCTATGATTCTGTGGTTCTGTGATTCTGTGATTCTGTGATTCTGTGTTTCTGTGCATCTGTGATTCAGTCATTCTGTGAATCTGTGTTTGTGTGCTTCTCTGATCATGTCTTTCTGTGGTTCTGTGGTTCTGTTTTTCTGTGATTCTGTGATTCTGTGCTTATGTGATTCTGAGATTCTGTGGTTCTGTGGTTCTGTGATTCTGTGGATCTATGTTTCTGTGTTTATGTGGTTCTGTAGTTCTGTGATTCTGTTGTTCTGTGGTTCTGTGATTCTGTGGTTATGTGATTCTGTGGTTCTGTGATTCTGTGATTCTGTGGTTCAGTGTTTCTGTGATTCTGTGGTTCAGTGATTCTGTGGTTCTGTGATTCTGTGGTTATTTGGTTCTGTGATTCTGTGATTCTGTAGTTCTGAGATTCTGTCGTCCTGTGATTCTGTGGTTCTGTGATTCTGTGATTCTGTGTTTATGTGCTTCTGTGATTCTGTGAATCTGTGGTTCTGTGATTCTGTGATTCTGTTTTTAATGTGGTTGTGTGATTCTGTGATTCTGTGTTTATGTGCTTCTGTGATTCTGTGGTTCTGTAAATCTGTGGTTCTGTGATTCTCTGATTTTATGCATCTGTGTTTCTGTGGTTCAGTGATTCTTTAGTTCTGTGATTCTGTGATTTTGTGATTCTGTGTTTATGTGCTTCTGTGATCAGTGATTATGTGGTTCTGTGATTCTGTTTTTCTGTGAATCTGTGATTCTGTTGTTCTGTGATTCTTTGTTTCTGTGGTTCTTTGGTTCGTTGATTCCATGGTTCTGTGATTCTGTGTTTATGTGCTTCTGTGAATCTGTGAATCTGTGGTTCTGTGATTCTGTGATTCTGTTTTTAATGTGGTTGTGTGATTCTGTGATTCTGTGTTTATGTGCTTCTGTGATTCTGTGGTTCTGTAATTCTGTGGTTCTGTGATTCTCTAATTCTATGCTTCTGTGGTTCTGTGATTCTGTGATTCTGTGATTCTATGATTCTGTGGTTCTGTGATTCTGTGATTCTGTTGTTCTGTGATTCTGTGATTCTGTGGTTCTGTGTTTATGTGCTTCTGTGATTCTGTGATTCTGTGGTTCTGTGATTCTGTGATTCTATGATTCTGTGGTTCTGTGATTCTGTGATTCTGTGGTTGTGTGATTCTGTGATTCTTTGATTCTTTGGATGTGTGGTTATGTGGTTCAGTGATTCCGTGGTTCTGTGATTCTGTGATTCTTTGGTTCTTTGATTCTGTGGTTCTGTGGTTCAGTTGCTCGGTGATTCCATGGTTCTGTGATTATGCGCTTCTGTTTTTATTTGATTCTATTGTTCTGTGATTCTCTGTTTACGTGCTTCTGTGATTCTGTGATTCTGTGGTTCTGTGATTCTGTGGTTCTGTAATTCTGTGGTTCTGTGATTCCCTGATTCGATGCTTCTGTGGTTCTGTGATTCTGTGTTTCTGTGATTCTATGATTCTGTGGTTCTGTGATTCTGTAATTCTGTTGTTCTGTGATTCTGTGATTCTGCGGTTCTGTGTTTATGTGCTTTTGTGATTCTGTGATTCTGTGGTTCTGTGATTCTGTGATTCTGTGGTTCTCTGTTTATGTGCTTTTGTGATTCTGTGATTCTGTGGTTCTGTGATTCTGTGATTCTATGATTCTGTGGTTCTGCGATTCTGTGATTCTGTGTTTCTGTGATTCTGTGATTCTTTGGTTCTTTGATTCTGTGGTTCTGTGGTTCAGTTGCTTGGTGATGCCATGGTTCTGTGATTATGCGCTTCTGTTTTTATTTGATTCTACTGTTCTGTGATTCTCTGTTTACGTGCTTCTGTGATTCTGTGATTCTGTGGTTCTGTGATTCTGTTGTTCTGTGATTCATTGGTTCTGTTATTCTGTGTTTATGTGCTTCTGTGAATTTGTGATTCTGTGCTTCTGGAATTCTGTGGTTCTGTGATTCTCTGTTTATGTGCTTCTATGATTCTGTGATTCTGTGATTCTGTGATTCTATGATTCTGTGGCTCTGTTATTCTGTGGTTCTGTGTTTCTTCTTTTTCTGTGATTCTGTTTTTATGTGTTTCTGTGATTTTGTGATTCTGTGATTCGGTGTTTAGATGCTTCTGTGATTCTGTGATTCTCCGGTTCTATGATTCTGTGATTCTGTGATAATATGATTCTGTAGTTCTGTGATTCTTTGATTCTGTGGTTCTGTGATTCTGTGATTCTGTGGTTCTGTGGTTCTGTGGTTCTGTGATTCCGTGGTTCTGTGATTTTGTGATTCTGTTGTTCTGTGATTCTGTGATTCTGTCGTTCTGTGATTCTGTAATTCTGTGACTCTGTGGTTCTATGAAACTGTGGTTCTGTGATTCTGTTGTTCTGTGCTTCTGTGATTCTTTGATTCTGTGTTTATGTGCTTCTGTGATTCTGTTATTCTGTGGTTCTGTGATTCTGTGATTCTATGATTCTGTGATTCTGTGATTCTATGATTCTGTGGCTCTGTTATTCTGTGGTTCTGTGTTTCTTCTTTTTCTGTGATTCTGTTTTTATGTGTTTCTGTGATTTTGTGATTCTATGATTCGGTGTTTAGATGCTTCTGTGATTCTGTGATTCTCTGGTTCTATGATTCTGTGATTCTGTGATACTATGATTCTGTAGTTCTGTGATTCTTTGATTCTGTGGTTCTGTGATTCTGTGATTCTGTGGTTCTGTGATTCTGTGGTTCTGTGGTTCTGTGGTTTGGTGATTCCATGGTTATGTGATTCTTTCATTCTGTGTTTTTTGATTCTGTGGTTCTCTGGTTCAGTTGTTCTATGGTTCTTTGATTCTCTGATTCTGTGATTCTGTGTTTATGTGGTTCTGTGGTTCTGTGATTCCGTGGTTCTGTGATTTTGTGATTCTGTTGTTCTGTGATTCTGTGATTCTGTCGTTCTGTGATTCTGTAATTCTGCAGTTCTGTGATTCTGTGATTCTGTAGTTCTGTGATTATGTGGTTCTGTGATACTGTGATTCTGTGATTCTGTGATTCTGTGGTTCAGTGGTTCTGTGGTTCTGTCATTCTGTGATTCTGTGGTTCTGTGATTCTTTATTTCTGTGATTCTGTCATTCTGTGATTCTGTGTTTCTGTGCTTTGTTCTACTGTAATTCTGTGATTCTATGGTTCTGTGATTCTGTTGTTCTGTGATTCTGTGATTCTTTGATTCTGTGTTTATGTGCTTCTGTGATTCTGTGATTCTGTGGTTCTGTGATTATGTGACTCTATGATTCTGTGGTTGTGTGATTCTGTGATTCTTTGGTTCTGTGTTTATGTGCTTCTGTGATTCTGTGGTTCTGTGATTATGTGACTCTATGATTCTGTGGTTCTGTGATTCTGTGATTCTTTGGTTCTGTGATTCTGTGGTTCTGTGTTTCAGTTGCTCGGTGATTCCGTGGTTCTGTGATTCTGTGCTTCTGTTTTTATTTGATTCTATTGTTCTGTGATTCTCTGTTTACGTGCTTCTGTGGTTCTGTGATTCTGTGGTTCTGTGATTCTGTTGTTCTGTGATTCATTGGTTCTGTTATTCTGTGTTTAAGTGCTACTGTGAATCTGTGATTCTTTGGTTCTGGGATTCTGTAGTTCTGTGATTCTCTGTTTATGTGCTTCTATGATTCTGTGTTTCTGTGATTCTGTGATTCTATGATTCTGTGGCTCTGTTATTCTGTGGTTCTGTGGTTCTGTGGTTCCGTGGTTCTGTTATTCTGGGATTCTGTATTTATGTGATTCTGTGGTATGGTGTTTCTGTGTTTATGTGCTTCAGTGAGTCTGTGATTCTGTGGTTCTGTGATTCTGTAGTTCTGTGATTCTGTCATTCTGTGATTCTGTGATTCTGTGTTTATGTGCTTCTGTGATTCTATGATTCTGTGGTTCTGTGATTCTGTGATTCTGTGATTCTATGATTCTGTGGTTCTGTGTTTCTTTGGTTCTGTGATTCTATGATTTTATGATTCTGTGATTCTGTGATTCTGTGGTTCTGTGGTTCTGTGTTTCTGTGATTCTATGATTCTATGGATCTTCATTCTGTAGTTCTGTGATCCTGTGCTTCTTTGATTCTGTGTTTATGTGCTTCTGTGATTCTGTGATTCTGTGGTTCTGTGATTCTGTGATTCTGTGATTCTATCATTCTGTGGTTCTGTGATTCTGTGGTTCTGTGATTCTATGATTCTATGATTCTGTGGTTCTGTGATTCTGTGGTTCTGTGGTTCTGTGTTTCTGTGATTCTATGATTCTTTGGATGTGTGGTTCTGTGGTTCTGTGATTCCGTGGTTCTGTGATTCTGTGATTCTCTGGTTCTGTGATTCTTTGGTTCTGTGGTTCAGTTGTTCGGTGATTCCGTGGTTCTGTGATTCTGTGCTTCTTTGGTTCTGTGATTCTGTGATTCCATGATTCTGTGATTCTGTGATTCTGTGTTTACTTGATTATGTGGTTCTGTTGTTCTGTGGTTCTGTTGTTCTGTGATTCTGAAAGTCTGTGATTCTGTGATTCTGTGATTCTGTGGTTCTGTGATTCTGTTTTTCTGTAGTTCTGTGAATCTGTGATTCTGTGATTCTCTTGTTCTGTGGTTGTGTGATTCTGTGTTTCTTTGGTTCTGTGATTCTTTAGTTCTGTGATTCCGTGATACTCTGTTTCTGTGGATCTGTGATTCTGTTTTTATGCATCTGTGATTCTCTGATTCTGTGGTGCTGTGATTCTGTAGTTCTGTGATTCTGTGTTTATGTGCTTCTGTGATTCTGTGAATCTGTGGTTCTGTGATTCTGTGATTCTGTTTTTAATGTGGTTGTGTGATTCTGTGATTCTGTGTTTATGTGCTTCTGTGATTCTGTGGTTCTGTAAATCTGTGGTTCTGTGATTCTCTGATTTTATGCATCTGTGTTTCTGTGGTTCAGTGATTCTTTAGTTCTGTGATTCTGTGATTTTGTGATTCTGTGTTTATGTGCTTCTGTGATCAGTGATTATGTGGTTCTGTGATTCTGTTTTTCTGTGAATCTGTGATTCTGTGGTTCTGTGATTCTTTTTTTCTGTGGTTCTTTGGTTCGTTGATTCCATGGTTCTGTGATTCTGTGTTTATGTGCTTCTGTGAATCTGTGAATCTGTGATTCTGTGATTCTGTGATTCTGTTTTTAATGTGGTTGTGTGATTCTGTGATTCTGTGTTTATGTGCTTCTGTGATTCTGTGGTTCTGTAATTCTGTGGTTCTGTGATTCTCTAATTCTATGCTTCTGTGGTACTGTGATTCTGTGATTCTGTGATTCTATGATTCTGTGGTTCTGTGATTCTGTGATTCTGTTGTTCTGTGATTCTGTGATTCTGTGGTTCTGTATTTATGTGCTTCTGTGATTCTGTGATTCTGTGGTTCTGTGATTCTGTGATTCTATGGTTCTGTGGTTCTGTGATTCTGTGATTCTGTGGTTCTGTGATTCTGTGATTCTTTGATTCTTTGGATGTGTGGTTATGTGGTTCAGTGATTCCGTGGTTCTGTGATTCTGTGATTCTTTGGTTCTTTGATTCTGTGGTTCTGTGGTTCAGTTGCTCGGTGATTCCATGGTTCTGTGATTATGCGCTTCTGTTTTTATTTGATTCTATTGTTCTGTGATTCTCTGTTTACGTGCTTCTGTGATTCTGTGATTCTGTGGTTCTGTGATTCTGTGGTTCTGTAATTCTGTGGTTCTGTGATTCTCTGATTCGATGCTTCTGTGGTTCTGTGATTCTGTGTTTTTGTGATTCTATGATTCTGTGGTTCTGTGATTCTGTGATTCTGTTGTTCTGTGATTCTGTGATTCTGCGGTTCTGTGTTTATGTGCTTTTGTGATTCTGTGATTCTGTGGTTCTGTGATTCTGTGGTTCTGTGATTCTGTGATTCTGTGGTTCTGTGATTCTGTGATTCTTTGATTCTTTGGATGTGTGGTTATGTGGTTCAGTGATTCCGTGGTTCTGTGATTCTGTGATTCTTTGGTTCTTTGATTCTGTGGTTCTGTGGTTCAGTTGCTCGGTGATTCCATGGTTCTGTGATTATGCGCTTCTGTTTTTATTTGATTCTATTGTTCTGTGATTCTCTGTTTACGTGCTTCTGTGATTCTGTGATTCTGTGGTTCTGTGATTCTGTGGTTCTGTAATTCTGTGGTTCTGTGATTCTCTGATTCGATGCTTCTGTGGTTCTGTGATTCTGTGTTTCTGTGATTCTATGATTCTGTGGTTCTGTGATTCTGTGATTCTGTTGTTCTGTGATTCTGTGATTCTGCGGTTCTGTGTTTATGTGCTTTTGTGATTCTGTGATTCTGTGGTTCTGTGATTCTGTGATTCTATGATTCTGTGGTTCTGCGATTCTGTGATTCTGTGTTTCTGTGATTCTGTGATTCTTTGGTTCTTTGATTCTGTGGTTCTGTGGTTCAGTTGTTCGGTGATGCCATGGTTCTGTGATTATGCGCTTCTGTTTTTATTTGATTCTATTGTTCTGTGATTCTCTGTTTACGTGCTTCTGTGATTCTGTGATTCTGTGGTTCTGTGATTCTGTTGTTCTGTGATTCATTGGTTCTGTTATTCTGTGTTTATGTGCTTCTGTGAATTTGTGATTCTGTGCTTCTGGGATTCTGTGGTTCTGTGATTCTCTGTTTATGTGCTTCTATGATTCTGTGATTCTGTGATTCTGTGATTCTATGATTCTGTGGCTCTGTTATTCTGTGGTTCTGTGTTTCTTCTTTTTCTGTGATTCTGTTTTTATGTGTTTCTGTGATTTTGTGATTCTGTGATTCGGTGTTTAGATGCTTCTGTGATTCTGTGATTCTCCGGTTCTATGATTCTGTGATTCTGTGATACTATGATTCTGTAGTTCTGTGATTCTTTGAATCTGTGGTTCTGTGATTCTGTGATTCTGTGGTTCTGTGATTCTGTGGTTCTGTGGTTTGGTGATTCCATGGTTATGTGATTCTTTCATTCTGTGTTTATTTGATTCTGTGGTTCTCTGGTTCAGTTGTTCTATGGTTCTTTGATTCTCTGATTCTGTGATTCTGTGCTTATGTGGTTCTGTGGTTCTGTGATTCCGTGGTTCTGTGATTTTGTGATTCTGTTGTTCTGTGATTCTGTGATTCTGTCGTTCTGTGATTCTGTAATTCTGTGACTCTGTGGTTCTCTGATTCTGTGGTTCTGTGATTCTGTTGTTCTGTGCTTCTGTGATTCTTTGATTCTGTGTTTATGTGCTTCTGTGATTCTGTTATTCTGTGGTTCTGTGATTCTGTGATTCTATGATTCTGTGATTCTGTGATTCTATGATTCTGTGGCTCTGTTATTCTGTGGTTCTGTGTTTCTTCTTTTTCTGTGATTCTGTTTTTATGTGTTTCTGTGATTTTGTGATTCTGTGATTCGGTGTTTAGATGCTTCTGTGATTCTGTGATTCTCTGGTTCTATGATTCTGTGATTCTGTGATACTATGATTCTGTAGTTCTGTGATTCTTTGATTCTGTGGTTCTGTGATTCTGTGATTCTGTGGTTCTGTGATTCTGTGGTTCTGTGGTTCTGTGGTTTGGTGATTCCATGGTTATGTGATTCTTTCATTCTGTGTTTATTTGATTCTGTGGTTCTCTGGTTCAGTTGTTCTATGGTTCTTTGATTCTCTGATTCTGTGATTCTGTGTTTATGTGGTTCTGTGGTTCTGTGATTCCGTGGTTCTGTGATTTTGTGATTCTGTTGTTCTGTGATTCTGTGATTCTGTCGTTCTGTGATTCTGTAATTCTGTGACTCTTTGGTTCTCTGATTCTGTGGTTCTGTGATTCTGTTGTTCTGTGCTTCTGTGATTCTTTGATTCTGTGTTTATGTGCTTCTGTGATTCTGTTATTCTGTGGTTCTGTGATTCTGTGATTCTTTGATTCTTTGGATGTGTGGTTATGTGGTTCGGTGATTCTGTGGTTCTGTGATTCTGTGATTCTTTGGTTCTGTGATTCTGTGGTTCTGTGGTTCAGTTGCTCGGTGATTCCGTGGTTCTGTGATTCTGTTCTTCTGTTTTTATTTGATTCTATTTTTCTGTGATTCTCTGTTTACGTGCTTCTGTGATTCTGTGATTCTGTGGTTCTGTGATTCTGTTGTTCTGTGATTCATTGGTTCCGTTATAATGTGTTTATGTGCTACTGTGAATCTGTGATTCTGTGGTTCTGGGATTCTGTAGTTCTGTGATTCTCTGTTTATGTGCTTCTATGATTCTGTGATTCTGAGGTTCTGTGATTCTGTGATTCTGTGGTTCTGTGAATCTGTGATTCTGTGATTCTGTGGTTCTGTGGTTGTGTTATTCTGTGGTTCTATGATTCTCTGGTTCGGTGTTTCTGTGGTTCTGTGATTCTGTGGTTCTGTGGTTATGTGATTCTGTGGTACGGTGTTTCTGTGTTTATGTGCTTCAGTGAGTCTGTGATTCTGTGGTTCTGTGATTCTATAATTCTGTGATTGTGTCATTCTGTTGTTCTATGATTCTGTGGTTCTATGATTCTGTGATTCTGCAGCTCTGTGATTCTGTGATTCTGTAGTTCTGTGATTATGTGGTTCTGTGATACTGTGATTCTGTGATTCTGTGATTGTGTGGTTCAGTGGTTCTGTGATTCTGTATTTCGGTGATTCTGTGATTCTGTCGTTCTGTGATTCTGTAATTCTGTGACTCTGTGGTTCTCTGATTCTGTGGTTCTGTGATTCTGTTGTTCTGTGCTTCTGTGATTCTTTGATTCTGTGTTTATGTGCTTCTGTGATTCTGTGATTCTGTGGTTCTGTGATTCTGTGATTCTAAGTTTCTGTGGTTCTGTGATTCTGTGATTCTGTGGTTCTGTGATTCTGTGATTCTTTGATTCTTTGGATGTGTGGTTATGTGGTTCGGTGATTCCGTGGTTCTGTGATTCTGTGATACTTTGGTTCTGTGATTCTGTGGTTCTGTGGTTCAGTTGCTCGGTGATTCCGTGGTTCTGTGATTCTGTGCTTCTGTTTTTATTTGATTCTATTGTTCTGTGATTCTCTGTTTACGTGCTTCTGTGATTCTGTGATTCTGTGGTTCTGTGATTCTATTGTTCTGTGATTCATTGGTTCTGTTATTCTGTGTTATGTGCTACTGTGAATCTGTGATTCTGTGGTTCTGGGATTCTGTAATTCTGTGATTCTCTGTTTATGTGCTTCTATGATTCTGTGATTCTGTGATTCTATGATTCTGTGGCTCTGTTATTCTGTGGTTCTGTCTTTCTTCTTTTTCTGTGATTCTGTTGTTATGTGTTTCTGTGATTTTGTGATTCTGTGATTCTCTGGTTCTATGATTCTGTGATTCTGTGTTACTTTGATTCTGTAGTTCTGTGATTCTTTGATTCTGTGGTTCTGTGATTCTGTGATTCTGTGCTTCTGTGGTTCTGTGGTTCTGTGGTTTGGTGATTCCATGGTTTTGTGATTATTTCATTCTGTGTTTATTTGATTCTGTGGTTCTCTGGTGCTGTTGTTCTGTGGTTCTGTGATTCTCTGATTCTGTGATTCTGTGTTTATGTGGTTCTGTGGTTCTGTGATTCCGTGGTTCTGTGATTTTCTGATTCTGTTGTTCTGTGATTCTGTCATTCTGTCGTTCTGTGATTCTGTAATTCTGTGACTCTGTGGTTCTCTGATTCTGTGGTTCTGTGATTCTGTTGTTCTGTGCTTCTGTGATTCTTTGATTCTGTGTTTATGTGCTTCTGTGATTCTGTGATTCTGTGGTTGTGTGATTCTGTGATCCTATGATTCTGTGGTTCTGTGATTCTGTGATTCTGTGGTTCTGTGATTCTGTGATTCATTGATTCTTTGGATGTATGGTTATGTGGTTCGTTGATTCCGTGGTTCTGTGATTCTGTGATTCTTTGGTTCTGTGATTCAGTGGTTCTGTGGTTCAGTTGCTCGGTGATTCCGTGGTTCTGTGATTCTGTTCTTCTGTTTTTATTTGATTCTATTTTTCTGTGATTCTCTGTTTACGTGCTTCTGTGATTCTGTGATTCTGTGGTTCTGTGATTCTGTTGTTCTGTGATTCATTGGTTCCGTTATAATGTGTTTATGTGCTACTGTGAATCTGTGATTCTGTGGTTCTGGGATTCTGTAGTTCTGTGATTCTCTGTTTATGTGCTTCTATGATTCTGTGATTCTGAGGTTCTGTGATTCTGTGATTTCTGTGGTTCTGTGAATCTGTGATTCTGTGATTCTGTGGTTCTGTGGTTGTGTTATTCTGTGGTTCTATGATTCTCTGGTTCGGTGTTTCTGTGGTTCTGTGATTCTGTGGTTCTGTGGTTATGTGATTCTGTGGTACGGTGTTTCTGTGTTTATGTGCTTCAGTGAGTCTGTGATTCTGTGGTTCTGTGATTCTATAATTCTGTGATTGTGTCATTCTGTTGTTCTATGATTCTGTGGTTCTATGATTCTGTGATTCTGCAGCTCTGTGATTCTGTGATTCTGTAGTTCTGTGATTATGTGGTTCTGTGATACTGTGATTCTGTGATTCTGTGATTGTGTGGTTCAGTGGTTCTGTGATTCTGTATTTCGGTGATTCTGTGATTCTGTCGTTCTGTGATTCTGTAATTCTGTGACTCTGTGGTTCTCTGATTCTGTGTTTCTGTGATTCTGTTGTTCTGTGCTTCTGTGATTCTTTGATTCTGTGTTTATGTGCTTCTGTGATTCTGTGATTCTGTGGTTCTGTGATTCTGTGATTCTAAGTTTCTGTGGTTCTGTGATTCTGTGATTCTGTGGTTCTGTGATTCTGTGATTCTTTGATTCTTTGGATGTGTGGTTATGTGGTTCGGTGATTCCGTGGTTCTGTGATTCTGTGATACTTTGGTTCTGTGATTCTGTGGTTCTGTGGTTCAGTTGCTCGGTGATTCCGTGGTTCTGTGATTCTGTGCTTCTGTTTTTATTTGATTCTATTGTTCTGTGATTCTCTGTTTACGTGCTTCTGTGATTCTGTGATTCTGTGGTTCTGTGATTCTATTGTTCTGTGATTCATTGGTTCTGTTATTCTGTGTTATGTGCTACTGTGAATCTGTGATTCTGTGGTTCTGGGATTCTGTAGTTCTGTGATTCTCTGTTTATGTGCTTCTATGATTCTGTGATTCTGTGATTCTGTGATTCTGTGGCTCTGTTATTCTGTGGTTCTGTCTTTCTTCTTTTTCTGTGATTCTGTTGTTATGTGTTTCTGTGATTTTGTGATTCTGTGATTCTCTGGTTCTATGATTCTGTGATTCTGTGTTACTATGATTCTGTAGTTCTGTGATTCTTTGATTCTGTGGTTCTGTGATTCTGTGATTCTGTGCTTCTGTGGTTCTGTGGTTCTGTGGTTTGGTGATTCCATGGTTATGTGATTATTTCATTCTGTGTTTATTTGATTCTGTGGTTCTCTGGTGCTGTTGTTCTGTGGTTCTGTGATTCTCTGATTCTGTGATTCTGTGTTTATGTGGTTCTGTGGTTCTGTGATTCCGTGGTTCTGTGATTTTGTGATTCTGTTGTTCTGTGATTCTGTCATTCTGTCGTTCTGTGATTCTGTAATTCTGTGACTCTGTGGTTCTCTGATTCTGTGGTTCTGTGATTCTGTTGTTCTGTGCTTCTGTGATTCTTTGATTCTGTGTTTATGTGCTTCTGTGATTCTGTGATTCTGTGGTTCTGTGATTCTGTGATCCTATGATTCTGTGGTTCTGTGATTCTGTGATTCTGTGGTTCTGTGATTCTGTGATTCATTGATTCTTTGGATGTGTGGTTATGTGGTTTGTTGATTCCGTGGTTCTGTGATTCTGTGATTCTTTGGTTCTGTGATTCAGTGGTTCTGTGGTTCAGTTGCTCGGTGATTCCTTGGTTCTGTGATTCTGTGCTTCTGTTTTTATTTGATTCTGTTGTTCTGTGATTCTCTGTTTACGTGCTTCTGTGGTTCTGTGATTCCGTGTTTCTGTGATTCATTGATTCTGCAATTCTATGATTCTGTGATTCTGTGGTTCTGTGATTATGTGTTTCTGTGATTCTGTGTTTCTGTGATTCCGTGATTCTCTGTTTCTGTGTTTCTGTGATTCTGTGTTTATGTGCTTCTGTGATTCTCTGATTCTGTGGTGCTGTGATTCTGTAGTTCTATGATTCTGTGATTCTGTGATTCTGTGATTCTGTGTTTATGTGCTTCTGTGATTCTATGGTTCTGTGATTTTGTGGTCTGTGATTCTCTGATTCTATGCTTCTGTGATTCTGTGATTCTGCGATTCTATGATTCTGTGGTTCTGTGATTCTGTGATTCTGTGCTTCTGTGATTGTTTGATTCTGTGATTCTGTGGTTCTGTGGTTCCATGGTTCCGTGGTTCTGTGATACCATGGTACTGTGATTCTGTGATTCTTTGCTTCTCTGGTTCTGTTGTTCTGTCGTTCTGTGATTCCGTGGTTCTGTGATTCTGTTATTCAGTGATTCTGTGTTTATGTGGTTCTGTGATTCTGTGATTCTGTGGTTCTTTGATTCTGTGATTTTGTCTTTATGTGGTTCTGTTGTTCTCTGATTCCTTGGTTCTGTCATTCTGTGTTTATGTGATTCTTTGGTTCTGTGTTTCTGTTTTTCTGTGGGTCTTTGATTCTGTTATTTTGTGATTCTTTGTTCATGTGCTTCTGTGATTCTGTGAATCTGTGGTTCTGTGAATCTGTGATTCTGTGATTCTTTGTTTATGTGTTTGTGTGATTTTGTGATTCTGTGATTCTGTGTTTATTTGCTTCTGTGATTCTTTGATTCTGTGTTTATGTGCTTCTGTGATTCTGTGATTCTGTGGTTCTGTGATTCTGTGATTCTATGATTCTGTGGTTCTGTGATTCTGTGATTCTGTGGTTCTGTGATTCTGTGATTCATTGATTCTTTGGATGTGTGGTTATGTGGTTCGTTGATTCCGTGGTTCTGTGATTCTGTGATTCTTTGGTTCTGTGATTCTGTGGTTCTGTGGTTCAGTTGCTCGGTGATTCCGTGGTTCTGTGATTCTGTGCTTCTGTTTTTATTTGATTCTGTTGTTCTGTGATTCTCTGTTTACGTGCTTCTGTGGTTCTGTGATTCCGTGTTTCTGTGATTCATTGATTCTGCAATTCTATGATTCTGTGATTCTGTGGTTCTGTGATTATGTGTTTCTGTGATTCTGTGTTTCTGTGATTCCGTGATTCTCTGTTTCTTTGTTTCTGTGATTCTGTGTTTATGTGCTTCTGTGATTCTCTGATTCTGTGGTGCTGTGATTCTGTAGTTCTATGATTCTGTGATTCTGTGATTCTGTTATTCTGTGTTTATGTGCTTCTGTGATTCTATGGTTCTGTGATTTTGTGGTCTGTGATTCTCTGATTCTATGCTTCTGTGATTCTGTGATTCTGCGATTCTATGATTCTGTGGTTCTGTGATTCTGTGATTCTGTGCTTCTGTGATTGTTTGATTCTGTGATTCTGTGGTTCTGTGGTTCCATGGTTCCGTGGTTCTGTGATACCATGGTACTGTGATTCTGTGATTCTTTGCTTCTCTGGTTCTGTTGTTCTGTCGTTCTGTGATTCCGTGGTTCTGTGATTCTGTTATTCAGTGATTCTGTGTTTATGTGGTTCTATGATTCTGTGATTCTGTGGTTCTTTGATTCTGTGATTTTGTCTTTATGTGGTTCTGTTGTTCTCTGATTCCTTGGTTCTGTCATTCTGTGTTTATGTGATTCTTTGGTTCTGTGTTTCTGTTTTTCTGTGGGTCTTTGATTCTGTTATTTTGTGATTCTTTGTTCATGTGCTCCTGTGATTCTGTGAATCTGTGGTTCTGTGAATCTGTGATTCTGTGATTCTTTGTTTATGTGTTTGTGTGATTTTGTGATTCTGTGATTCTGTGTTTATTTGCTTCTGTGATTCTGTGCTTCTGTGATTCTGTGGTTCTGTGATTCTGTGATTCTATGGTTCTGTGATTCTGTGATTCTGTGATTCTGCAGCTCTGTGATTCTGTGGTTCCGTGATTCTGTGATTCTGTGGTTCTGTGTTTCTTTGGTTCTGTGATTCTGTGGTTCTGTGGTTCAATTGCTCGGTGATTCCGTGGTTCTGTGATTCTGTGCTTCTGTTTTTATTTGATTCTATTGTTCTGTGATTCTCTGTTTACGTGCTTCTGTGATTCTGTGATTCTGTGGTTCTGTGATTCTATTGTTCTGTGATTCATTGGTTCTGTTATTCTGTGTTATGTGCTACTGTGAATCTGTGATTCTGTGGTTCTGGGATTCTGTAGTTCTGTGATTCTCTGTTTATGTGCTTCTATGATTCTGTGATTCTGTGATTCTGTGATTCTATGATTCTGTGGCTCTGTTATTCTGTGGTTCTGTCTTTCTTCTTTTTCTGTGATTCTGTTTTTATGTGTTTCTGTGATTTTGTGATTCTGTGATTCTCTGGTTCTATGATTCTGTGATTCTGTGTTACTATGATTCTGTAGTTCTGTGATTCTTTGATTCTGTGGTTCTGTGATTCTGTGATTCTCTGGTTCTGTGGTTCTGTGGTTCTGTGGTTTGGTGATTCCATGGTTATGTGATTATTTCATTCTGTGTTTATTTGATTCTGTGGTTCTCTGGTGCTGTTGTTCCGTGGTTCTGTGATTCTCTGATTCTGTGATTCTGTGTTTATGTGGTTCTGTGGTTCTGTGATTCCGTGGTTCTGTGATTTTGTGATTCTGTTGTTCTGTGATTCTGTCATTCTGTCGTTCTGTGATTCTGTAATTCTGTGACTCTGTGGTTCTCTGATTCTGTGGTTCTGTGATTCTGTTGTTCCGTGCTTCTGTGATTCTTTGATTCTGTGTTTATGTGCTTCTGTGATTCTGTGATTCTGTGGTTCTGTGATTCTGTGATTCTATGATTCTGCGGTTCTGTGATTCTGTGATTCTGTGGTTCTGTGATTCTGTGATTCATTGATTCTTTGGATGTGTGGTTATGTGGTTCGTTGATTCCGTGGTTCTGTGATTCTGTGATTCTTTGGTTCTGTGATTCTGTGGTTCTGTGGTTCAGTTGCTCGGTGATTCCGTGGTTCTGTGATTCTGTGCTTCTGTTTTTATTTGATTCTGTTGTTCTGTGATTCTCTGTTTACGTGCTTCTGTGGTTCTGTGATTCCGTGTTTCTGTGATTCATTGATTCTGCAATTCTATGATTCTGTGATTCTGTGGTTCTGTGATTATGTGATTCTGTGATTCTGTGTTTCTGTGATTCCGTGATTCTCTGTTTCTGTGTTTCTGTGATTTTGTGTTTATGTGCTTCTGTGATTCTCTGATTCTGTGGTGCTGTGATTCTGTAGTTCTATGATTCTGTGATTCTGTGATTCTGTGATTCTGTGTTTATGTGCTTCTGTGATTCTATGGTTCTGTGATTTTGTGGTCTGTGATTCTCTGATTCTATGCTTCTGTGATTCTGTGATTCTGCGATTCTATGATTCTGTGGTTCTGTGATTCTGTGATTCTGTGCTTCTGTGATTGTTTGATTCTGTGATTCTTTGGTTCTGTGGTTCCATGGTTCCGTGGTTCTGTGATACCATGGTACTGTGATTCTGTGATTCTTTGCTTCTCTGGTTCTGTTGTTCTGTCGTTCTGTGATTCCGTGGTTCTGTGATTCTGTTATTCAGTGATTCTGTGTTTATGTGGTTCTGTGATTCTGTGATTCTGTGGTTCTTTGATTCTGTGATTTTGTCTTTATGTGGTTCTGTTGTTCTCTGATTCCTTGGTTCTGTCATTCTGTGTTTATGTGATTCTTTGGTTCTGTGTTTCTGTTTGTCTGCGGGTCTTTGGTTCTGTTATTTGGTGATTCTGTGTTCATGTGCTTCTGTGATTCTGTGAATCTGTGGTTCTGTGAATCTGTGATTCTGTGATTCTTTGTTTATGTGTTTGTGTGATTTTGTGATTCTGTGATTCTGTGTTTATGTGCTTCTGTGATTCTGTGCTTCTGTGATTCTGTGGTTCTGTGATTCTGTGATTCTATGGTTCTGTGATTCTGTGATTCTGTGATTCTGCAGTTCTGTGATTCTGTGGTTCCGTGATTCTGTGATTCTGTGGTTCTGTGTTTCTGTTGTTCTGTGATTCTGTAGTTCTGTGATTCCGTAATTCTGTGATTCTGTGGATCTGTGGTTCTGTGATTCTTTGGTTCTGTGATTCTGTGATTCTGTGCTTCTGTGATTCGGTGATTCTGTGGTTCTGTGTTTCTGTGGTTCTGTGTTTCCGTGATTCTGTGTTTAGGTGGTCCTGTGGTTCTGTGATACTGTGATTCTGTGGTTCTGTGATTCTGTGATTCTGTGGTTCTGTGGTTCTGTGTTTATGTGGTTCTGTGGATTGGTGATTCTGTGGTTCTGCGGTTCTCGAGTTCTGTGGTTCTGTGATTCTGTGAATCTGTGATTATTGTGGTTCTGTGATTCTGTGATTCTGTGTTTAGTGTTTCTGTGATTCTGTGATTCTGTGATTCTGTGTCTCTGTGGTTCTGTGATTCTGTGGTTCTGTGGTTCTGTGATCATTTGTTTCTGTGTTTATCTGCTTCCGTGATTCTGTGAATTTCTGGTTCTGTGATTCTGTGGTCCTCTGATTCTGAGATTCTATGATTCTGTGGTTCTGTGATTCTGTGATTCTGTGATTCTATGATTCTGTGATTCTGTGATTCTATGTTTTCGTGATTCTGTTGTTCTGTTGTTCTGTGGTTCTGTTGTTCTGTGATTCTGTGAGTCTGTGATTCTGTGATTCTGTGGTTCTGTGATTCTGTGATTCTGTGGATCTGTGGATCTGTGGTTCTCTGGTTTTGTAATTCCATGGTTCTGTGATTCTGTGTTTCTGTGGTTCTGTGAAACTGTGGTTCTGTGGTTCTGTGGTTTGGTGATTCCATGGATCTGTGATTCTTTCATTCTGTGTTTATTTGATTCTGTGGTTCTGTGGTTCTGTTGTTCTGTGGTTTTGTGATTCTGTGATTCTGTGATTCTGTGTTTATGTGGTTCTGTGGTTCTGGGGTTCTGTGATTCTGTAGTTCAATCGATCTGTGATTCTGTGGTTCTGTGATTCTGTGGTTCTGTTTTTATTTGGTTCTGACATTCTGTTGTTCGGTGATTTCATGGTTCTGTGATTCTGTGATTCTGTGTTTATGTGATTCTGTGGTTCTGTGATTCTGTTGTTCTGTGATTCTTTGGTTCTGTGAATCTGTGATTCTATGATTTTGTGGTTCTGTGATTCTGTGACTCTGTGATTCTGTGGTTCTGTGGTTCTGTGGTTCTTTGATTCTGTGGTTCTATGATTCTCTGATTCTGTGATTCTGTGGTTCTGTGGTTCTGAGATTCGGTGATTCCATGGTTCTGTGATTCTTTGTTTATGTGATTCTATGGTTCTGTGGTTCTGTGATTCTGTGGTTCTGTGATTCTTTGATTCTGTGGTTCTGTGGTTTTCTGTTTCGGTGATTCCCTGGTTCTGTGATTCTGTGATTCTGTGTTTTTGTAATTCTGTGGTTCTGTTTTTCTGTGATTCTGTGGTTCTTTGATTCTGTGGTTCTGCGGTTCTGTGATTCTTTGGTTCTGTGTTTCTTTTATTCTGTGGATCTGTGATTCTGCAATTCTGTGTTTATGTGGTTCTGTGGTTCTGTGATACTCTAGTTCTGTGATTCTGTGATTTTGTGTTTATTTGCATCTGTGATTCTGTAATTCTGTTATTCTGTGATTCTGTGGTTTTGTGCTTCTGTGGTTCGGTGATTCCGTACTTCTGTAATTCTGTGATTATGTTTTTATGTGATTCTGTTGTTCTCTGGTTCTGTGATTCTGTGATTCTGTCATTCTGTTATTCTGTGGTTCTGTGATTCTGTGATTCAATGATTCTATGGTTCTGTGGTTCTGTGATTCTTTGGTTCTGTGAATCTGTGATTATATGATTCTGTGGTTCTGTGATTCTGTGACTCTGTGATTCTGTGGTTCTGTGGTTCTTTGATTCTGTGGTTCTATGATTCTCTGATTCTGTGATTCTGTGGTTCTGTGGTTCTGAGATTCGGTGATTCCATGGTTCTGTGAATCTTTGTTTATGTGATTCTGTGGTTCTGTGGTTCTGTGATTCTGTGGTTATGTGATTCTGTGATTCTGTGATTCTGTGATTCTTTGATTCTGTAAATCTGTGATTCTGTGATTCTGTGAATCTGTGGTTCTGTGATTCTGTGTTTCTGTGATTCTTTGGATCTGTGGTTCTGTGATTCTGTTGTTCTGTGATTCTTTGGTTCTTTGAATCTGTGATTCTATGATTTTGTGGTTCTGTGATTCTGTGACTCTGTGATTCTGTGGTTCTGTGGTTCTGTGTTTCTTTGATTCCGTGGTTCTATGATTCTCTGATTCTGTGATTCTGTGGTTCTGTGGTTCTGAGATTCGGTGATTCCATGGTTCTGTGATTCTTTGTTTATGTGATTCTGTGGTTCTGTGGTTCTGTGATTCTGTGGTTCTGTGATACTGTGATTCTGTGCTTCTGTGGTTTTCTCTTTCGGTGATTCCATGGTTCTGTGATTCTGTGATTCTGTGTTTTTGTAATTCTGTGGTTCTGTTTTTCTGTGATTCTGTGGTTCTTTGATTCTGTGGTTCAGCGGTTCTGTGATTCTTTGGTTCTGTGTTTCTTTGATTCTGTGGATCTGTGATTCTGCAATTCTGTGTTTATGTGGTTCTGTGGTTCTGTGATACTCTAGTTCTGTGATTCTGTGATTTTGTGTTTATTTGCATCTGTGATTCTGTAATTCTGTGATTCTGTGATTCTATGATTCTGTGGTTCTGTGATTCTGTGATTCTGTGGTTCTGTGATTCTTTGATTCTGTGATTCTGTGGTTCTTTGGTTCCATGGTTCTGTGGTTCTTTGATACCGTGGTTCTGTGATTCTGTGATTCTGTGCTTCTCTGGTTCTGTTGTTCTGTCGTTCTGTGATTCCGTGGTTCTGTGATTCTGTTATTCAGTGACTCTGTGTTTATGTGGTTCTGTGATTCTGTGATTCTGTGGTTCTTTGATTCTGTGATTTTTTCTTTATGTGGTTCTGTTGTTCTCTGATTCCTTGGTTCTGTCATTCTGTGTTTATGTGATTCTTTGGTTCTGTGGTTCTGTTTTTCTGTGGGTCTGTGATTCTGTTATTCTGTGAATCTGTGGTTCTGTGAATCTGTGATTCTGTGATTCTTTGTTTATGTGTTTGTGTGATTCTGTGATTCTGTGATTCTGTGTTTATGTGCTTCTGTGATTCTGTGCTTCTGTGATTCTGTGGTTCTGTGATTCTGTGATTCTGTGATTCTGCAGTTCTGTGATTCTGTGGTTCCGTGATTCTGTAAATCATGTGGTTCTGTGTTTCTGTTGTTCTGTGATTCTGTAGTTCTGTGATTCTGTAATTCTGTGATTCTGTGGATCTGTGGTTCTGTGATTCTTTGGTTCTGTGATTCTGTGATTCTGTGCTTCTGTGATTCGGTGATTCTGTGATTCTGTGTTTCTGTGGTTCTGTGTTTCCGTGATTCTGTGTTTAGGTGGTCCTGTGGTTCTGTGATACTGTGATTCTGTGGTTCTGTGATTCTGTGATTCTGTGGTTCTGTGGTTCTGTGTTTATGTGGTTCTGTGGATTGGTGATTCTGTGGTTCTGTGGTTCTCGAGTTCTGTGGTTCTGTGATTCTGTTATTCTGTGAATCTGTGATTATTGTGGTTCTGTGATTCTGTGATTCTGTGTTTAGTGTTTCTGTGATTCTGTGATTCTGTGATTCTGTGATTCTGTGTTTCTGTGGTTTTGTGATTCTGTGGTTCTGTGGTTCTGTGATCCTATGATTCTGTGTTTATCTGCTTCCGTGATTCTGTGAATTTCTGGTTCTGTGATTCTGTGGTCCTCTGATTCTGTGATTCTATGATTCTGTGATTCTGTGATTCTATGTTTACATGATTCTGTGTTTCTGTTGTTCTGTGGTTCTGTTGTTCTGTGATTCTGTGTGTCTGTGATTCTGTGATTCTGTGGTTCTGTGATTCTGTGATTCTGTGGATCTGTGGATCTGTGGTTCTCTGGTTTTGTAATTCCATGGTTCTGTGATTCTGTGTTTCTGTGGTTCTGTGAAACTGTGGTTCTGTGGTTCTGTGGTTTGGTGATTCCATGGTTCTGTGATTCTTTCATTCTGTGTTTATTTGATTCTGTGGTTCTGTGGTTCTGTTGTTCTGTGGTTTTGTGATTCTGTGATTCTGTGATTCTGTTTTTATGTGGTTCTGTGGTTCTGTGGTTCTGTGATTCTGTAGTTCAATCGATCTGTGATTCTGTGATTCTGTGATTCTGTGGTTCTGTTTTTATTTGGTTCTGACATTCTGTTGTTCGGTGATTTCATGGTTCTGTGATTCTGTGATTCTGTGTTTATGTGATTCTGTGGTTCTGTGATTCTGCTGTTCTGTGATTCTTTGGTTCTGTGAATCTGTGATTCTATGATTTTGTGGTTCTGTGATTCTGTGACTCTGTGATTCTGTGGTTCTGTGGTTCTGTGGTTCTTTGATTCTGTGGTTCTATGATTCTCTGATTCTGTGATTCTGTGGTTCTGTGGTTCTGAGATTCGGTGATTCCATGGTTCTGTGATTCTTTGTTTATGTGATTCTATGGTTCAGTGGTTCTGTGATTCTGTGGTTCTGTGATTCTTTGATTCTGTGGTTCTGTGGTTTTCTGTTTCGGTGATTCCCTGGTTCTGTGATTCTGTGATTCTGTGTTTTTGTAATTCTGTGGTTCTGTTTTTCTGTGATTCTGTGGTTCTTTGATTCTGTGGTTCTGCGGTTCTGTGATTCTTTGGTTCTGTGTTTCTTTGATTCTGTGGATCTGTGATTCTGCAATTCTGTGTTTATGTGGTTCTGTGTTTCTGTGATACTCTAGTTCTGTGATTCTGTGATTTTGTGTCTATTTGCATCTGTGATTCTGTAATTCTGTTATTCTGTGATTCTGTGTTTTTGTGCTTCTGTGGTTCGGTGATTCCGTACTTCTGTAATTCTGTGATTATGTTTTTATGTGATTCTGTTGTTCTCTGGTTCTGTGATTCTGTGATTCTGTCATTCTGTTATTCTGTGGTTGTGTGATTCTGTGATTCAATGATTCTATGGTTCTGTGGTTCTGTGATTCTTTGGTTCTGTGAATCTGTGATTATATGATTCTGTGGTTCTGTGATTCTGTGACTCTGTGATTCTGTGGTTCTGTGGTTCTTTGATTCCGTGGTTCTATGATTCTCTGATTCTGTGATTCTGTGGTTCTGTGGTTCTGAGATTCGGTGATTCCATGGTTCTGTGAATCTTTGTTTATGTGATTCTGTGGTTCTGTGGTTCTGTGATTCTGTGGTTATGTGATTCTGTGATTCTGTGATTCTGTGATTCTTTGATTCTGTAAATCTGTGATTCTGTGAATCTGTGGTTCTGTGATTCTGTGTTTCTGTGATTCTTTGGATCTGTGGTTCTGTGATTCTGTTGTTCTGTGATTCTTTGGTTCTTTGAATCTGTGATTCTATGATTTTGTGGTTCTGTGATTCTGTGACTCTGTGATTCTGTGGTTCTGTGGTTCTGTGGTTCTTTGATTCCGTGGTTCTATGATTCTCTGATTCTGTGATTCTGTGGTTCTGTGGTTCTGAGATTCGGTGATTCCATGGTTCTGTGATTCTTTGTTTATGTGATTCTGTGGTTCTGTGGTTCTGTGATTCTGTGGTTCTGTGATACTGTGATTCTGTGCTTCTGTGGATTTCTGTTTCGGTGATTCCATGGTTCTGTGATTCTGTGATTCTGTGTTTTTGTAATTCTGTGGTTCTGTTTTTCTGTGATTCTGTGGTTCTTTGATTCTGTGGTTCTTTGATTCTGTGGTTCAGCGGTTCTGTGATTCTTTGGTTCTGTGTTTCTTTGATTCTGTGGATCTGTGATTCTGCAATTCTGTGTTTATGTGGTTCTGTGATACTCTACTTCTGTGATTCTGTGATTTTGTGTTTATTTGCATCTGTGATTCTGTAATTCTGTGATTCTGTGATTCTATGATTCTGTGGTTCTGTGATTCTGTGATTCTGTGGTTCTGTGATTCTTTGATTCTGTGATTCTGTGGTTCTTTGGTTCCATGGTTCTGTGGTTCTTTGATACCGTGGTTCTGTGATTCTGTGATTCTGTGCTTCTCTGGTTCTGTTGTTCTGTCGTTCTGTGATTCCGTGGTTCTGTGATTCTGTTATTCAGTGATTCTGTGTTTATGTGGTTCTGTGATTCTGTGATTCTGTGGTTCTTTGATTCTGTGATTTTGTCTTTATGTGGTTCTGTTGTTCTCTGATTCCTTGGTTCTGTCATTCTGTGTTTATGTGATTCTTTGGTTCTGTGGTACTGTTTTTCTGTGGGTCTGTGATTCTGTTATTCTGTGAATCTGTGGTTCTGTGAATCTGTGATTCTGTGATTCTTTGTTTATGTGTTTGTGTGATTCTGTGATTCTGTGATTCTGTGTTTATGTGCTTCTGTGATTCTGTGCTTCTGTGATTCTGTGGTTCTGTGATTCTGTGATTCTGTGATTCTGCAGTTCTGTGATTCTGTGGTTCCGTGATTCTGTAAATCATGTGGTTCTGTGTTTCTGTTGTTCTGTGATACTGTATTTCTGTGATTCTGTAATTCTGTGATTCTGTGGATCTGTGGTTCTGTGATTCTTTGGTTCTGTGATTCTGTGATTCTGTGCTTCTGTGATTCGGTGATTCTGTGATTCTGTGTTTCTGTGGTTCTGTGTTTCCGTGATTCTGTGTTTAGATGGTCCTGTGGTTCTGTGATACTGTGATTCTGTGGTTCTGTGATTCTGTGATTCTGTGGTTCTGTGGTTCTGTGTTTATGTGGTTCTGTGGATTGGTGATTCTGTGGTTCTGTGGTTCTCGAGTTCTGTGGTTCTGTGATTCTGTGATTCTGTGAATCTGTGATTATTGTGGTTCTGTGATTCTGTGATTCTGTGTTTAGTGTTTCTGTGATTCTGTGATTCTGTGATTCTGTGTTTCTGTGGTTTTGTGATTCTGTGGTTCTGTGGTTCTGTGATCCTATGATTCTGTGTTTATCTGCTTCCGTGATTCTGTGAATTTCTGGTTCTGTGATTCTGTGGTCCTCTGATTCTGTGATTCTATGATTCTGTGATTCTGTGATTCTATGTTTACATGATTCTGTGTTTCTGTTGTTCTGTGGTTCTGTTGTTCTGTGATTCTGTGTGTCTGTGATTCTGTGATTCTGTGGTTCTGTGATTCTGTGATTCTGTGGATCTGTGGATCTGTGGTTCTCTGGTTTTGTAATTCCATGGTTCTGTGATTCTGTGTTTCTGTGGTTCTGTGAAACTGTGGTTCTGTGGTTCTGTGGTTTGGTGATTCCATGGTTCTGTGATTCTTTCATTCTGTGTTTATTTGATTCTGTGGTTCTGTGGTTCTGTTGTTCTGTGGTTTTGTGATTCTGTGATTCTGTGATTCTGTGTTTATGTGGTTCTGTGGTTCTGTGGTTCTGTGATTCTGTAGTTAAATCGATCTGTGATTCTGTGGTTCTGTGATTCGGTGATTCTGTGTTTATGTGGTTCTGTGGTTCTGTGATTCCGTGGTTCTGTGATTTTGTGATTCTGTGGTTCTGTGATTCTGTGATTCTGTCGTTCTGTGATTCTGTAATTCTGTGACACTGTGGTTCTCTGATTCTGTGGTTCTGTGATTCTGTGATTCTGCAGTTCTGTGATTCTGTGATTCTGTGTTTATGTGCTAGTGTGATTCTGTGATTCTGTGGTTCTGGTTTTCTGTAGTTCTGTGATTCTGTGTTTCTGTGTTTATGTGCTTCTGTGATTCTGTGATTCTGTGATTCTGTGATTCTATGATTCTGTGGCTCTGTGATTCTGTGGTTCTGTGGTTCTGTGTTTCAATTTTTCTGTGATTCTGTTTTTCTGTGATTCTGTTATTTTGTGATTTTGAGGTTCTGTGTTTCTGCAGTTCTGTGATTCTATGATTCAGTGTTCATGTTGTTCTGTGGTACTGTGATTCTGTGGTTCTGTGGTTCTGTGATTCTGTGATTCTGTGATTCTGTGGTTCTGTGTTTATGTGGTTCTGTGATTCTGTTATTCTGTGTTTATGTGGTTCTGTCGTTCTGTGGTTCTGTGTTTCTGTGGTTCTGTCATTCTGTAGTTCTGTGATTCTGTTATTCTGTGTTTATTTGGTTGTGTAATTCTGTGTTTATTTGATTCGGTGGTTCTGTGATTCTGTGATTCTATGATTCTGTGGTTCTGTGATTCATTGATTTTGTGATTCTGTGATTCTGTGGTTCAGTGGTTCTGTGGTTCTGTGATTCCGTGGTTCTGTAATTCTGTGATTCTGTGTTTCTCTGGTTCTGTGGTTCTGTAATTCTGTGATTCTGTGGTTCTGTGGTTCTCTGGTTCTGTGGTTCTGTGGTTTTGTGATTCTGTGATTCTGTGATTCTGTGGTTCTGTTTTTGTTTGGTTCTGACATTCTGTTGTTCGGTGATTTCATGGTTCTGTGATTCTGTGTTTATGTGATTCTGTGGTTCTGTGATTCTGTTGTTCTGTGATTCTTTGGTTCTGTGAATCTGTGATTCTATGATTTTGTGGTTCTGTGATTCTGTGACTCTGTGATTCTGTGGTTCTCTGGTTCTGTGGTTCCTTGATTCCGTGGTTCTATGATTATCTGATTCTGTGATTCTGTGGTTCTGTGGTTCTGAGATTCGGTGATTCCATGGTTCTGTGATTCTTTGTTTATGTGATTCTGTGGTTCTGTGGTTCTGTGATTCTGTGGTTCTGTGATTCTGTGATTCTGTGGTTCTGTGGTTTTCTGTTTCGGTGATTCCATGGTTCTGTGATTCTGTGATTCTGTGTTTTTGTAATTCTGTGGTTCTGTTTTTCTGTGATTCTGTGGTTCTTTGATTCTGTGGTTCAGCGGTTCTGTGATTCTTTGGTTCTGTGTTTCTTTGATTCTGTGGATCTGTGATTCTGCAATTCTGTGTTTATGTGGTTCTGTGGTTTTGTGATACTCTAGTTCTGTGATTCTGTGATTTTGTGTTTATTTGCATCTGTGATTCTGTAATTCTGTTATTCTGTGATTCTGTGTTTTTGTGCTTCTGTGGTTCGGTGATTCCGTACTTCTGTAATTCTGTGATTATGTTTTTATGTGATTCTGTTGTTCTCTGGTTCTGTGATTCTGTGATTCTGTCATTCTGTTATTCTGTGGTTCTGTGATTCTGTGATTCAATGATTCTGTGGTTCTGTGATTCTGTGGTTCTGTGATTCTGTGGTTCTGTGATTCTTTGGTTCTGTGAATCTGTGATTCTATGATTCTGTGGTTCTGTGATTCTGTGACTCTGTGATTCTGTTTTTGTGGTTCTGTGGTTCTTTGATTCCGTGGTTCTATGATTCTCTGATTCTGTGATTCTGTGGTTCTGTGATTCTGTGGTTCTGTGATTCTGTGATTCTGTGATTCTGTGATTCTTTGATTCTGTAAATCTGTGATTCTGTGATTCTGTGATTCTGTGGTTCTGTGATTTTGTGTTTCTGTGATTCTGTGGATCTGTGGTTCTCTGGTTCTGTGATTCCATGGTTCTGTGATTCTGTGATTCTGTCGTTCTGTGATTCTGTAATTCTGTGACACTGTGGTTCTCTGATTCTGTGGTTCTGTGATTCTGTGATTCTGCAGTTCTGTGATTCTGTGATTCTGTGTTTATGTGCTAGTGTGATTCTGTGATTCTGTGCTTCTGGTATTCTGTAGTTCTGTGATTCTGTGTTTCTGTGTTTATGTGCTTCTGTGATTCTGTGATTCTGTGATTCTGTGATTCTATGATTCTGTGGCTCTGTGATTCTGTGGTTCTGTGGTGCTGTGTTTCAATTTTTCTGTGATTCTGTTTTTCTGTGATTCTGTTATTTTGTGATTTTGAGGTTCTGTGTTTCTGCAGTTCTGTGTTTCTATGATTCTGTGTTTATGTTGTTCTGTGGTACTGTGATTTTGTGATTCTGTGGTTCTGTGACTCTGTGATTCTGTGGTTCTGTGGTTCTGTGTTTATGTGGTTCTGTGATTCTGTTATTCTGTGTTTATGTGGTTCTGTCGTTCTGTGGTTCTGTGTTTCTGTGGTTCTGTCATTCTGTAGTTCTGTGATTCTGTTATTCTGTGTTTATTTGGTTGTGTAATTCTGCGTTTATTTGCTTCAGTGATTCTGAGATTCTGTGATTCGGTGGTTCTGTGATTCTGTGATTCTATGATTCTGTGGTTCTGTGATTCATTGATTTTGTGATTCTGTGATTCTGTGGTTCAGTGGTTCTGTGGTTCTGTGATTCCGTGGTTCTGTAATTCTGTGATTCTGTGTTTCTCTGGTTCTGTGGTTCTGTAATTCTGTGATTCTGTGGTTCTGTGGTTCTCTGGTTCTCTGGTTCTGTGGTTTTGTGATTCTGTGATTCTGTGATTCTGTGGTTCTGTTTTTGTTTGGTTCTGACATTCTGTTGTTCGGTGATTTCATGGTTCTGTGATTCTGTGATTCTGTGTTTATGTGATTCTGTGGTTCTGTGATTCTGTTGTTCTGTGATTCTTTAGTTCTGTGAATCTGTGATTCTATGATTTTGTGGTTCTGTGATTCTGTGACTCTGTGATTCTGTGGTTCTCTGGTTCTGTGGTTCTTTGATTCCGTGGTTCTATGATTATCTGATTCTGTGATTCTGTGGTTCTGTGGTTCTGAGATTCGGTGATTCCATGGTTCTGTGATTCTTTGTTTATGTGATTCTGTGGTTCTGTGCTTCTGTGATTCTGTGGTTCTGTGATTCTGTGATTCTGTGGTTCTGTGGTTTTCTGTTTCGGTGATTCCATGGTTCTGTGATTCTGTGATTCTGTGTTTTAGTAATTCTGTGGTTCTGTTTTTCTGTGATTCTGTGGTTCTTTGATTCTGTGGTTCAGCGGTTCTGTGGTTCTGTGATTCCATGGTTCTATGATTCTCTGATTCTGTGATTCTGTGTTTCTGTGATTCTGTGGTTCTGTCATTCTGTGGTTCGGTGATTCCATGGTTCTGTGATTCTGTGATTCTGTGGTTCTGTGATTCTGTGGTTCTGTGGTTCTGTGATTCTTTGATTCTGTGATTCTGTGGTTCTGTGATTCTGTGGTTCTGTGGTTCTTTGGTTCGTTGATTCCATGGTTCTCTGATTCTGTCATTCTGTGTTTATATGATTCTGTGGTTCTGTTTTTCTGTGATTCTGTGTTTCTTTGATTGTCTGGTTCTGTGGTTCGGTGAATCTGTGGTTTTGTGGTTTTGTGATTCTTTGGTTCTGTGATTCTGTGGTTCTGTGTTTCCGTGGTTCTGTGTTTCCTTGATTCTGTGTTTATGTGGTCCTGTGGTTCTGTGATACTGTGATTCTGTGGTTCTGTTATTCTGTGATTCTGTTTTTATGTGCTTCTGTGATTCTGTGATTCTGTGATTCTATGATTCTGTGGTTCTGTGGTTCTGTGATTCTTTGGGTCTGTGATTCTGTGATTCTGTTCTTCTGTGATTCTGTGATTCTGTGGTTCTGTGTTTCAGTGGTTCTGTGTTTCCTTGATTCTGTGTTTAGGTGGTCCTGTGGTTCTGTGATACTGTGATTCTATGGTTCTGTGATTCTGTGATTCTGTGTTTATGTGCTTCTGTGATTCTGTGATTCTGTGATTCTAATTCTGTGGAACTGTGATTCTGTGGTTCTGGGCTTCTGTGTTTCTTTTATTCTGTGATTCTGTTTTTCTGTGGTTCTATGATTCTGTGATTCTATGATTCTGCAGTTCTGTGATTCTGTGATTCTGTCATTCTGTGATTCTGTGCTTCGGTGATTCTGTGATTCTGTGGTTCTGTGATTCTGTGATTCTGTGATTCTGTGGTTTTGTGGTTCTGTGATTCTGTGATTCAATGATTCTGTGGTTCTGTGAATCTGTGATTCTGTGGTTCTTTGATTCTGTGATTCTATGATTCCTTGGGTGTGTGGTTCTGTGGTTCTGTGATTCTGTGGTTCTGTGATTCTGTGATTCTGTGATTCTGTGGTTCTGTGGTTCAGCTGTTCGGTGATTCCGTGGTTCTGTGATTCTGTGATTCTGTGATTCTGTGGTTCTGTGGTTCAGCTGTTCGGTGATTCCGTGGTTCTGTAATTCTGTGCTTCTGTTTTTATTTGATTCTGTTGTTCTGTGATTCTCTGTTTATGTGCTTATTTGATTCTGTGATTCTGTTGTTCTGTTATTCTTTGGTTTTGTGATTATGTGTTTATGTGTTACTGTGATTCTGTGTTTCTGTAGTTCTGGGATTCTGTAGTTCTGTGATTCTGTGATTCTGTGTTTATGTGCTTCTGTGATTCTTGATTTTGTGATTCTGTGATTCTATGATACTGTGGCTCTGTGATTCTGTGGTTCTGTCTTTCTTTTTTTCTGTGATTCTGTTTTTCTGTGATTCTGTGATTTTGTGATTCTGTGGTTCTGTGTTTCATTTGTTCTGTGATTCTATGATTCTGTGTTTATGTCGTTCTGTGGTTCTGTGATTCTGTGATTCTGTGGTCCTGTGATTCTTTGATTCTGTGGTTCTGTGGTTCTGTGTTTATGTGGTTTTGTGATTCTGTTATTCTGTGTTTATGTGGTTCTGTGGTTCTGTGATTCTGTGTTTCTGTGGTTCTGTCATTCTGTAGTTCTGTGATTCTGTGATTCTGTGGTTCTGTGGTTCTGTGATTATGTGGTTCTGTGAATCTGTGATTCTGTGATTCTGTGTTACTGTGATTTTGTGATTCTGTTATTCTCTGTTTATTTGGTTGTGTGATTCTATGATTATGTGTTTATTTGCTTCAGTGATTCTGAGATTCTGTGGTTCTGTGATTCTGTGGTTCTGTGATTCTGTGATTCTATGATTCTGTGGTTCTGTGATTCTGTGATTTTGTGATTCTGTGATTCTGTGATTCTGTGATTCTGTGGTTCTGTGATTCCTTGGTTCTGTTATTCCGTGGTCCTGTAATTCTGTGATTCGGTGTTCTCTGGTTCTGTGGTTCTATGTTTCTGTAATTCTATGCTTCTGTGATTCTGTGGTTCTTTGGTTCTGTGGTTCTGTGGTTCTGTGATTCTGGTATTCTGTGATTCTGTGGTTCTGTGATTATTTGGTTCTGACGTTCTTTTGTTCGGTGATTACGTGGTTCTGTGATTCTGTGATTCTGTGTTTATGTGATTCTGTGGTTCTCTGAATCTGTGTTTATGTGCTTCAATGATTCTGCGATTCTGTGGTTCTGTGATTCTTTAGTTTTGTGATTCTGTGATTTTGTGATTCTGTGTTTATGTGCTTCTGTGAATATGTGATTCTGTGGTTCTGTGATTCTGTTTTACTGTGAATCTGTAATTCTATGGTTCTGTGGTTCTGTGATTCTGTAATTCTGTGGATCTGTGATGCTGTGACTCTGTGATTCTGTGGTTCTGTGGTTCTGTGATTCCATGGGACTATGATTCTCTGATTCTGTGATTCTGTGTTTCTGTGATTCTTTGGTTCTGTGGTTATGCTATTCTGTGTTTCTGTGGTTCTGTGATTCTGTGTTTTTGTGATTCTGTGGTTCTGTGGTTCTGTGATTCTGTGGTTCTGTGGTTCTGTGATTCTGTGATTCAGTGGTTCTGTGATTCTGTGGTTATGTGGTTCTTTGGTTAATTGATTCCATGGTTCACTCATTCTGTCATTCTGTGTTTATGTGATTCTGTGGTTCTATTTTTCTTTGATTCTGTGTTTCTTTGTTTGTCTGGTTCTGTGGTTCTGTGAATCTGTGGTTTTGTGGTTTTGTGATTCTGTGGATCTGTGATTCTGTGATTCTGTGTTTATGTGGTTATGCGGTTCTGTGATACTCTAGTTCTGTGATTCTGTGTTTCTGTGATTCTGTGTTTATTTGCTTCTTTGATTCTGTAATTCTGTTATTCTGTGATTCTGTGGTTCTCTGGTTCTTTGGTTCTGTGATTCTGTGATTCTGTTATTCTGTGTTTATGTGGTTCTGAGGTTTTTTGATTCTGTGTTTCTATCGGTCTGTGATTCTATTTTTACGTGGTTCTGTGGTTCTGTGATTCCCTGTTTCTGTGATTCATTGATTCTGCAATTCTATGATTCTGCGATTCTGTGGTTCTGTGATTATGTGATTCTGTGATTCTGTGTTTCTGCGATTCCGTGATTCTCTGTTTCTGTGGTTCTGTGATTCTGTGTTTATATGCTTCTGTGATTTTCTGATTCTGTGGTGCTGTGATTCTGAGGTTCTATGATTCTGTGATTCTGTGATTCTGTGATTCTGTGTTTATGTGCTTCTGTGATTCTGTGGTTCTGTGATTCTGTGGTCTGTGATTCTCTGATTCTATGCTTCTGTGATTCTGTGATTCTATGATTCTGTGGTTCTGTGATTCTGTGATTCTGTGGTTCTGTGATTCTTTGATTCTGTGATTCTGTGGTTCTGTGGTTCCATGGTTCTGTGGTTCTGTGATACCGTGGTCCTGTGATTCTGTGATTCTGTGCTTCTCTGGTTCTGTTGTTCTGTCGTTCTGTGATTCCGTGGCTCTGTGATTCTGTTATTCAGTGATTCTGTGTTTATGTGGTTCTGTGAATCTGTGATTCTGTGGTTCTTTGATTCTGTGATTTTGTCTTTATGTGGTTCTGTTGTTCTCTGATTCCTTGGTTCTGTCATTCTGTGTTTATGTGACTCTTTGGTTCTGTGGTTCTGTTTTTCTGTGGGTCTGTGATTCTGTTATTCTGTGATTCTGTGTTCATGTGCTTCTGTGATTCTGTGAATCTGTGGTTCTGTGAATCTGTGATGCTGTGATTCTTTGTTTATGTGTTTGTGTGATTCTGTGATTCTGTGTTCATGTGCTTCTGTGATTCTGCGCTTCTGTGATTCTGTGGTTCTGTGATTCTGTGATTCTGTGATTCTGCAGTTCTGTGATTCTGTGGTTCCGTGATTCTATGATTCTGTGGTTCTGTGTTTCTGTTATTCTGTGATTCTGTAGTTCTGTGATTCTGTAATTCTGTGATTCTGTGGATCTGTGGTTCTGTGATTCTGTGCTTCTGTGATTCGGTGATTCTTTGGTTCTGTGTTTCTGTGGTTCTGTGTTTCCGTGATTCTGTGTTTAGGTGGTCCTGTGGTTCTGTGATACTTTGATTCTGTGGTTCTGTGATTCTGTGATTCTGTGATTCTGTGGTTCTGTGATTCTGTGATTCTGTGGTTCAGTGGTTCTCGAGTTCTGTGGTTCTGTGATTCTGTGATTCTGTGAATCTGTGATTATTGTGGTTCTGTGATTCTGTGATTCTGTGATTCTGTGTTTAGTGTTTCTGTGATTCTGTGATTCTGTGATACTGTGTTTCTGTGGTTCTGTGATTCTGTGGTTCTGTGGTTCTGTGATCCTATGATTCTGTGTTTATCTGCTTCCGTGATTCTGTGAATTTCTGGTTCTGTGATTCTGTGGTCCTCTGATTCTGTGATTCTATGATTCCGTGGTTCTGTGATTCTGTGAATCTATGATTCTGTGATTCTATGATTCTATGTTTACGTGATTCTGTGGTTCTGTCGTTCTGTGGTTCTGTTGTTCTGTGATTCTGTGAGTCTGTGATTCTGTGATTCTGTGGTTCTGTGATTCTGTGATTCTGTGGATCTGTGGATCTGTGGTTCTCTGGTTTTGTAATTCCATGGTTCTGTGATTCTGTGTTTCTGTGGTTCTGTGAAACTGTGGTTCTGTGGTTCTGTGGTTTGGTGATTCCATGGTTCTGTGATTCCTTCATTCTGTGTTTATTTGATTCTGTGGTTCTGTGGTTCTGTTGTTCTGTGGTTTTGTGATTCTGTGATTCTGTGATTCTGTGTTTATGTGGTTCTGTGGTTCTGTGGTTCTGTGATTCTGTAGTTCAATCGATCTGTGATTCTGTGGTTCTGTGATTCTGTGATTCTGTGATTTTGTGATTCTGTGGTTCTGTGATTCTGTGATTCTGTCGTTCTGTGATTCTGTAATTCTGTGACTCTGTGGTTCTCTGATTCTGTGGTTCTGTGATTCTGTGATTCTGCAGTTCTGTGATTCTGTGATTCTGTGACTCTGTGGTTCTCTGATTCTGTGGTTCTGTGATTCTGTGATTCTTGATTCTGTGATTCTGTGTTTCTGTGATTCTGTGATTCTGTTTCTTTGTGGTTCTGTGATTCTATGATTCTGTGACTATGTGTATTTGTGCTTCTTTGATTCTGTGATTCTCTGGTTCTGTGATCCTGTGGTTCTGTGATTCTGTGATTCTATGATTCTGTTGTTCGGTGATTCTGTGGTTCTGTAATTCTCTGAATCTGTGATTCTCTGATACTGTGGTTCTGTGCTTCTGTGGTTCTGTGATTCCGTGCTTCGGTATTTCTGTGGTTCTGTGGTTCTGTGGTTCTGTAATTCTTTGATTCTGTGATTCTGTGGTTCTGTGATTCTGTGGTTCTGTGGTTCTGTTGTTCCGTGATTCTGTGATTCTGTGTTTATGTGATTCTGTGGTACGGTGTTTCTGTGTTTATGTGCTTCTGTGATTGTGTGATTCTGTGGTTCTGTGATTCTGTAGTTCTGTGATTCTGTGAATCTGTGTTTATGTGCTTCTGTGATTCTGTGATTCTGTGGTTCTGTGATTCTGTGATTCTGTGATTCTATGGTTCTGTGGTTCTGTGATTCTATAATTCTGTGGTACTGTGATTCTGTGATTCTGTGGTTCTCTGATTCTGTGATTCAATGGTTCTTTGGATGTGTGTTTCCGAGGTTCTATGATTCCGTGGTTCTGTGATTCAGTGATTCTGTGATTCAGTGGTTCTGTGATTCTGTGGTTCTGTAGTTCTGTTGTTCAGTGATTCCGTGGTTCTGTTATTCTGTGTTAGTGTTTTTATGTGATTCTGTGGTACGATGTTTCTGTGTTTATGTGCTTCTGTGATTCTGTGATTCTGTGGTTCAGTGATTCTGTAGTTCTGTGATTCTGTCATTCTGTGATTCTGTGATTCTGTGTTTATGTGCTTCTGTGATTCTGTCATTCTATGGTTCTGTGATTCTGTAGTTCTGAGATTCTGTGCTTCTTTGATTCTGTGCTCATGTGCTTCTGTGATTCTGTGATTCTGTGGTTCTGTGGTTCTGTGATTCAGTGATTCTGTGATTCTATGATTCTGTGGTTCTGTGGTTCTGTGATTCTGTGATTCTGTGGTTCTGTGATTCTGTGATTCTGTGATTCTATGATTCTGTGGTTCTGTGGTTCTGTGATTCTGTGATTCTGTGGTTCTGTGATTCTATAGTTCTGTGATTCTTTGGTTCTGTGATTCTTTGTTTATGTGCTACTGTGATTCTGTGATTCTGTGGTTCTGCAGTTCTGTGATTCTGTGATTCTGTGACTCTGTGGTTCTCTGATTCTGTAGTTCTGTGATTCTGTGATTCTTGATTCTGTGATTCTGTGTTTCTGTGATTCTGTGATTCTGTTTCTTTGTGGTTCTGTGATTCTATGATTCTGTGACTATGTGTATTTGTGCTTCTTTGATTCTGTGATTCTCTGGTTCTGTGATCCTGTGGTTCTGTGATTCTGTGATTCTATGATTCTGTTGTTCGGTGATTCTGTGGTTCTGTAATTCTCTGAATCTGTGATTCTCTGATTCTGTGGTTCTGTGCTTCTGTGGTTCTGTGATTCCGTGCTTCGGTATTTCTGTGGTTCTGTGGTTCTGTGGTTCTGTAATTCTTTGATTCTGTGATTCTGTGGTTCTGTGATTCTGTGTTTCTGTGGTTCTGTTGTTCCGTGATTCTGTGATTCTGTGTTTATGTGATTCTGTGGTACGGTGTTTCTGTGTTTATGTGCTTCTGTGATTCTGTGATTCTGTGGTTCTGTGATTCTGTAGTTCTGTGATTCTGTGAATCTGTGTTTATGTGCTTCTGTGATTCTGTGATTCTGTGGTTCTGTGATTCTGTGATTCTGTGATTCTATGGTTCTGTGGTTCTGTGATTCTATAATTCTGTGGTACTGTGATTCTGTGATTCTGTGGTTCTCTGATTCTGTGATTCAATGGTTCTTTGGATGTGTGGTTCCGAGGTTCTATGATTCCGTGGCTCTGTGATTCAGTGATTCTGTGATTCTGTGGTTCTGTGATTCTGTGGTTCTGTAGTTCTGTTGTTCGGTGATTCCGTGGTTCTGTTATTCTGTGATAGTGTTTTTATGTGATTCTGTGGTACGATGTTTCTGTGTTTATGTGCTTCTGTGATTCTGTAATTCTGTGGTTCAGTGATTCTGTAGTTCTGTGATTCTGTCATTCTGTGATTCTGTGATTCTGTGTTTATGTGCTTCTGTGATTCTGTCATTCTATGGTTCTGTGATTCTGTAGTTCTGTGATTCTGTGCTTCTTTGATTCTGTGCTCATGTGATTCTGTGATTCTGTGATTCTGTGGTTCTGTGATTCAGTGATTCTGTGATTCTATGATTCTGTGGTTCTGTGGTTCTGTGATTCTGTGATTCTGTGGTTCTGTGATTCTGTGATTCTGTGATTCTATGATTCTGTGGTTCTGTGGTTCTGTGATTCTGTGATTCTGTGGTTCTGTGATTCTGTAGTTCTGTGATTCTTTGGTTCTGTGATTCTTTGTTTATGTGCTACTGTGATTCTGTGATTCTGTGGTTCTGGGATTCTGTAGTTCTGTGATTCTGTGATTCTGTGTTTATGTGCTTATGTGTTTATGTGATTCTGTGATTCTGTGATTCTATGATTTTGTGGTTCTGTAATTCTGTGTTTCTGTGGTTCTGTGTTTTAATTTTTCTGTCATTCTGTTTTTCTGTGTTTCTGTTATTTTGTGATTCTGAGGTTCTCTGTTTCTGTAGTTCTGTGGTTCTGTGATTCTGTGGTTCTGTCATTCTGTAGTTCTGTGATTCTTTGTTTCTGTGGTTCTGTGTTTCTGTTGTTCGGTGATTTCGTGGTACTGTTATTTTGTGATTCTGTGTTTATGTGATTCTGTGGTACGGTGTTTCTGTGTTTATGTGCTTCTGTCATTCTGTGATTCTGTGGTTCTGTGATTCTGTAGTTCAGTAATTCTGTCATTCTGTGATTCTGTGATTCTGTGTTTATGTGCTTCTGTGATACTGTGATTCTGTGGTTCTGTGATTCTGTGATTCTGTGATTCTATGATTCTGTGGTTCTGTTATCCTGTGATTCAATGATTCTTTGGATGTGTGGTTCCGAGGTTCTGTGATTCTTTGGTTCTGTCATTCTGTGGTTCTGTGTTTCTGTTGTTCGGTGATTCCGTGGTTCTGTTATTCTGTGATTCTGTATTTATTTGATTCTTTGGTACGATGTTTCTGTGTTTTTGTGCTTCTGTGATTCTGTGATTCTGTGGTTCTGTGATTCTCTAGTTCTGTGATTCTGTCATTTTGTGATTCTGTGATTCTGTGTTTATGTGCTTCTGTGATTCTTTGATTCTATGATTCTGTGATTCTTTTGTTCTGTGATTCTGTGCTTCTTTGATTCTGTGCTTATGTGCTTCTGTGATTCTGTGATTCTGTCGTTCTGTGATTCTGTCATTCTGTGATTCTATGATTCTGTGGTTCTGTGATTCTGTGATTCTATGATTCTTTGGTTCTGTGATTCTGTGTTTATGAGCTAGGGTGATTCTGTGATTCTGTGGTTCTGGGATTCTGTAGTTCTGTGATTCTGTGATTCTGTGTTTATGTGCTTCTGTGATTCTGTGATTCTGTGATTCTGTGATTCTATGATTCTCTGGCTCTGTGATTCTGTGGTTCTGTGGTTCTGTGTTTATGTGGTTATGCGGTTCTGTGATACTCTAGTTCTGTGATTCTGTGTTTCTGTGATTCTGTGTTTATTTGCTTCTTTGATTCTGTAATTCTGTTATTCTGTGATTCTGTGGTTTTGTGCTTCTGTGGTTCGGTGATTCCGTAATTCTGTAATTCTGTGATTCTGTTTTTATGTGATTCTGTGGTTCTCTGGTTCTTTGGTTCTGTGATTCTGTGATTCTGTTATTCTGTGTTTATGTGGTTCTGAGGTTTTTTGATTCTGTGTTTCTATCGGTCTGTGATTCTATTTTTATGTGGTTCTGTGGTTCTGTGATTCCCTGTTTCTGTGATTCATTGATTCTGCAATTCTATGATTCTGCGATTCTGTGGTTCTGTGATTATGTGATTCTGTGATTCTGTGTTTCTGCGATTCCGTGATTCTCTCTTTCTGTGGTTCTGTGATTCTGTGTTTATGTGCTTCTGTGATTCTCTGATTCTGTGGTGCTGTGATTCTGTAGTTCTATGATTCTGTGATTCTGTGATTCTGTGTTTATGTGCTTCTGTGATTCTGTGGTTCTGTGATTCTGTGGTCTGTGATTCTCTGATTCTATGCTTCTGTGATTCTGTGATTCTGTGATTCTATGATTCTGTGGTTCTGTGATTCTGTGATTCTGTGGTTCTGTGGTTCTGTGGTTCTCGAGTTCTGTGGTTCTGTGATTCTGTGATTCTGTGAATCTGTGATTATTGTGGTTCTGTGATTCTGTGATTCTGTGATTCTGTGTTTAGTGTTTCTGTGATTCTGTGATTCTGTGATTCTGTGATACTGTGTTTCTGTGGTTCTGTGATTCTGTGGTTCTGTGGATCTGTGATCCTATGATTCTGTGTTTATCTGCTTCCGTGATTCTGTGAATTTCTGGTTTTGTGATTCTGTGGTCCTCTGATTCTGTGATTCTATGATTCCGTGGTTCTGTGATTCTGTGATTCTGTGAATCTATGATTCTGTGATTCTATGATTCTATGTTTACGTGATTCTGTGGTTCTGTTGTTCTGTGGTTCTGTTGTTCTGTGATTCTGTGAGTCTGTGATTCTGTGATTCTGTGGTTCTGTGATTCTGTGATTCTGTGGATCTGTGGATCTGTGGTTCTCTGGTTTTGTAATTCCATGGTTCTGTGATTCTGTGTTTCTGTGGTTCTGTGAAACTGTGGTTCTGTGGTTCTGTGGTTTGGTGATTCCATGGTTCTGTGATTCTTTCATTCTGTGTTTATTTGATTTGTGGTTCTGTGGTTCTGTTGTTCTGTGGTTTTGTGATTCTGTGATTCTGTGTTTATGTGGTTCTGTGGTTCTGTGGTTCTGTGATTCTGTAGTTCAATCGATCTGTGATTCTGTGGTTCTGTGATTCTGTGATTCTGTGTTTATGTGGTTCTGTGGATCTGTGATTCCGTGGTTCTGTGATTTTGTGATTCTGTGGTTCTGTGATTCTGTGATTCTGTCGTTCTGTGATTCTGTAATTCTGTGACTCTGTGGTTCTCTGATTCTGTGGTTCTGTGATTCTGTGATTCTGCAGTTCTGTGATTCTGTGATTCTGTGACTCTGTGGTTCTCTGATTCTGTGGTTCTGTGATTCTGTGATTCTTGATTCTGTGATTCTGTGTTTCTGTGATTCTGTGATTCTGTTTCTTTGTGGTTCTGTGATTCTATGATTCTGTGACTATGTGTATTTGTGCTTCTTTGATTCTGTGATTCTATGGTTCTGTGATCCTGTGGTTCTGTGATTCTGTGATTCTATGATTCTGTTGTTCGGTGATTCTGTGGTTCTGTAATTCTCTGAATCTGTGATTCTCTGATTCTGTGGTTCTGTGCTTCTGTGGTTCTGTGATTCCGTGCTTCGGTATTTCTGTGGTTCTGTGGTTCTGTGGTTCTGTAATTCTTTGATTCTGTGATTCTGTGGTTCTGTGATTCTGTGTTTCTGTGGTTCTGTTGTTCCGTGATTCTGTGATTCTGTGTTTATGTGATTCTGTGGTACGGTGTTTCTGTGTTTATGTGCTTCTGTGATTCTGTGATTCTGTCGTTCTGTGATTCTGTGGTTCTGTAGTTCTGTTCTTCGGTGATTCCGTGGTTCTGTTATTCTGTGATAGTGTTTTTATGTGATTCTGTGGTACGATGATTCTGTGTTTATGTGCTTCTGTGATTCTGTGATTCTGTGGTTCAGTGATTCTGTAGTTCTGTGATTCTGTCATTCTGTGATTCTGTGATTCTGTGTTTATGTGCTTCTGTGATTCTGTCATTCTGTGGTTCTGTGATTCTGTAGTTCTGTGATTCTGTGCTTCTTTGATTCTGTGCTCATGTGCTTCTGTGATTCTTTGGTACGATGTTTCTGTGTTTTTGTGCTTCTGTGATTCTGTGATTCTGTGGTTCTGTGATTCTCTAGTTCTGTGATTCTGTCATTTTGTGATTCTGTGATTCTGTGTTTATGTGCTTCTGTGATTCTTTGATTCTATGATTCTGTGATTCTTTTGTTCTGTGATTCTGTGCTTCTTTGATTCTGTGCTTATGTGCTTCTGTGATTCTGTGATTCTGTCGTTCTGTGATTCTGTCATTCTGTGATTCTATGATTCTGTGGTTCTGTGATTCTGTGATTCTATGATTCTTTGGTTCTGTGATTCTGTGTTTATGAGCTAGGGTGATTCTGTGATTCTGTGGTTCTGGGATTCTGTAGTTCTGTGATTCTGTGATTCTGTGTTTATGTGCTTCTGTGATTCTGTGATTCTGTGATTCTATGATTCTCTGGCTCTGTGATTCTGTGGTTCTGTGGTTCTGTGTTTATGTGGTTATGCGGTTCTGTGATACTCTAGTTCTGTGATTCTGTGTTTCTGTGATTCTGTGTTTATTTGCTTCTTTGATTCTGTAATTCTGTTATTCTGTGATTCTGTGGTTTTGTGCTTCTGTGGTTCGGTGATTCCGTAATTCTGTAATTCTGTGATTCTGTTTTTATGTGATTCTGTGGTTCTCTGGTTCTTTGGTTCTGTGATTCTGTGATTCTGTTATTCTGTGTTTATGTGGTTCTGAGGTTTTTTGATTCTGTGTTTCTATCGGTCTGTGATTCTATTTTTATGTGGTTCTGTGGTTCTGTGATTCCCTGTTTCTGTGATTCATTGATTCTGCAATTCTATGATTCTGCGATTCTGTGGTTCTGTGATTATGTGATTCTGTGATTCTGTGTTTCTGCGATTCCGTGATTCTCTCTTTCTGTGGTTCTGTGATTCTGTGTTTATGTGCTTCTGTGATTCTCTGATTCTGTGGTGCTGTGATTCTGTAGTTCTATGATTCTGTGATTCTGTGATTCTGTGTTTATGTGCTTCTGTGATTCTGTGGTTCTGTGATTCTGTGGTCTGTGATTCTCTGATTCTATGCTTCTGTGATTCTGTGATTCTGTGATTCTATGATTCTGTGGTTCTGTGATTCTGTGATTCTGTGGTTCTGTGGTTCTGTGGTTCTCGAGTTCTGTGGTTCTGTGATTCTGTGATTCTGTGAATCTGTGATTATTGTGGTTCTGTGATTCTGTGATTCTGTGATTCTGTGTTTAGTGTTTCTGTGATTCTGTGATTCTGTGATACTGTGTTTCTGTGGTTCTGTGATTCTGTGGTTCTGTGGTTCTGTCATCCTATGATTCTGTGTTTATCTGCTTCCATGATTCTGTGAATTTCTGGTTCTGTGATTCTGTGGTCCTCTGATTCTGTGATTCTATGATTCCGTGGTTCTGTGATTCTGTGATTCTGTGAATCTATGATTCTGTGATTCTATGATTCTATGTTTACGTGATTCTGTGGTTCTGTTGTTCTGTGGTTCTGTTGTTCTGTGATTCTGTGAGTCTGTGATTCTGTGATTCTGTGGTTCTGTGATTCTGTGATTCTGTGGATCTGTGGATCTGTTGTTCTCTGGTTTTGTAATTCCATGGTTCTGTGATTCTGTGTTTCTGTGGTTCTGTGAAACTGTGGTTCTGTGGTTCTGTGGTTTGGTGATTCCATGGTTCTGTGATTCTTTCATTCTGTGCTTATTTGATTCTGTGGTTCTGTGGTTCTGTTGTTCTGTGGTTTTGTGATTCTGTGATTCTGTGATTCTGTGTTTATGTGGTTCTGTGGTTCTGTGGTTCTGTGATTCTGTAGTTCAATCGATCTGTGATTCTGTGGTTCTGTGATTCTGTTATTCTGTGTTTATGTGGTTCTGTGGATCTGTGATTCCGTGGTTCTGTGATTTTGTGATTCTGTGGTTCTGTGATTCTGTGATTCTGTCGTTCTGTGATTCTGTAATTCTGTGACTCTGTGGTTCTCTGATTCTGTGGTTCTGTGATTCTGTGATTCTGCAGTTCTGTGATTCTGTGATTCTGTGACTCTGTGGTTCTCTGATTCTGTGGTTCTGTGATTCTGTGATTCTTGATTCTGTGATTCTGTGTTTCTGTGATTCTGTGATTCTGTTTCTTTGTGGTTCTGTGATTCTATGATTCTGTGACTATGTGTATTTGTGCTTCTTTGATTCTGTGATTCTATGGTTCTGTGATCCTGTGGTTCTGTGATTCTGTGATTCTATGATTCTGTTGTTCGGTGATTCTGTGGTTCTGTAATTCTCTGAATCTGTGATTCTCTGATTCAGTGGTTCTGTGCTTCTGTGGTTCTGTGATTCCGTGCTTCGGTATTTCTGTGGTTCTGTGGTTCTGTGGTTCTGTAATTCTTTGATTCTGTGATTCTGTGGTTCTGTGATTCTGTGGTTCTGTGGTTCTGTTGTTCCGTGATTCTGTGATTCTGTGTTTATGTGATTCTGTGGTACGGTGTTTCTGTGTTTATGTGCTTCTGTGATTCTGTGATTCTGTGGTTCTGTGATTCTGTAGTTCTGTGATTCTGTGAATCTGTGTTTATGTGCTTCTGTGATTCTGTGATTCTGTGGTTCTGTGATTCTGTGATTCTGTGATTCTATGGTTCTGTGGTTCTGTGATTCTATAATTCTGTGGTACTGTGATTCTGTGATTCTGTGGTTCTCTGATTCTGTGATTCAATGGTTCTTTGGATGTGTGGTTCCGAGGTTCTATGATTCGGTGGTTCTGTGATTCAGTGATTCTGTGATTCTGTGGTTCTGTGATTCTGTAGTTCTGTGATTCTTTGGTTCTGTGATTCTTTGTTTATGTGCTACTGTGATTCTGTGATTCTGTGGTTCTGGGATTCTGTAGTTCTGTGATTCTGTGATTCTGTGTTTATGTGCTTATGTGTTTATGTGATTCTGTGATTCTGTGATTCTGTGATTCTATGATTGTGTGGTTCTGTGATTCTGTGGTTCTGTGGTTCTGTGTTTTAATTTTTCTGTCATTCTGTTTTTCTGTGTTTCTGTTATTTTGTGATTCTGAGGTTCTCTGTTTCTGTAGTTCTGTGGTTCTGTGATTCTGTGGTTCTGTCATTCTGTAGTTCTGTGATTCTTTGTTTCTGTGGTTCTGTGTTTCTGTTGTTCGGTGATTTCGTGGTACTGTTATTTTGTGATTCTGTGTTTATGTGATTCTGTGGTACGGTGTTTCTGTGTTTATGTGCTTCTGTCATTCTGTGATTCTGTGGTACTGTGATTCTGTAGTTCAGTAATTCTGTCATTCTGTGATTCTGTGATTCTGTGTTTATGTGCTTCTGTGATACTGTGATTCTGTGGTTCTGTGATTCTGTGATTCTGTGATTCTATGATTCTGTGGTTCTGTTATCCTGTGATTCAATGATTCTTTGGATGTGTGGTTCTGAAGTTCTGTGATTCTTTGGTTCTGTCATTCTGTGGTTCTGTGTTTCTGTTGTTCGGTGATTCCGTGGTTCTGTTATTCTGTGATTCTGTATTTATTTGATTCTTTGGTACGATGTTTCTGTGTTTTTGTGCTTCTGTGATTCTGTGATTCTGTGGTTCTGTGATTCTCTAGTTCTGTGATTCTGTCATTTTGTGATTCTGTGATTCTGTGTTTATGTGCTTCTGTGATTCTTTGATTCTATGATTCTGTGATTCTTTTGTTCTGTGATTCTGTGCTTCTTTGATTCTGTGCTTATGTGCTTCTGTGATTCTGTGATTCTGTCGTTCTGTGATTCTGTCATTCTGTGATTCTATGATTCTGTGGTTCTGTGATTCTGTGATTCTATGATTCTTTGGTTCTGTGATTCTGTGTTTATGAGCTAGGGTGATTCTGTGATTCTGTGGTTCTGGGATTCTGTAGTTCTGTGATTCTGTGATTCTGTGTTTATGTGCTTCTGTGATTCTGTGATTCTGTGATTCTGTGATTCAATGATTCTCTGGCTCTGTGATTCTGTGGTTCTGTGGTTCTGTGTTTATGTGGTTATGCGGTTCTGTGATAATCTAGTTCTGTGATTCTGTGTTTCTGTGATTCTGTGTTTATTTGCTTCTTTGATTCTGTAATTCTGTTATTCTGTGATTCTGTGGTTTTGTGCTTCTGTGGTTCGGTGATTCCGTAATTCTGTAATTCTGTGATTCTGTTTTTATGTGATTCTGTGGTTCTCTGGTTCTTTGGTTCTGTGATTCTGTGATTCTGTTATTCTGTGTTTATGTGGTTCTGTCGTTCTGTGATTCTGTGTTTCTGTGGTTCTGTCATTCTGTAGTTCTGTGATTCTGTGATTCTGTGGTTCTGTGGTTCTTTGATTATGTGGTTCTGTGATTCTGTAATTCTGTGATTCTGTGTGACTGTGATTTTGTGATTCTGTTATTCTGTGTTTATTTGGTTGTGTAATTCTGTGTTTATTTGCTTCAGTGATTCTGTGATTCTGTGGTTCAGTGGTTCTGTGGTTCTGTGATTCCGTGGTTCTGTAATTCTGTGATTCTGTGTTTCTCTGGTTCTGTGGTTCTGTAATTCTGTGATTCTGTGGTTCTGTGGTTCTCTGGTTCTGTGGTTCTGTGGTTTTGTGATTCTGCGATTCTGTGATTCTGTGGTTCGGTTTTTATTTGGTTCTGACGTTCTGTTGTTCAATGATTTCATGGTTCTGTGATTCTGTGATTCTGTGTTTATGTGATTCTGTGGTTCTGTGATTCTGTTGTTCTGTGATTCTTTGGTTCTGTGAATCTGTGATTCTATGATTCTGTGGTTCAGTGATTCTGTGACTCTGTGATTCTGTGGTTCTGAGGTTCTGTGGTTCTTTGATTCCGTGGTTCTATGATTCTGTGATTCTGTGATTCTGTGGTTCTGTGGTTCTGAGATTCGGTGATTCCATGGTTCTGTGATTCTTTGTTTATGTGATTCTGTGGTTCTGTGGTTCTGTGATTCTGTGGTTCTGTGATTCTGTGATTCTGTGGTTCTGTGGTTTTCTGTTTCGGTGATTCCATGGTTCTGTGATTCTGTGGTTCTGTGTTTTAGTAATTCTGTGGTTCTGTTATTCTGTGAGTCTGTGGTTCTTTGATTCTGTGGTTCTGCGGTTCTGTGATTCTTTGGTTCTGTGTTTCTTTGATTCTGTGGATCTGAGATTCTGCAATTCTGTGTTTATGTGGTTCTGTGGTTCTGTGATACTCTAGTTCTGTGATTCTGTGATTTTGTGTTTATTTGCATCTGTGATTCTGTAATTCTGTTATTCTGTGATTCTGTGGTTTTGTGCTTCTGTCATTCGGTGATTCCGTACTTCTGTAATTCTGTGATTATGTTTTTATGTGATTCTGTTGTTTTCTGGTTCTGTGATTCTGTGATTCTGTCATTCTGTTATTCTGTGGTTCTGTCATTCTGTGATTCAATGATTCTGTGGTTCTGTGATTCTGTGGTTCTGTGATTCTGTGGTTCTGTGATTCTTTGGTTCTGTGAATCTGTGATTCTATGATTCTGTGGTTCAGTGATTCTGTGACTCTGTGATTCTGTGGTTCTGTGGTTCTGTGGTTCTTTGATTCCGTGGTTCTATGATTCTCCGATTCTGTGATTCTGTGGTTCTGTGGTTCTGAGATTCGGTGATTCCATGGTTCTGTGATTCTTTGTTTATGTGATTCTGTGGTTCTGTGGTTCTGTGATTCTGTGGTTCTGTGATTCTGTGAATCTGTGGTTCTGTGTTTTTCTGTTTCGGTGATTCCATGGTTCTGTGATTCTGTGATTCTGTGTTTTAGTAATTCTGTGGTTCTGTATATCTGTGATTCTGTGGTTCTTTGATTCTGTGGTTCAGCGGTTCTGTGATTCTTTGGTTCTGTGTTTCTTTGATTCTGCAATTCTGTGTTTATGTGGTTCTGTGGTTCTTTGATACTCTAGTTCTGTGATTCTGTGATTCTGTGTTTATTAGCATCTGTGATTCTGTAATTCTGTTACTCTATGATTCTTTGGTTTTGTGCTTCTGTGGTTCGGTGATTCCGTACTTCTGTAATTCTGTGATTATGTTTTTATGTGATTCTGTTGTTCTCTGGTTCTGTGATTCTGTGATTCTGTCATTCTGTTATTCTGTAGTTCTGTGATTCTGTGATTCAATGATTCTGTGGTTCTGTGATTCTGTGGCTCTGTGATTCTGTGGTTCTGTGATTCTGTGGTTCTGTGCTTCTGTTGTTCTGTGATTCCGTGCTTCGGTATTTCTGTGGTTCTGTGGTTCTCTGGTTCTGTGGTTCTCTGATTCTGTGTTTCTGTGAAACTGTGGATCTGTGGTCCTCTGGTTCTGTGATTCCATGGTTCTGTGATTCTGTGATTCTGTTTTTCTGTGGTTCTGTGAAACTGTGGTTCTGTGGTTCTGTGGTTTGGTGATTCCATGGTTCTGTGATTATTTTCATTCTGTGTTTATTTGATTCTGTGGTTCTGTGGTTCTGTTGTTCTGTGGTTTTGTGATTCTGTTATTCTGCGATTCTGTGTTTATGTGGTTCTGTGGTTCTGTGATTCTGTGGTTCTGTCAATCTGTGATTCTGTGATTCTGTGTTTATGTGGTTCTGTGATTCCGTGGTTCTGTGATTTTGTGATTCTGTGGTTCTGTGATACTCTGATTCTGTCTTTCTGTGATTCTGTAATTCTGTGACTCTTTTGTTCTCTGATTCTGTGGTTCTGTGATTCTGCAGTTCTGTGATTCTGTGATTCTGTGGTTCTGTGATTATGTGGTTCTTTGATTCTGTGATTCTGTGATTCTGTGATCCTGTGGTTCTGTGATTCTGTGATTCTGTGTCTAAGTCGTTCTGTGATTCTATGATTCTGTGAATCTGTTTTTCTGTGATTCCGTGCTTTGTTATTTCTGTGCTTTTGTGGTTCTTTGGTTCTGTAATTCTGTGAATCTGTGGTTCTGTGGTTCTGAGGTTCTGTGGTTCTTTGATTCTGTGATTCTGATATTCTGTGGTTCTGTGATTCTGTTGTTCTGTGGTTCTGTTGTTCAGTGAATCCGTGGTTCTGTTATTCTGTGATTCTGTATTTATGTCATTCTGTGGTACGGTGTTTCTGTGCTTATGTGCTTCTGTGATTCTGTGATTCTGTGGTTCTGTGATTATGTAGTTCTGTGATTCTGTCCTTCTGTGATCTGTGATTCTGTGTTTATGTGGTTCTGTGATTCTGTGATTCTATGGTTCTGTGATTCTGTAGTTCTGTGATTCTGTGATTCTTTGATTCTGTGGTTCTGTGATTCTGTGATTCTATGATTCTGTGGTTCTGTGATTCTGTGATTCTATGATTCTGTGGTTCTGTGATTCTGTGATTCTGTGGTTCTGTGATTCTGTGATTCTATGATTCTTTGGATATGTGGTTCTGTGGTTCTGTGATTCCTTGTTTCTGTGATTCTGTGATTCTGTGATTCTGTCGTTCTGTGATTCTGTGGTTCTGTGGTTCAGTTGTTCGGTGATTCTGTGGTTCGGTGATTCTGTGCTTCTGTTTTTATTTGATTCTGTTGTTCTGTGATTCTCTGTTTATGTGCTTCTGTGATTCCGTGGTTCTGTGATTCTGAAGTTCTGTGATTCTTTGGTTCTGTGATTCTGTGGTTCTGTGATTCTGTAGTTCTGTGATTCTGTCATTCTGTGATTCAGTGATTCTGTGTTTATGTGCTTCTGTGATTCTGTGATTCTGTGGTTCTGTGATTCTCTGATTTTGTGATTCTATGGTTCTGTGGTTCTGTGATTCTCTGATTCTGTGGTTCTGTGATTCTGTGATTCTGTGGTTCTGTGATTCTGTGATTCAATGATTCTTTGGATGTGTGGTTCCGAGGTTCTCTGATTCCGTGGTTCTGTGATTCTGTGATTCTGTGATTCTGTGGTTCTGTGGTTCTGTGATTCTGTGGTTCTGTAGTTCTGTTGTTCGGTGATTCCGTGGTTCTGAAATTCTGTGATAGTGTATTTATGTGATTCTGTGGTACGGTGTTTCTGTGTTATTGTGCTTCTTTGATTCTGTGATTCTGTGGTTCAGCGATTCTGTAGTTCTGTGATTCTGTCATTCTGTGATTCTGTGATTCTGTGTTTATGTGCTTCTGTGATTCTGTCATTCTATGGTTCTGTGATTCTGTAGTTCTGTGATTCTGTGATTCTGTGGTTCTGTGCTTCTGTGCTTATGTGGTACTGTGATTGTGTTATTCTGTATTTATGTGGTTCTGTCGTTCTGTGATTCTGTGTTTCTGTGGTTCTGTCATTCTGTAGTTCTGTGATTCTTTGATTCTGTGATTCTGTGGTTCTTTGATTATGTGGTTCTGTGATTCTGTAATTCTGTGATTCTGTGTTACTGTGATTTTGTGATTCTGTTATTCTGTGTTTATTTGGTTCTGTAATTCTGTTTTTATTTGCTTCAGTGATTCTGAGATTCTGTGATTCGGTGGTTCTGTGATTCTGTGATTCTGTGATTCTGTGGTTCTGTGATTCATTGGTTTTGTGATTCTGTGATTCTGTGATTCTGTGGTTCAGTGGTTCTGTGGTTCTGTGATTCCGTGGTTCTGTAATTCTGTGATTCTGTGTTTCTCTGGTTCTGTGGTTCTGTAATTCTGTGATTCTGTGGTTCTCTGGTTCTGTGGTTCTGTGGTTTTGTGATTCTGTGATTCTGTGATTCTGTGGTTCTGTTTTTATTTGGTTCTGACTTTCTGTTGTTCGGTGATTTCATGGTTCTGTGATTCTGTGATTCTGTGTTTATGTGGTTCTGTGGTTCTTTGATTCCATGGTTCTATGATTCTCTGATTCTGTGATTCTGTGGTTCTGAGATTCGGTGATTCCATGGTTCTGTGATTCTTTGTTTATGTGATTCTGTGGTTCTGTGGTTCTGTGATTCTGTGGTTCTGTGATTCTGTGATTCTGTGGTTCTGTGGTTTTCTGTTTTGGTGATTCCATGGTTCTGTGATTCTGTGATTCTGTGTTTTAGTAATTCTGTGGTTCTGTTTTTCTGTGATTCTGTGGTTCTTTGATTCTGTGGTTCTGCGGTTCTGTGATTCTTTGGTTCTGTGTTTCTTTGACTCTGTGGATTTGATGATTCTGCAATTCTGTGTTTATGTGGTTTTGTGGTTCTGTGATACTCTAGTTCTGTGATTCTGTGATACTGTGTTTATTTGCATCTGTGATTCTGTAATTCTTTTATTCTGTGATTCTGTGGTTTTGTGCTTCTGTGGGTCAGTGATTCCGTACTTCTGTAATTCTGTGATTATGTTTTTATGTGATTCTGTTGTTCTCTGGTTCTGTGATTCTGTGATTCTGTCATTCTGTTATTCTGTGGTTCTGTCATTCTGTGATTCAATGATTCTGTGGTTCTGTGATTCTGTGGTTCAGTGATTCTTTGGTTCTGTGAATCTGTGATTCTATGATTCTGTGGTTCTGTGATTCTGTGACTCTGTGATTCTGTGGTTCTGTGGTTCTGTGGTTCATTGATTCCGTGGTTCTATGATTCTCTGATTCTGTAATTCTGTGATTCTGTGGTTCTGTGGTTCTTTGGTTCTGTGGTTCTGTGGTTTTGTGATTCTGTGATTCTGTGATTCTGTGGTTCTGTTTTTATTTGGTTCTGACGTTCTGTTGTTCGGTGATTTCATGGTTCTGTGATTCTGTGATTCTGTGTTTATGTGATTCTGTGGTTCTGTGATTCTGTTGTTCTGTGATTCTTTGGTTCTGTGAATCTGTGATTCTATGATTCTGTGGTTCAGTGATTCTGTGACTCTGTGATTCTGTGGTTCTGTGGTTCTGTGGTTCTTTGATTCCGTGGTTCTATGATTCTGTGATTCTGTGGTTCTGTGGTTCTGTGATTCTGTGGTTCTGTGATTCTGTGATTCTGTGGTTCTCTGGTTTTCTGTTTCGGTGCTTCCATGGTTCTGTGATTCTCTGATTCTGTGTTTTAGTAATTCTGTGGTTCTGTTTTTCTGTGATTCTGTGGTTCTTTGCTTCTGTGGTTCTGTGGTTCTGTGATTCTTTGGTTCTGTGTTTCTTTGATTCTGTGGATCTGTGATTCTGCAATTTTCTGTTTATGTGGTTCTGTGGTTCTGTGATACTCTAGTTCTGTGATTCTGTGATTCTGTGTTTATTTGCATCTGTGATTCTGTAATTCTGTTATTCTGTGATTCTGTGGTTTTGTGCTTCTGTGGTTCGGTGATTCCGTACTTCTGTAATTCTGTGATTATGTTTTTATGTGATTCTGTTGTTCTCTGGTTCTGTGATTCTGTGATTCTGTCATTCTGTTATTCTGTGGTTCTGTGGTTCTGTGATTCAATGATTCTGTGGTTCTGTGATTCTGTGGTTCTGTGATTCTGTGGTTCAGTGATTCTTTGGTTCTGTGAATCTGTGATTCTATGAATCTGTGGTTCTGTGATTCTGTGACTCTGTGATTCTGTGGTTCTGTGGTTCTGTGATTCTTTGATTCTGTGGTTCTATGATTCTCTGATTCTGTGATTCTGTGGTTCTGTGGTTCTGAGTTCGGTGATTCCATGGTTCTGTGATTCTTTGTTTATGTGATTCTGTGGTTCTGTGGTTCTGTGATTCTGTGGTTCTGTGATTCTGTGGTTCTGTGGTTCTGTGGATTTCTCTTTCGGTGATTCCATTTTTCTGTCATTCTGTGAATCTGTGTTTTTGTAATTCTGTGGTTCTGTTTTTCTGTGATTCTGTGGTTCTTTGATTCTGTGGTTCTGCGGTTCTGTGATTCTTTGGTTCTGTGTTTCTTTGATTCTGTGGATCTGTGATTCTGCAATTTTGTGTTTATGTGGTTCTGTGGTTCTGTGATACTCTAGTTCTGTTATTCTGTGATTCTGTGTTTATTTGCATCTGTGATTCTGTAATTCTCTTTTTCTGTGATTCTGTGGTTTGGTGCTTCTGTGGTTTGGTGATTCCATACTTCTGTAATTCTGTGATTATGTTTTCATGTGATTCTGTTGTTCTCTGGTTCTGTGATTCTGTGATTCTGTCATTCTGTTATTCTGTGGTTCAGTGATTTAATGATTCTGTGGTTCTGTGATTCTGTGGTTCTGTGATTCTGTGGTTCTGTGATTCTGTGGTTCTGTGCTTCTGTTGTTCTGTGATTCCGTGCTTCGGTATTTCTGTGGTTCTGTGGTTCTCTGGTTCTGTGGTTCTGTGGTTCTGTAATTCTGTGATTCTGTGGTTTTATGGTTCTGTGGTTCCGTGGTTCTGTGATTCTTGTGATTCTGTGATTCTGTGGTTCTGTGATTCCGTGGTTCTGTGGTTCTGTTGTTCAGTGATTCCGTGGTTCTGTTGTTCTGTGATTTTGTATTTATGTGATTATGTGGTACGGTTTTACTGTGTTTATGTTTTTCTGTGATTCTGTGGTTCTGTTATTCTGTACTTCTGTGATTCTGTGATTCTTTGATTCTGTGTTTATGTGCTTCTGTGATTCTGTGATTCTTTGGTTCAGTGATTCTGTGATTCTGTGGTTCTGTGATTCTGTGATTCTTTGGATGTGTGGTTCTGTGGTTCTGTGATTCCGTGGTTCTGTGATTCTCTGATTCCGTGGTTCTGTGATTCTGTGATTCTGTGGTTCTGTGGTTTTCTGTTTTGGTGATTCCATGGTTCTGTGATTCTGTGATTCTGTGTTTTAGTAATTCTGTGGTTCTGTTTTTCTGTGATTCTGTGGTTCTCTGATTCTATGGTTCTGTGGTTCTGTGATTCTTTGGTTCTGTGTTTCTTTGATTCTGTGGATCTGTGATTCTGCAATTCTGTGTTTATGTGGTTCTGTGGTTCTGTGATACTCTAGTTCTGTGATTCTGTGATTCTGTATTTATTTGCATCTGTGATTCTGTAATTCTGTTATTCTGTGATTCTGTGGTTTTGTGCTTCTGTGGTTCGGTGATTCCGTACTTCTGTAATTCTGTGATTTTGTTTTTATGTGATTCTGTTGTTCTCTGGTTCTGTTATTCTGTGATTCTGTCATTCTGTTATTCTGTGGTTCTGTGATTCTGTGATTCAATGAGTCTGTGGTTCTGTGATTCTGTGGTTCTGTGATTCTGTGGTTCTGTGATTCTTTGGTTCTGTGAATCTGTGATTCTATGATTCTGTGGTTTAGTGATTCTGTGACTCTGTGATTCTGTGGTTCTGTGGTTCTGTGGTTCTTTGATTCCGTAGTTCTATGATTCTCTGATTCTGTGATTCTGTGGTTCTGTGGTTCTGAGATTCGGTGAATCCATGTTTCTGTGATTCTTTGTTTATGTGATTCTGTGGTTCTGTGGTTCTATGATTCTGTGGTTCTGTGATTCTGTGGTTCTGTGGTTCTGTGGTTTTCTCTTTCGGTGATTCCATTTTTCTGTCATTCTGTGAATCTGTGTTTTTGTAATTCTGTGGTTCTGTTTTTCTGTGATTCTGTGGTTCTTTGATTCTGTGGTTCTGCAGTTCTGTGATTCTTCGGTTCTGTGTTTCTTTGATTCTGTGGATCTGTGATTCTGCAATTCTGTGTTTATATGGTTCTGTGGTTCTGTGATACTCTAGTTCTTGATTCTATGATTCTGTTTTTATTTGCATCTGTGATTCTGTAATTCTGTTTTTCTGTGATTCTGTGGTTTGGTGCTTCTGTGGTTTGGTGATTCCGTACTTCTGTAATTCTGTGATTATGTTTTCATGTGATTCTGTTGTTCTCTGGTTCTGTGATTCTGTGATTCTGTCATTCTGTTATTCTGTGGTTCTGTGATTCTGTGGTTCTGTGATTCTGTGGTTCTGTGATTCTGTGGTTCTGTGCTTTGTTGTTCTGTGATTCCGTGCTTCGGTATTTCTGTGGTTCTGTGGTTCTCTGGTTCTGTGGTTCTGTGGTTCTGTAATTCTGTGATTCTGTGGTTTTATGGTTCTGTGGTTCCGTGGTTCTGTGATTCTTGCGATTCTGTGATTCTGTGGTTCTGTGATTCTGTGGTTCTGTTATTCTGTGATTCTGTATTTATGTGATTATGTGGTACGGTTTTACTGTGTTTATGTTTTTCTGTGATTCTGTGGTTCTGTTATTCTGTAGTTCTGTGATTCTGTGATTCTTTGATTCTGTGTTTATGTGCTTCTGTGATTCTGTGATTCTGTGGTTCAGTGATTCTGTGATTCTGTGGTTCTGTGATTCTGTGATTCTATGATTCTTTGGATGTGTGGTTCTGTGGTTCTGTGATTCCGTGGTTCTGTGATTCTGTGATTCTGTGGTTCTGTGGTTCAGTTGTTCGGTAATTCCGTGGTTCTGTGATTCTGTGCTTCTGTTTTTATTTGATTCTGTTGTTCTGTGATTCTCTGTTTATGTGCTTCTGTGATTCTGTGGTTCTGTGATTCTGTGACTCTGTGATTCTGTGGTTCTGTGGTTCTGTGGTTCTTTGATTCCGTAGTTCTATGATTCTCTGATTCTGTGATTCTGTGGTTCTGTGGTTCTGAGATTCGGTGAATCCATGTTTCTGTGATTCTTTGTTTATGTGATTCTGTGGTTCTGTGGTTCTATGATTCTGTGGTTCTGTGATTCTGTGGTTCTGTGGTTCTGTGGTTTTCTCTTTCGGTGATTCCATTTTTCTGTCATTCTGTGAATCTGTGTTTTTGTAATTCTGTGGTTCTGTTTTTCTGTGATTCTGTGGTTCTTTGATTCTGTGGTTCTGCAGTTCTGTGATTCTTCGGTTCTGTGTTTCTTTGATTCTGTGGATCTGTGATTCTGCAATTCTGTGTTTATATGGTTCTGTGGTTCTGTGATACTCTAGTTCTTGATTCTATGATTCTGTTTTTATTTGCATCTGTGATTCTGTAATTCTGTTTTTCTGTGATTCTGTGGTTTGGTGCTTCTGTGGTTTGGTGATTCCGTACTTCTGTAATTCTGTGATTATGTTTTCATGTGATTCTGTTGTTCTCTGGTTCTGTGATTCTGTGATTCTGTCATTCTGTTATTCTGTGGTTCTGTGATTCTGTGGTTCTGTGATTCTGTGGTTCTGTGATTCTGTGGTTCTGTGCTTTGTTGTTCTGTGATTCCGTGCTTCGGTATTTCTGTGGTTCTGTGGTTCTCTGGTTCTGTGGTTCTGTGGTTCTGTAATTCTGTGATTCTGTGGTTTTATGGTTCTGTGGTTCCGTGGTTCTGTGATTCTTGCGATTCTGTGATTCTGTGGTTCTGTGATTCTGTGGTTCTGTTATTCTGTGATTCTGTATTTATGTGATTATGTGGTACGGTTTTACTGTGTTTATGTTTTTCTGTGATTCTGTGGTTCTGTTATTCTGTAGTTCTGTGATTCTGTGATTCTTTGATTCTGTGTTTATGTGCTTCTGTGATTCTGTGATTCTGTGGTTCAGTGATTCTGTGATTCTGTGGTTCTGTGATTCTGTGATTCTATGATTCTTTGGATGTGTGGTTCTGTGGTTCTGTGATTCCGTGGTTCTGTGATTCTGTGATTCTGTGGTTCTGTGGTTCAGTTGTTCGGTAATTCCGTGGTTCTGTGATTCTGTGCTTCTGTTTTTATTTGATTCTGTTGTTCTGTGATTCTCTGTTTATGTGCTTCTGTGATTCTGTGGTTCTGTGATTCTGTAGTTCTGTGATTCTTTGGTTCTGTGGTTCTGTGTTTATGTGCTACTATGATTCTGTGATTCTGCGGTTCTGGGATTCTGTATTTCTGTGATTCAGTGATTCTGTGATTCTGTGTTTATGTGCTTCTGTGTTTCTGTGGTTCTGTGATTCTGTGGTTCTGTGATTCTCTGATTCTATGCTTCTGTGGTTCTGTGATTCTGTGATTCTATGATTCTGTGGTTCTGTGATTCTGTGATTCTGTGGTTCTGTGATTCTGTGTTTATGTGGTACTGTGGTTCTCTGATTCTGTGTTTTTGTCGGTCTGTGATTCTAATTTTATGTGGTTCTGTGGTTCTGTGATTCGTGTTTCTGTGATTCCTTGATTCTGTGTTTCTATGATTCTGTGATTCTGTGGTTCTGTGATTCTGTGATTCTGTTTTTCTGTGATTCCGTGATTCTCTGTTTCTGGGGTTCTGTGATTCTGTGTTTATGTGCTTCTGTGATTCTCTGATCCTGTGGTGCTGTAATTCTGTAGTTCTGTGATTCTGTGATTCTGTGATTCTGTGTTTATGTGCTTTTGTGATTCTGTGAATCTGTGGTTCCGTGATTCTGTGATTCTGTGTTTATGTGGTTGTGTGATTCAGTGATTCTGTGATTCTGTGTTTATGTGCTTCTTTGATTCTGTGGTTCTGTGATTCTGTGGTTCTGTGCTTCTCTGATTCTATGCTTCTGTGGTTCTGTGTTTCTGTGATTCTATGATTCTGTGGTTCAGTGATGCTGTGATTCTGTGGTTCTGTGAGTCTGTGATTCTGTGGTTCTGTGGTTCTGTGGTTCTGTGAATCCGTGGTTCTGTGATTCTGTGATTCTGTCCTTCTGTGGTTCTGTGATTCTGTTTTTCTGTTGTTCTGTCATTCTGTGATTCCGTGGTTCTGTGATTCTGTGTTTATGTAATTCTTTCGTTCTGTGGTTCTGTTATTCTGTGGTTCTGTTATTCTGTGGTTCTGTGATTCTATTATTCTGTGATTCTGTGTTTATGTGGTTCTGTGTTTCTGTGATTCTATGGTTCTTTGATTCTGTGATTCTGTCTTTATGTGGTTCTGTGGTTCTGTGATTCTGTAGTTCTGTGATTCTGTGATTCTGTGAATCTGTGATTCTGTGTTTATGTGCTTTTGTGATTCTGTGATTCTATGGTTCTGTGATTCTGTAGTTCTGTGATTCTGTGCTTCTATGATTCTGTGCTTATGTGCTTCCGTGATTCTGTGATTCTGTGTTTCTGTGATTCTGTGATTGTATGATTCTGTGGTTCTGTGATTCTGTGATTCTTTGATTCTGTGGTTCTGTGATTCTGTGATTCTGTGGTTCTCTGATTCGGTGATTCTGTGATTCTATATTTCTGTGGCTCTGTGATTCTGTGGTTCTATGGTTCTGTGTTTCAATTTTTCTGTGATTCTGTTTTTCTGTGATTCTGTTATTTTGTGATTCTGAGGTTCTGTGTTTCTGTGGTTCTGTGATTCTATGATTCTGTGTTTATGTCGTTCTGTGATTCTATGATTCTGTGATTGTGTGGTTTTGTGATTCTGTGATTCAGTGGTTCTGTGGTCCTGTGTTTATGTGGTTCTGTCATTCTGTAGTTCTGTGATTCTGTGATTCTGTGGTTCTGTTATTCTGTGATTATGTGGTTCTGTGATAATGTGATTCTGTGATTCTGTGTTACTGTGATTTTGTGATTCTGTTATTCTGTGTTTATTTGGATGTGTGATTCTGTGTTTATTTGCTTCAGTGATTCTGAGATTCTGTGGTTCTGTGATTCTGTTATTCTGTGATTCTGTGATTCTATGATTCTTTGGTTCTGTGATTCTGTGATTCTGTGGATCTGTGATTCTGTGATTCTGTGTTTATGTGGTTCTGTGGTTCTGTGATTCTGTGGTTCTGTGGTTCTTTGATTCTTTGGTTCTGTGGTTCTGTGATTCTGTGTTTATGTGCTTTTGTGATTCTGTGAATCTGTGGTTCCGTGATTCTGTGATTCTGTGTTTATGTGGTTGTGTGATTCAGTGATTCTGTGATTCTGTGTTTATGTGCTTCTTTGATTCTGTGGTTCTGTGATTCTGTGGTTCTGTGCTTCTCTGATTCTATGCTTCTGTGGTTCTGTGTTTCTGTGATTCTATGATTCTGTGGTTCAGTGATGCTGTGATTCTGTGGTTCTGTGAGTCTGTGATTCTGTGGTTCTGTGGTTCTGTGGTTCTGTGAATCCGTGGTTCTGTGATTCTGTGATTCTGTCCTTCTGTGGTTCTGTGATTCTGTTTTTCTGTTGTTCTGTCATTCTGTGATTCCGTGGTTCTGTGATTCTGTGTTTATGTAATTCTTTCGTTCTGTGGTTCTGTTATTCTGTGGTTCTGTTATTCTGTGGTTCTGTGATTCTATTATTCTGTGATTCTGTGTTTATGTGGTTCTGTGTTTCTGTGATTCTATGGTTCTTTGATTCTGTGATTCTGTCTTTATGTGGTTCTGTGGTTCTGTGATTCTGTAGTTCTGTGATTCTGTGATTCTGTGAATCTGTGATTCTGTGTTTATGTGCTTTTGTGATTCTGTGATTCTATGGTTCTGTGATTCTGTAGTTCTGTGATTCTGTGCTTCTATGATTCTGTGCTTATGTGCTTCCGTGATTCTGTGATTCTGTGTTTCTGTGATTCTGTGATTGTATGATTCTGTGGTTCTGTGATTCTGTGATTCTTTGATTCTGTGGTTCTGTGATTCTGTGATTCTGTGGTTCTCTGATTCGGTGATTCTGTGATTCTATATTTCTGTGGCTCTGTGATTCTGTGGTTCTATGGTTCTGTGTTTCAATTTTTCTGTGATTCTGTTTTTCTGTGATTCTGTTATTTTGTGATTCTGAGGTTCTGTGTTTCTGTGGTTCTGTGATTCTATGATTCTGTGTTTATGTCGTTCTGTGATTCTATGATTCTGTGATTGTGTGGTTTTGTGATTCTGTGATTCAGTGGTTCTGTTGTCCTGTGTTTATGTGGTACTGTCATTCTGTAGTTCTGTGATTCTGTGATTCTGTGGTTCTGTTATTCTGTGATTCTGTGGTTTTGTGCTTCTGTGGTTCGGTGATTCCGTACTTCTGTAATTCTGTGATTTTGTTTTTATGTGATTCTGTTGTTCTCTGGTTCTGTTATTCTGTGATTCTGTCATTCTGTTATTCTGTGGTTCTGTGATTCTGTGATTCAATGAGTCTGTGGTTCTGTGATTCTGTGGTTCTGTGATTCTGTGGTTCTGTGATTCTTTGGTTCTGTGAATCTGTGATTCTATGATTCTGTGGTTCAGTGATTCTGTGATTCTGTGATTCTGTGGTTCTGTGGTTCTGTGGTTCTTTGATTCCGTGGTTCTATGATTCTCTGATTCTGTGATTCTGTGGTTCTGTGGTTCTGAGATTCGGTGATTCCATGGTTCTGTGATTCTTTGTTTATGTGATTCTGTGGTTCTGTGGTTCTATGATTCTGTGGTTCTGTGATTCTGTGGTTCTGTGGTTCTGTGGTTTTCTCTTTCGGTGATTCCATTTTTCTGTCATTCTGTGAATCTGTGTTTTTGTAATTCTGTGGTTCTGTTTTTCTGTGATTCTGTGGTTCTTTGATTCTGTGGTTCTGCAGTTCTGTCATTCTTCGGTTCTGTGTTTCTTTGATTCTGTGGATCTGTGATTCTGCAATTCTGTGTTTATATGGTTCTGTGGTTCTGTGATACTCTAGTTCTTGATTCTGTGATTCTGTGTTTATTTGCATCTGTGATTCTGTAATTCTGTTTTTCTGTGATTCTGTGGTTTGGTGCTTCTGTGGTTTGGTGATTCCGTACTTCTGTAATTCTGTGATTATGTTTTCATGTGATTCTGTTGTTCTCTGGTTCTGTGATTCTGTGATTCTGTCATTCTGTTATTCTGTGGTTCTGTGATTCTGTGATTCAATGATTCTGTGGTTCTGTGATTCTGTGGTTCTGTGATTCTGTGGTTCTGTGATTCTGTGGTTCTGTGCTTCTGTTGTTCTGTGATTCCGTGCTTCGGTATTTCTGTGGTTCTGTGGTTCTCTGGTTCTGTGGTTCTGTGGTTCTGTAATTCTGTGATTCTGTGGTTTTATGGTTCTGTGGTTCCGTGGTTCTGTGATTCTTGCGATTCTGTGATTCTGTGGTTCTGTGATTCTGTGGTTCTGTTATTCTGTGATTCTGTATTTATGTGATTATGTGGTACGGTTTTACTGTGTTTATGTTTTTCTGTGATTCTGTGGTTCTGTTATTCTGTAGTTCTGTGATTCTGTGGTTCTTTGATTCTGTGGTTCTGCAGTTCTGTCATTCTTCGGTTCTGTGTTTCTTTGATTCTGTGGATCTGTGATTCTGCAATTCTGTGTTTATATGGTTCTGTGGTTCTGTGATACTCTAGTTCTTGATTCTGTGATTCTGTGTTTATTTGCATCTGTGATTCTGTAATTCTGTTTTTCTGTGATTCTGTGGTTTGGTGCTTCTGTGGTTTGGTGATTCCGTACTTCTGTAATTCTGTGATTATGTTTTCATGTGATTCTGTTGTTCTCTGGTTCTGTGATTCTGTGATTCTGTCATTCTGTTATTCTGTGGTTCTGTGATTCTGTGATTCAATGATTCTGTGGTTCTGTGATTCTGTGGTTCTGTGATTCTGTGGTTCTGTGATTCTGTGGTTCTGTGCTTCTGTTGTTCTGTGATTCCGTGCTTCGGTATTTCTGTGGTTCTGTGGTTCTCTGGTTCTGTGGTTCTGTGGTTCTGTAATTCTGTGATTCTGTGGTTTTATGGTTCTGTGGTTCCGTGGTTCTGTGATTCTTGCGATTCTGTGATTCTGTGGTTCTGTGATTCTGTGGTTCTGTTATTCTGTGATTCTGTATTTATGTGATTATGTGGTACGGTTTTACTGTGTTTATGTTTTTCTGTGATTCTGTGGTTCTGTTATTCTGTAGTTCTGTGATTCTGTGATTCTTTGATTCTGTGTTTATGTGCTTCTGTGATTCTGTGATTCTGTGGTTCAGTGATTCTGTGATTCTGTGGTTCTGTGATTCTGTGATTCTATGATTCTTTGGATGTGTGGTTCTGTGGTTCTGTGATTCCGTGGTTCTGTGATTCTGTGATTCTGTGGTTCTGTGTTTCAGTTGTTCGGTAATTCCGTGGTTCTGTGATTCTGTGCTTCTGTTTTTATTTGATTCTGTTGTTCTGTGATTCTCTGTTTATGTGCTTCTGTGATTCTGTGGTTCTGTGATTCTGTAGTTCTGTGATTCTTTGGTTCTGTGGTTCTGTGTTTATGTGCTACTATGATTCTGTGATTCTGCGGTTCTGGGATTCTGTATTTCTGTGATTCAGTGATTCTGTGATTCTGTGTTTATGTGCTTCTGTGTTTCTGTGGTTCTGTGATTCTGTGGTTCTGTGATTCTCTGATTCTATGCTTCTGTGGTTCTGTGATTCTGTGATTCTATGATTCTGTGGTTCCGTGATTCTGTGATTCTGTGGTTCTGTGATTCTGTGTTTATGTGGTTCTGTGGTTCTCTGATTCTGTGTTTTTGTCGGTCTGTGATTCTAATTTTATGTGGTTCTGTGGTTCTGTGATTCCGTGTTTCTGTGATTCCTTGATTCGGTGTTTCTATGATTCTGTGATTCTGTGGTTCTGTGATTCTGTGATTCTGTTTTTCTGTGATTCCGTGATTCTCTGTTTCTGGGGTTCTGTGATTCTGTGTTTATGTGCTTCTGTGATTCTCTGATTCTGTGGTGCTGTAATTCTGTAGTTCTGTGATTCTGTGATTCTGTGTTTATGTGCTTTTGTGATTCTGTGAATCTGTGGTTCCGTGATTCTGTGATTCTGTGTTTATGTGGTTGTGTGATTCAGTGATTCTGTGATTCTGTGTTTATGTGCTTCTTTGATTCTGTGGTTCTGTGATTCTGTGGTTCTGTGCTTCTCTGATTCTATGCTTCTGTGGTTCTGTGTTTCTGTGATTCTATGATTCTGTGGTTCAGTGATGCTGTGATTCTGTGGTTCTGTGAGTCTGTGATTCTGTGGTTCTGTGGTTCTGTGGTTCTGTGAATCCGTGGTTCTGTGATTCTGTGATTCTGTCCTTCTGTGGTTCTGTGATTCTGTTTTTCTGTTGTTCTGTCATTCTGTGATTCCGTGGTTCTGTGATTCTGTGTTTATGTAATTCTTTCGTTCTGTGGTTCTGTTATTCTGTGGTTCTGTTATTCTGTGGTTCTGTGATTCTATTATTCTGTGATTCTGTGTTTATGTGGTTCTGTGTTTCTGTGATTCTATTGTTCTTTGATTCTGTGATTCTGTCTTTATGTGGTTCTGTGGTTCTGTGATTCTGTAGTTCTGTGATTCTGTCATTCTGTGAATCTGTGATTCTGTGTTTATGTGCTTTTGTGATTCTGTGATTCTATGGTTCTGTGATTCTGTAGTTCTGTGATTCTGTGCTTCTATGATTCTGTGCTTATGTGCTTCCGTGATTCTGTGATTCTGTGTTTCTGTGATTCTGTGATTCTGTGATTGTATGATTCTGTGGTTCTGTGATACTGTGATTCTTTGATTCTGTGGTTCTGTGATTCTGTGATTCTGTGGTTCTCTGATTCGGTGATTCTGTGATTCTATATTTCTGTGGCTCTGTGATTCTGTGGTTCTATGGTTCTGTGTTTCAATTTTTCTGTGATTCTGTTTTTCTGTGATTCTGTTATTTTGTGATTCTGAGGTTCTGTGTTTCTGTGGTTCTGTGATTCTATGATTCTGTGTTTATGTCGTTCTGTGATTCTATGATTCTGTGATTGTGTGGTTTTGTGATTCTGTGATTCAGTGGTTCTGTGGTCCTGTGTTTATGTGGTTCTGTCATTCTGTAGTTCTGTGATTCTGTGATTCTGTGGTTCTGTTATTCTGTGATTATGTGGTTCTGTGATAATGTGATTCTGTGATTCTGTGTTACTGTGATTTTGTGATTCTGTTATTCTGTGTTTATTTGGATGTGTGATTCTGTGTTTATTTGCTTCAGTGATTCTGAGATTCTGTGGTTCTGTGATTCTGTTATTCTGTGATTCTGTGATTCTATGATTCTTTGGTTCTGTGATTCTGTGATTCTGTGGATCTGTGATTCTGTGATTCTGTGTTTATGTGGTTCTGTGGTTCTGTGATTCTGTGGTTCTGTGGTTCTTTGATTCTTTGGTTCTGTGGTTCTGTGATTCTGTGGATCTGTGATTCTGTGATTCTGTGTTTATGTGGTTCTGTGGTTCTGTGATACTCTAGTTCTGTGATTCTGTGATTCTTTGTTTATTTGCATCTGTGATTCTGTAATTCTGTTATTCTGTGATTCTGTGGTTTTGTGCTTCTGTGGTTCGGTGATTCCATACTTCTGTAATTCTGTGATTCTGTTTTTATTTGATTCTGTTGTTCTCTGGTTCGGTGATTCTGTGATTCTGTTATTCTGTATTTATGTGGTTCTGTGGTGCTGTTGTTCTGTGGTTCTGTTGTTCTGTGATTCTGTGAGTCTGTGATTCTGTGGTTATGTGGTTCTGTGATTCTATGATTCTGTGATTCTGTGATTCTGTGATTCTGTAATTCTGTGGTTCTGTGTTTCTGGGATTCTGTGATTCTGTGGTTCTGTCGTTCTGCGATTCTGTGGTTGTGTGATTCTGTGATTCTGAGTTTATGTGGTTCTGTTGTTCTGTGATGCTGTGGTTCTGTTATTCTGGGATTCTGTGTTTATGTGGTTCTGTTGTTCTGTGATTCTGTGATTCTGTGGTTCTGTGCTTCTGTGGTTCTGTGATTCTGTTTTTCTGTGATTCCCTGGTTCTGTGATTCTGTGATTCTTAACTTCTGTGATTCTGTGATTCTGTGATTCTGTGGTTCTGTGTTTATGTTCTTCTGTGATTCTGTGATTCTGTGATTCTATGATTCTGTGGTTCTGTGATTCTCTGATCCTGTGGTTCTGTGATTCTGTGATTCTGTGGTGCTGAGGTTCTGTGGTTCTGTGATTTTTTGGATCTGTGATTCTGTGATTCTGTGGTTCTGTCATTCTGTGGTTCTGTGGTTCGGTAATTCCGTGGTTCTGTGATTCTGTGATTCTTTGTTTATGTGATTCTGTGGTTCTCTGATTCTTTGATTCTGTGATTCTGTGGTTCTGTGATTCTGTGGTTCTGTGATTCTGTGATTCTGTGTTTATGTGGTTCTGTGGCTCTGTGATTCTCTGATTCTGTGGTTCTGTGGTTCTGTAAAACTGTGGTTCTGTGATTCCTTGGTTCTGTGATTCTGTGGTTATGTGGTTCTGTGAATCTTTGATTGTGTAGTTCTCTGATTCGGTGATTCTGTGGTTCTGTGGTTCTTTTATTCTGTGGTTCTGTCGTTCTGTGATTCTTTGGTTCTGTGATTCTGTGATTCTGTGGTTCTGTGATTCTGTGATTCTCTGATTCTGTCTTTCAGTGGTTCTGTGATTCTGTTTTACTGTGATTCCGTGATTCTGTGGTTCTGTGATTCTGTAATTCTGTGGTTCTGTGGTTCTGTGATTCTGTGATTCTGTGTTTCTTTGATTCTGTGCTTATTTAGTTGGGTGGATCTGTGATTCTGTGATCCCGTGGTTCTGTGATTCTGTGGTTCTGGGATTCTGTGATTCTGTGGTTCTGTGGTTCTGTGATTCTGTGGTTCTGTGATTCTGTGATTCTGTGTTTATCCGGTTTTGTGGTTCTGTAATTCTGTGATTCTGTGGTTATGTGGTTCTCTGATTCCGTGGTTCTGTGGTTCTTTGATTCTGTGATTCTGTCATTCTGTGGTTCTGTGATTATTTGGTCCTGACGTTCTGTTGTTCGGTGATTTTGTGGTTCTGTGATTCTGTGATTCTGTGTTTATGTGCTTCTGTGATTCTGTGATTCTATGGTTCTGTGATTCTGTGGTTCTGTGAATCTGTGATTCTATGATTCTGTGGTTCTGTGATTCTGTGTTTCTGTCGTTCTGTGATTCTGTGACTCTGTGATTATGTGGTTCTGTGGTTCTGTGATTCCGTGGTTATATCATTCTCTGATTCTGTGATTCTGTGTTTCTGTGATTCTGTGGTTCTGTGGTTCTGTGGTTCGGTGATTCCAAGGTTCGGTGATTCTGTGTTTATGTGATTCTGTGGTTCTGTGGTTCTGTGATTCTGTGGTTCTGTGATTTAGTGGTTCTGTGGTTCTGTGATTCTGTGGTTCTGTGGTTCTGTGATTCTGTGTTTCTGTGATTCTCTGTTTCTGTGGTTCTGTGATTCTGTGGTTCTGTGGTTCTCTGGTTCGGTGATTCCATGGTTTTGTGATTCTGTGTTTATGTGATTCTGTGGTTCTGTTTTTCTATGATTCTGTGCTTCTTTGATTCTGTGGTTCTGTGGTTCTGTGATTCTTTGGTTCTGTGGTTCTGTGATTCTGTGGATCTGTGATTCTCTGATTCTGTGTTTATGTGGTTCTGTGGTTCTGTGATACTCTAGTTCTGTGATTCTGTGATTCTGTGATTCTTTGTTTATTTGCATCTGTGATTCTGCAATTCTGTTATTCTGTAATTCTTTGGATTTGTGATTCTGTGGTTCGGTGATTCCGTACTTCTGTAATTCTGTGATTCTGTTTTTATGTGATTCTGTTGTTCTCTGGTTCTGTGATTCTGTGATTCTGTTATTCTGTGTTTATGTGGTTCTGTGATACTCTGATTCTGTGTTTCTGTCGGTCTGTGGTTCTAATTTTATGTGGTTCTGTTGTTCTGTGATTCCGTGTTTCTGTGATTCTTTGAATCTGTGATTCTATGATTCTGTGATTCTGTGTTTCTGTGATTCTGTGATTCTGTGTTTCTGTGATTCCGTGATTCTCTGTTTCTGTGGTTCTGTGATTCTGTGTTTATGTGCTTCTGTGATTCTCTGATTCTGTGGTGCTGTGATTCTGTGGTTCTGGGATTTTGTGATTCTGTGATTCTGTGATTCTGTGTTTATGTGCTTCTGTGATTCTGTGAATCTGTGGTTCTGTGATTCTGTGATTCTGTGTTTATGTGGTTGTGTGATTCAGTGATTCTGTGATTCTGTGGTTCTGTGATTCTGTGATTCTATGATTCTGTGGTTCTGTGATTCTGTGATTCCGTCGTTCTGTGATTCTGTGACTCTGTGATTCTGTGTTTCTGTGATTCTGTGGTTCTGTGGTTCAGTGATTCCATGGTTCTGTGATTCTGTGTTTATGTGATTCTGTGATTCTGTGAATCTGTGATTATGTGCTTCTGTGGTTCTGTGTTTCTGTGATTCTGTGTTTCTGTGATTCTCTGTTTCTGTGATTCTGTGGTTCTGTGGTTCTGTGATTCTGTGGTTCTGTGGTTCTCTGGTTCGGTGATTCCATGGTTCTGTGATTCTGTGATTCTGTGTTTATGTGATTCTGTGGTTCTGTTTTTCTATGATTCTGTGGTTCTTTGATTCTGTGGTTCTGTGGTTCTGTGATTCTTTGGTTCTGTGGTTCTGTGATTCTGTGGATCTGTGATTCTGTGATTCTGTGTTTTTGTGGTTCTGTGGTTCTGTGATACTCTAGTTCTGTGATTCTGTGATTCTGTGATTCTGTGTTTATTTGCATCTGTGATTCTGTGTTTTTGTGGTTCTGTGGTTCTGTGATACTCTAGTTCTGTGATTCTGTGATTCTGTGATTCTGTGTTTATTTGCATCTGTGATTCTGTAATTCTGTTATTCTGTGATTGTGTGGTTTTGTGCTTCTGTGGTTCGGTGATTCCGTACTTCTGTAATTCTGTGATTCTGTTTTTATGTGATTCTGTTGTTCTCTGTTTCTGTGATTCTGTGATTCTGTTATTCTGTGTTTATGTGGTTCTGTGGTGCTCTGATTCTGTCTTTCTGTCCGTCTGTGAATCTAATTTTATGTGGTTCTGTGGTTCTGTGATTCTGTGTTTCTGTGATTCTTTGAATCTGTGATTCTATGATTCTGTGATTCTGTGTTTCTGTGATTCTGTGATTCGGTGATTCTGTGTTTCTGTGATTCCGTGATTCTCTGTTTTTTGTGTTTCTGTGATTCTGTGTTTATGGGCTTCTGTGATTCTCTGATTCTGTGGTGCTGTGATTCTGTAGTTCTGTGATTTTGTGATTCTGTGATTCTGTGTTTATGTGCTTCTGTAATTCTGTGAATCTGTGGTTCTGTGATTCTGTGATTCTGTGATTCTGTGTTTATGTGGTTGTGTGATTCAGTGATTCTGTGATTCTGTGCTTATGTGCTTCTGTGATTCTGTGGTTCTGTGATTCTTTGATTCCGTGTTAATGTAGTTTGTTGGTTCTGTGGTTCTGTGATTCTGTGATTCTGTGGTTTTGTGCTTCTGTGGTTCTGTGAATCTGTGATTCTATGATTCTGTGGTTCTGTGATTCTGTGTTTCTGTCGTTCTGTGATTCTGTGACTCTGTGATTATGTGGTTCTGTGGTTCTGTGATTCCGTGGTTCTATGATTCTCTGATTCTGTGATTCTGTGTTTCTGTGATTCTGTGGTTCTGTGGTTCTGTGGTTCGGTGATTCCAAGGTTCGGTGATTCTGTGTTTATGTGATTCTGTGGTTCTGTGGTTCTGTGATTCTGTGGTTCTGTGATTTAGTGGTTCTGTGGTTCTGTGATTCTGTGGTTCTGTGGTTCTGTGATTCTGTGTTTCTGTGATTCTCTGTTTCTGTGGTTCTGTGGTTCTGTGGTTCTGTGATTCTGTGGTTCTGTGGTTCTCTGGTTCGGTGATTCCATGGTTTAGTGTTTCTGTATTTATGTGATTCTGTGGTTCTGTTTTTCTATGATTCTGTGCTTCTTTGATTCTGTGGTTCTGTGGTTCTGTGCTTCTTTGGTTCTGTGGTTCTGTGATTCTGTGGATCTGTGATTCTCTGATTCTGTGTTTATGTGGTTCTGTGGTTCTGTGATACTCTAGTTCTGTGATTCTGTGATTCTGTGATTCTGTGTTTATTTGCATCTGTGATTCTGTAATTCTGTTATTCTGTAATTCTTTGGATTTGTGCTTCTGTGGTTCGGTGATTCCGTACTTCTGTAATTCTGTGATTCTGTTTTTATGTGATTCTGTTGTTCTCTGGTTCTGTGATTCTGTGATTCTTTTATTCTGTGTTTATGTGGTTCTGTGGTTCTCTGATTCTGTGTTTCTGTCGGTCTGTGGTTCTAATTTTATGTGGTTCTGTTGTTCTGTGATTCCGTGTTTCTGTGATTCTTTGAATCTGTGATTCTGTGATTCCGTGATTCTCTGTTTCTGTGGTTCTGTGATTCTGTGTTTATGTGCTTCTGTGATTCTCTGATTCTGTGGTGCTGTGATTCTGTGGTTCTGGGATTTTGTGATTCTGTGATTCTGTGTTTATGTGCTTCTGTGATTCTGTGAATCTGTGGTTCTGTGATTCTGTGATTCTGTGATTCTGTGTTTATGTGGTTGTGTGATTCAGTGATTCTGTGATTCTGTGGTTCTGTGATTCTGTGATTCTATGATTCTGTGGTTCTGTGATTCTGTGATTCCGTCGTTCTGTGATTCTGTGACTCTGTGATTCTGTGTTTCTGTGATTCTGTGGTTCTGTGGTTCAGTGATTCCATGGTTCTGTGATTCTGTGTTTATGTGATTCTGTGATTCTGTGAATCTGTGATTATCTGGTTCTGTGGTTCTGTGTTTCTGTGATTCTGTGTTTCTGTGATTCTCTGTTTCTGTGATTCTGTGGTTCTGTGGTTCTGTGATTCTGTGGTTCTGTGGTTCTCTGGTTCGGTGATTCCATGGTTCTGTGATTCTGTGATTCTGTGTTTATGTGATTCTGTGGTTCTGTTTTTCTATGATTCTGTGGTTCTTTGGTTCTGTGATTCTGTGGTTCTGTGATTCTTTGGTTCTGTGGTTCTGTGATTCTGTGGATCTGTGATTCTGTGATTCTGTGTTTTTGTGGCTCTGTGGTTCTGTGATACTCTAGTTCTGTGATTCTGTGATTCTGTGATTCTGTGTTTATTTGCATCTGTGATTCTGTAATTCTGTTATTCTGTGATTCTGTGGTTTTGTGCTTCTGTGGTTCGGTGATTCCGTACTTCTGTAATTCTGTGATTCTGTTTTTATGTGATTCTGTTGTTCTCTGTTTCTGTGCTTCTGTGATTCTGTTATTCTGTGTTTATGTGGTTCTGTGGTGCTCTGATTCTGTGTTTCTGTCCGTCTGTGAATCTAATTTTATGTGGTTCTGTGGTTCTGTGATTCTGTGTTTCTGTGATTCTTTGAATCTGTGATTCTATGATTCTGTGATTCTGTGTTTCTGTGATTCTGTGATTCGGTGATTCTGTGTTTCTGTGATTCCGTGATTCTCTGTTTTTTGTGGTTCTGTGATTCTGTGTTTATGGGCTTCTGTGATTCTCTGATTCTGTGGTGCTGTGATTCTGTAGTTCTGTGATTTTGTGATTCTGTGATTCTGTGATTCTGTGTTTATGTGCTTCTGTGATTCTGTGAATCTGTGGTTCTGTGATTCTGTGATTCTGTGATTCTGTGTTTATGTGGTTGTGTGATTCAGTGATTCTGTGATTCTGTGCTTATGTGCTTCTGTGATTCTGTGGTTCTGTGATTCTTTGATTCCATGTTAATGTAGTTTTTTGGTTCTGTGGTTCTGTGATTCTGTGATTCTGTGGTTTTGTGCTTCTGTGATTCTGTGATTCTGTGGTTCTGTGATTCTGTGATTCTGTGGTTCTGTGATTCTGTGATGCTGTGGTTCTGTGATTCTCTGATTCTGTCTTTATGTGGTTCTGTGTTTCTGTTTTACTGTGATTATGTGATTCTGTGGTTCTGTGATTCTGTAATTCTGTGGTTCTGTGGTTATGTGATTCTGTGATTCTGTGTTTCTTTGATTCTGTGTTTATGTAGTTTGTTCTTTCTGTGATTCTGTGATTCTTTGGTTCTGTGATTCTGTGGTTCTGGGATTCTGTGATTCAGTGGTTCTTTGGTTCTGTGATTCTGTGGTTCTGTTATTCTGTGATTCTGTGTTTAAGTGGTTCTGTTGTTCTGTGATTCTGTGATTCTGTGGTTCTGTGTTTATATGGTTCTGTGGTTTTCTGATTCTGTGATTCTGTGGTTCTGAGATTCTATGGTTCTGTGATTCTGTTTTTCTGTGATTCACTGTTTCTGTGATTCTGTGATTCTTAACTTCTGTGATTCTGTGATTCTGTGGTTCTGTGTTTATGTTCTTCTGTGATTCTGTGATTCTGTGATACTATGATTCTGTGGTTCTGTGATTCTGTGATTCTATGATTCTGTGGTTCTGTGATTCTCTGATCCTGTGGTTCTGTGATTCTGTGATTCTGTGGTACTGAGGTTCTGTGATTCTGTGATTTTTTGGATCTGTGATTCTGTGATTCTGTCGTTCTGTGGTTCTGTGGTTCGGTGGTTCGGTAATTCCGTGGTTCTGTGATTCTGTGATTCTTTGTTTATGTGATTCTGTGGTTCTCTGATTCTTTGATTCTGTGATTCTGTGGTTCTGTGATTCTGTGGATCTGTGATTCTGTGATTCTGTGTTGATGTGGTTCTGTGGCTCTGTGATTCTGTGATTCCGTGGTTCTGTGGTTCTGTAAAACTGTGGTTCTGTGATTCCTTGGTTCTGTGATTCTGTGGTTATGTGGTTCTGTGAATCTTTGATTGTGTAGTTCTCAGATTCGGTGATTCTGTGGTTCTGTGGTTCTTTTATTCTGTGGTTCTGTCGTTCTGTGATTCTTTGGTTCTGTGATTCTGTGATTCTGTGGTTCTGTGATTCTGTGATTCTCTGATTCTGTCTTTCTGTGGTTCTGTGATTCTGTTTTACTGTGATTCCTTGATTCTGTGGTTCTGTGATTCTGTAATTCTGTGGTTCTGTGATTCTGTGATTCTGTGTTTCTTTGATTCTGTGCTTATTTAGTTGGGTGGATCTGTGATTCTGTGATTCCGTGGTTCTGTGATTCAGTGGTTCTGGGATTCTGTGATTCTGTGGTTTTGTGGTTCTGTGATTCTGTGGTTCTGTGATTCTGTGATTCTGTGTTTATCCGGTTTTGTGGTTCTGTAATTCTGTGATTCTGTGGTTATGTGGTTCTCTGATTCTGTGGTTCTGTGGTTCTGTGATTCTGTGATTCTGTCATTCTGTGGTTCTGTGATTATTTGGTTCTGACGTTCTGTTGTTCGGTGATTTCGTGGTTCTGTGATTCTGTGATTCTGTGTTTATGTGATTCTGTGCTTCTCTGATTCTGTGTTTATGTGCTTCTGTGATTCTGTGATTCTGTGGTTCTGTGATTCTTTAGTTCTGTGATTCTGTGATTCTGTGTTTATGTGCTGCTGTGATTCTGTGATTCTATGGTTCTGTGATTCTGTGGTTCTGTGAATCTGTGATTCTATGATTCTGTGGTTCTGTGATTCTGTGTTTCTGTCGTTCTGTGATTCTGTGACTCTGTGATTATGTGGTTCTGTGGTTCTGTGATTCCGTGGTTCTATGATTCTCTGATTCTGTGATTCTGTGTTTCTGTGATTCTGTGGTTCTGTGGTTCTGTGGTTCGGTGATTCCAAGGTTCGGTGATTCTGTGTTTATGTGATTCTGTGGTTCTGTGGTTCTGTGATTCTGTGGTTCTGTGATTTAGTGGTTCTGTGGTTCTGTGATTCTGTGGTTCTGTGGTTCTGTGGTTCTGTGATTCTGTGTTTCTGTGATTCTCTGTTTCTGTGGTTCTGTGGTTCTGTGGTTCTGTGATTCTGTGGTTCTGTGGTTCTCTGGTTCGGTGATTCCATGGTTTAGTGTTTCTGTGTTTATGTGATTCTGTGGTTCTGTTTTTCTATGATTCTGTGCTTCTTTGATTCTGTGGTTCTGTGGTTCTGTGCTTCTTTGGTTCTGTGGTTCTGTGATTCTGTGGATCTGTGATTCTCTGATTCTGTGTTTATGTGGTTCTGTGGTTCTGTGATACTCTAGTTCTGTGATTCTGTGATTCTGTGATTCTGTGTTTATTTGCATCTGTGATTCTGTAATTCTGTTATTCTGTAATTCTTTGGATTTGTGATTCTGTGGTTCGGTGATTCCGTACTTCTGTAATTCTGTGATTCTGTTTTTATGTGATTCTGTTGTTCTCTGGTTCTGTGATTCTGTCGGTCTGTGGTTCTAATTTTATGTGGTTCTGTTGGTCTGTGATTCCGTGTTTCTGTGATTCTTTGAATCTGTGATTCTATGATTCTGTGATTCTGTTTTTCTGTGATTCTGTGTTTCTGTGATTCCGTGATTCTCTGTTTCTGAGTTTCTGTGATTTTGTGTTTATGTGCTTCTGTGATTCTCTGATTCTGTGGTGCTGTGATTCTGTACTTCTGTGATTCAGTGATTCTGTGGTAGTTTGATTCAGTGATTCTGTGATTCTGTGTTTATTTGCTTCTGTGATTCTGTGGTTCTGTGATTCTGTGGTTCTGTGATTCTCTGATTCTATGCTTCTGTGGTTCTGTGATTCTGTGATTCTATGATTCTGTGATTCTGTGATTCTGTGGTTCTGTGATTCTGTGATTCTGTTATGTTGTGATTCTGTGATTCTGTGATTCTGTGTTTATGTGCTTCTGTGATTCTGTGAATCTGTGGTTCTGTGATTCTGTGATTCTGTGATTCTGTGTTTATGTGGTTGTGTGATTCAGTGATTCTGTGATTCTGTGATTATGTGCTTCTGTGATTCTGTGGTTCTGTGATTCTGTGGTTCTGTGATTCTCTGATTCTATGCTTCTGTGGTTCTGTGATTCTGTCATTCTATGATTCTGTGATTCTGTGGTTTTGTGTTTCTGTGATTCTGTGGTTCTATGGTTCAATAGTTCTGTGGTTCTGTGATTCCGTGGTTCTGTAATTCTGTGCTTCTGTGTTTCTCTGGTTCTGTTGTTCTGTAATTCTGTGGTTCTGTGGTTCTGTGGTTCTTTTGTTCTGTTGTTCTGTGGTTCTGTTTCTCAGTGATTCTGTGATTCTGTGGTTCTGTGATTATTTGGTTCTGAGTTCTGTTGTTCGGTGATTTCGTGGTTGTGTGATTCTGTGATTCTGTGTTTATGTGATTCTGTGGCACTTTAGTTCTGTGGTACTGTGATTCTGTGATTCTGTGTTTATGTGCTTCTGTGATTCTGTGTTACTGTGATTTTGTGATTCCGTTATTCTGTGTTTATTTGGTTGTGTGATTCTGTGTTTATTTGCTTCAGTGATTCTGTGATTCTGTGGTTCTGTGATTCTGTGGTTCTGTGATTCTGTGATTCTATGATTCTGTGGTTCTGTGATTCCGTGGTTCTGTAATTCTGTGATTCTGTTTTTCTCCGCTATTGTGGTTCTGTAATTCTGTGATTCTGTGGTTCTGTGGTTCTCTGATTCTGTGGTTCTGTGGTTCTGTGATTCTGTGATTCTGTCATTCTCTGTTTCTGTGATTATTTGGTTCTAACGTTCTGTTGTTCGGTGATTTTGTGGTTCTGTGATTCTGTGATTCTGTGTTTATGTGATTCTGTGGTTCTCTGATTCTGCGTTTATGTGCTTCTGTGATTCTGTGATTCTTTAGTTCTGTGATTCTTTAGTTCTGTGATTCAGTGATTCTGTGATTCTGTGTTTATGTGCGTCTGTGATTCTGTGATTCTATGGTTCTGTGATTCTGTGGTTCTGTGAATCTGTGATTCTATGATTCTGTGGTTCTGTGATTCTGTGATTCCGTCGTTCTCTGATTCTGTGACTCTGTGATTCTGTGTTTCTGTGATTCTGTGGTTCTGTGGTTCAGTGATTTCATGGTTCTGTGATTCTGTGTTTATGTGATTCTGTGATTCTGTGAATCTGTGATTATGTGGTTCTGTGGTTCTGTGTTTCTGTGATTCTGTGTTTCTGTGATTCTCTGTTTCTGTGATTCTGTGGTTCTCTGTTTCTGTGGTTCTGTGGTTCTGTGGTTCTCTGGTTCGGTGATTCCATGGTTCTGTGATTCTGTGATTCTGTGTTTATGTGATTCTGTGGTTCTGTTTTTCTATGATTCTGTGGTTCTTTGATTCTGTGGTTCTGTGGTTCTGTGATTCTTTGGTTCTGTGGTTCTGTGATTCTGTGGATCTGTGATTCTGTGATTCTGTGTTTATGTGGTTCTGTGGTTCTGTGATACTCTAGTTCTGTGATTCTGTGATTCTGTGTTTATTTGCATCTGTGATTCTGTAATTCTGTTATTCTGTGATTCTGCGGTTTTGTGCTTCTGTGGTTCGGTGATTCCGTACTTCTGTAATTCTGTGATTCTGTTTTTATGTGATTCTGTTGTTCTCTGGTTCTGTGATTCTGTGATTCTGTTATTCTGTGTTTATGTGGTTCTGTGGTGCTCTGATTCTGTGTTTCTGTCCATCTGTGAATCTAATTTTATGTGGTTCTGTGGTTCTGTGATTCTGTGTTTCTGTGATTCATTGAATCTGTGATTCTATGATTCTGTGATTCTTTTTTTCTGTGATTCTCTGATTCGTTGATTCTGTGTTTCTGTGATTCCGTGATTCTCTGTTTTTTGTGGTTCTGTGATTCTGTGTTTATGTGCTTCTGTGATTCTCTGATTCTGTGGTGCTGTGATTCTGTAGTTCTGTGATTTTGTGATTCTGTGATTCTGTGTTTATGTGCTTCTGTGATTCTGTGAATCTGTGGTTCTGTGATTCAGTGATTCTGTGATTCTGTGTTTATGTGGTTGTGTGATTCAGTGATTCTGTGATTCTGTGATTATGTGCTTCTGTGATTCTGTTTTTCTGTGATTCTGTGGTTCTGTGATTCTCTGATTCTATGCTTCTGTGGTTCTGTGATTCTGTGATTCAATGATTCTGTGATTCTGTGATTCTGTCGTTCTGTGATTCTGTGATTCTGTGATTCTGTGGTCCTGTGGTTCTGTGGTTCTGTGAATCCGTGGTTCTGTGATTCTGTGCTTCTGTGGTTCTGTGATTCTGTGGTTCTGTGATTCTGTGTTACTGTGATTTTGTGATTCTGTTATTCTGTGTTTATTTGGTTGTGTGATTCTGTGTTTATTTGCTTCAGTGATTCTGAGATTCTGTGTTTCTCTGATTCTGTGGTTCTGTGATTCTGTGATTCTATGATTCTGTGGTTCTGTGATTCTGTGGTTCTGTGATTCAGTGATTCTGTGATTCTGTGGTTCTGTGATTCTGTGGTTTTGTGATTCTGTGATTCTGTGATTCTGTGATTCTGTGGTTCAGTAGTTCTGTGGTTCTGTGATTCCGTGGTTCAGTAATTCTGTGATTCTGTGTTTCTCCGGTTCTGTAGTTCTGTAGTTCTGTGGTTCTGTGGTTCTTTGGTTCTGTTGTACTGTGGTTCTGTGTTTCTGTGATTCTGTGATTCTGTGGTTCTGTGATTATTTGGTTCTGACGTTCTGTTGTTCGGTGATTTTGTGGTTCTGAGATTCTGTGATTCTGTGTTTATGTGATTCTGTGGTTCTCTGATTCTGTGTTTATGTGCTTCTGTGATTCCATGATTCTGTGCTTCTGTGATTCTTTAGTTCTGTGATTCTGGGATTCTGTGATTCTGTGTTTATGTGCTTCTGTGATTCTGTGTTACTGTGATTTTGTGATTCTGTTATTCTGTGTTTATTTGGTTGTGTGATTCTGTGTTTTTTTGCTTCTGTGATTCTGAGATTCTGTGATTCTGTGGTTCTGAGATTCTGCAATTCTATGATTCTGCGGTTCTGTGAATCTGTGGTTTTGAGATTCTGTGATTATGTGATTCTGTGATTCTGTGATTCTGTGGTTCAGTAGTTCTGTGGTTCTGTGATTCCGTGGTTCTGTAATTCTGTGATTCTGTTTTTCTCCGGTTCTGTCGTTCTGTAATTCTGTGATTCTGTGGTTCTGTGGTTCTCTGATTCTGTGGTTCTGTGGTTCTGTGTTTCTGTGATTTTGTCATTCTGTGGTTCTGTGATTATTTGGTTCTGACGTTCTGTTGTTCGGTGATTTCGTGGTTCTGTGATTCTGTGATTCTGTTTTTCTCCGCTATTGTGGTTCTGTAATTCTGTGATTCTGTGGTTCTGTGGTTCTCTGATTCTGTGGTTCTGTGGTTCTGTGATTCTGTGATTCTGTCATTCTTTGTTTCTGTGATTATTTGGTTCTAACGTTCTGGTGTTCGGTGATTTTGTGGTTCTGTGATTCTGTGATTCTGTGTTTATGTGATTCTGTGGTTCTCTGATTCTGCGTTTATGTGCTTTTCTGATTCTGTGATTCTTTAGTTCTGTGATTCTTTAGTTCTGTGATTCAGTGATTCTGTGATTCTGTGTTTATGTGCGTCTCTGATTCTGTGATGCTATGGTTCTGTGATTCTGTGGTTCTGTGAATCTGTGATTCTATGATTCTGTGGTTCTGTGATTCTGTGATTCCGTCGTTCTGTGATTCTGTGACTCTGTGATTCTGTGTTTCTGTGATTCTGTGGTTCTGTGGTTCAGTGATTTCATGGTTCTGTGATTCTGTGTTTATGTGATTCTGTGATTCTGTGAATCTGTGAGTATGTGGGTCTGTGTTTCAGTGTTTCAGTGATTCTGTGTTTCTTTGATTCTCTGTTTCTGTGATTCTGTGGTTCTCTGTTTCTGTGGTTCTGTGGTTCTGTGGTTCTCTGGTTCGGTGATTCCATGTTTCTGTGATTCTGTGATTCTGTGTTTATGTGATTCTGTGGTTCTGTTTTTCTATGATTCTGTGGTTCTTTGATTCTGTGGTTCTGTGGTTCTGTGATTCTTTGGTTCTGTGGTTCTGTGATTCTGTGGATCTGTGATTCTGTGATTCTGTGTTTATGTGGTTCTGTGGTTCTGTGATACTCTAGTTCTGTGATTCTGTGATTCTGTGATTCTGTGTTTATTTGCATCTGTAATTCTGTAATTCTGTTATTCTGTGATTCTGCGGTTTTGTGCTTCTGTGGTTCGGTGATTCCGTACTTCTGTAATTCTGTGATTCTGTTTTCATGTGATTCTGTTGTTCTCTGGTTCTGTGATTCTGTGATTCTGTTATTCTGTGTTTATGTGTTTCTGTGGTGCTCTGATTCGGTGTTTCTGTCCGTCTGTGAATCTAATTTTATGTGGTTCTGTGGTTCTGTGATTCTGTGTTTCTGTGATTCATTGAATCTGTGATTCTATGATTCTGTGATTCTTTTTTTCTGTGATTCTCTGATTCGGTGATTCTGTGTTTCTGTGATTCCGTGATTCTCTGTTTTTTGTGGTTCTGTGATTCTGTGTTTATGTGCTTCTGTGATTCTCTGATTCTGTGGTGCTGTGATTCTGTAGTTCTGTGATTTTGTGATTCTATGATTCTGTGATTCTGTGGTTTTGTGCTTCTGTGGTTCTGTGAATCTGTGATTCTATGATTCTGTGGTTCTGTGATTCTGTGTTTCTGTCGTTCTGTGATTCTGTGACTCTGTGATTATGTGGTTCTGTGGTTCTGTGATTCCGTGGTTCTATGATTCTCTGATTCTGTGATTCTGTGTTTCTGTGATTCTGTGGTTCTGTGGTTCTGTGGTTCGGTGATTCCAAGGTTCGGTGATTCTGTGTTTATGTGATTCTGTGGTTCTGTGGTTCTGTGATTCTGTGGTTCTGTGATTTAGTGGTTCTGTGGTTCTGTGATTCTGTGGTTCTGTGGTTCTGTGATTCTGTGTTTCTGTGATTCTCTGTTTCTGTGGTTCTGTGGTTCTGTGGTTCTGTGATTCTGTGGTTCTGTGGTTCTCTGGTTCGGTGATTCCATGGTTTAGTGTTTCTGTATTTATGTGATTCTGTGGTTCTGTTTTTCTATGATTCTGTGCTTCTTTGATTCTGTGGTTCTGTGGTTCTGTGCTTCTTTGGTTCTGTGGTTCTGTGATTCTGTGGATCTGTGATTCTCTGATTCTGTGTTTATGTGGTTCTGTGGTTCTGTGATACTCTAGTTCTGTGATTCTGTGATTCTGTGATTCTGTGTTTATTTGCATCTGTGATTCTGTAATTCTGTTATTCTGTAATTCTTTGGATTTGTGCTTCTGTGGTTCGGTGATTCCGTACGTCTGTAATTCTGTGATTCTGTTTTTATGTGATTCTGTTGTTCTCTGGTTCTGTGATTCTGTGATTCTTTTATTCTGTGTTTATGTGGTTCTGTGGTTCTCTGATTCTGTGTTTCTGTCGGTCTGTGGTTCTAATTTTATGTGGTTCTGTTGTTCTGTGATTCCGTGTTTCTGTGATTCTTTGAATCTGTGATTCTATGATTCTGTGATTCTGTGTTTCTGTGATTCTGTGATTCTGTGTTTCTGTGATTCCGTGATTCTCTGTTTCTGTGGTTCTGTGATTCTGTGTTTATGTGCTTCTGTGATTCTCTGATTCTGTGGTGCTGTGATTCTGTGGTTCTGGGATTTTGTGATTCTGTGATTCTGTGATTCTGTGTTTATGTGCTTCTGTGATTCTGTGAATCTGTGGTTCTGTGATTCTGTGATTCTGTGATTCTGTGTTTATGTGGTTGTGTGATTCAGTGATTCTGTGATTCTGTGGTTCTGTGATTCTGTGATTCTATGATTCTGTGGTTCTGTGATTCTGTGATTCCGTCGTTCTGTGATTCTGTGACTCTGTGATTCTGTGTTTCTGTGATTCTGTGGTTCTGTGGTTCAGTGATTCCATGGTTCTGTGATTCTGTGTTTATGTGATTCTGTGATTCTGTGAATCTGTGATTATCTGGTTCTGTGGTTCTGTGTTTCTGTGATTCTGTGTTTCTGTGATTCTCTGTTTCTGTGATTCTGTGGTTCTGTGGTTCTGTGATTCTGTGGTTCTGTGGTTCTCTGGTTCGGTGATTCCATGGTTCTGTGATTCTGTGATTCTGTGTTTATGTGATTCTGTGGTTCTGTTTTTCTATGATTCTGTGGTTCTTTGGTTCTGTGATTCTGTGGTTCTGTGATTCTTTGGTTCTGTGGTTCTGTGATTCTGTGGATCTGTGATTCTGTGATTCTGTGTTTTTGTGGCTCTGTGGTTCTGTGATACTCTAGTTCTGTGATTCTGTGATTCTGTGATTCTGTGTTTATTTGCATCTGTGATTCTGTAATTCTGTTATTCTGTGATTCTGTGGTTTTGTGCTTCTGTGGTTCGGTGATTCCGTACTTCTGTAATTCTGTGATTCTGTTTTTATGTGATTCTGTTGTTCTCTGTTTCTGTGCTTCTGTGATTCTGTTATTCTGTGTTTATGTGGTTCTGTGGTGCTCTGATTCTGTGTTTCTGTCCGTCTGTGAATCTAATTTTATGTGGTTCTGTGGTTCTGTGATTCTGTGTTTCTGTGATTCTTTGAATCTGTGATTCTATGATTCTGTGATTCTGTGTTTCTGTGATTCTGTGATTCGGTGATTCTGTGTTTCTGTGATTCCGTGATTCTCTGTTTTTTGTGGTTCTGTGATTCTGTGTTTATGGGCTTCTGTGATTCTCTGATTCTGTGGTGCTGTGATTCTGTAGTTCTGTGATTTTGTGATTCTGTGATTCTGTGATTCTGTGTTTATGTGCTTCTGTGATTCTGTGAATCTGTGGTTCTGTGATTCTGTGATTCTGTGATTCTGTGTTTATGTGGTTGTGTGATTCAGTGATTCTGTGATTCTGTGCTTATGTGCTTCTGTGATTCTGTGGTTCTGTGATTCTTTGATTCCGTGTTAATGTAGTTTTTTGGTTCTGTGGTTCTGTGATTCTGTGATTCTGTGGTTTTGTGCTTCTGTGATTCTGTGATTCTGTGGTTCTGTGATTCTGTGATTCTGTGGTTCTGTGATTCTGTGATGCTGTGGTTCTGTGATTCTCTGATTCTGTCTTTATGTGGTTCTGTGTTTCTGTTTTACTGTGATTATGTGATTCTGTGGTTCTGTGATTCTGTAATTCTGTGGTTCTGTGGTTATGTGATTCTGTGATTCTGTGTTTCTTTGATTCTGTGTTTATGTAGTTTGTTCTTTCTGTGATTCTGTGATTCTTTGGTTCTGTGATTCTGTGGTTCTGGGATTCTGTGATTCAGTGGTTCTTTGGTTCTGTGATTCTGTGGTTCTGTTATTCTGTGATTCTGTGTTTAAGTGGTTCTGTTGTTCTGTGATTCTGTGATTCTGTGGTTCTGTGTTTATATGGTTCTGTGGTTTTCTGATTCTGTGATTCTGTGGTTCTGAGATTCTATGGTTCTGTGATTCTGTTTTTCTGTGATTCACTGTTTCTGTGATTCTGTGATTCTTAACTTCTGTGATTCTGTGATTCTGTGGTTCTGTGTTTATGTTCTTCTGTGATTCTGTGATTCTGTGATACTATGATTCTGTGGTTCTGTGATTCTGTGATTCTATGATTCTATGGTTCTGTGATTCTCTGATCCTGTGGTTCTGTGATTCTGTGATTCTGTGGTACTGAGGTTCTGTGATTCTGTGATTTTTTGGATCTGTGATTCTGTGATTCTGTCGTTCTGTGGTTCTGTGGTTCGGTGGTTCGGTAATTCCGTGGTTCTGTGATTCTGTGATTCTTTGTTTATGTGATTCTGTGGTTCTCTGATTCTTTGATTCTGTGATTCTGTGGTTCTGTGATTCTGTGGATCTGTGATTCTGTGATTCTGTGTTGATGTGGTTCTGTGGCTCTGTGATTCTGTGATTCCGTGGTTCTGTGGTTCTGTAAAACTGTGGTTCTGTGATTCCTTGGTTCTGTGATTCTGTGGTTATGTGGTTCTGTGAATCTGTGAATCTGTGGTTCTGTGATTCTGTGATTCTGTGATTCTGTGTTTATGTGGTTGTGTGATTCAGTGATTCTGTGATTCTGTGCTTATGTGCTTCTGTGATTCTGTGGTTCTGTGATTCTTTGATTCCGTGTTAATGTAGTTTTTTGGTTCTGTGGTTCTGTGATTCTGTGATTCTGTGGTTTTGTGCTTCTGTGATTCTGTGATTCTGTGGTTCTGTGATTCTGTGATTCTGTGGTTCTGTGATTCTGTGATGCTGTGGTTCTGTGATTCTCTGATTCTGTCTTTATGTGGTTCTGTGTTTCTGTTTTACTGTGATTATGTGATTCTGTGGTTCTGTGATTCTGTAATTCTGTGGTTCTGTGGTTATGTGATTCTGTGATTCTGTGTTTCTTTGATTCTGTGTTTATGTAGTTTGTTCTTTCTGTGATTCTGTGATTCTTTGGTTCTGTGATTCTGTGGTTCTGGGATTCTGTGATTCAGTGGTTCTTTGGTTCTGTGATTCTGTGGTTCTGTTATTCTGTGATTCTGTGTTTAAGTGGTTCTGTTGTTCTGTGATTCTGTGATTCTGTGGTTCTGTGTTTATATGGTTCTGTGGTTTTCTGATTCTGTGATTCTGTGGTTCTGAGATTCTATGGTTCTGTGATTCTGTTTTTCTGTGATTCACTGTTTCTGTGATTCTGTGATTCTTAACTTCTGTGATTCTGTGATTCTGTGGTTCTGTGTTTATGTTCTTCTGTGATTCTGTGATTCTGTGATACTATGATTCTGTGGTTCTGTGATTCTGTGATTCTATGATTCTATGGTTCTGTGATTCTCTGATCCTGTGGTTCTGTGATTCTGTGATTCTGTGGTACTGAGGTTCTGTGATTCTGTGATTTTTTGGATCTGTGATTCTGTGATTCTGTCGTTCTGTGGTTCTGTGGTTCGGTGGTTCGGTAATTCCGTGGTTCTGTGATTCTGTGATTCTTTGTTTATGTGATTCTGTGGTTCTCTGATTCTTTGATTCTGTGATTCTGTGGTTCTGTGATTCTGTGGATCTGTGATTCTGTGATTCTGTGTTTATGTGGTTCTGTGGCTCTGTGATTCTGTGATTCCGTGGTTCTGTGGTTCTGTAAAACTGTGGTTCTGTGATTCCTTGGTTCTGTGATTCTGTGGTTATGTGGTTCTGTGAATCTTTGATTGTGTAGTTCTCAGATTCGGTGATTCTGTGGTTCTGTGGTTCTTTTATTCTGTGGTTCTGTCGTTCTGTGATTCTTTGGTTCTGTGATTCTGTGATTCTGTGGTTCTGTGATTCTGTGATTCTCTGATTCTGTCTTTCTGTGGTTCTGTGATTCTGTTTTACTGTGATTCCTTGATTCTGTGGTTCTGTGATTCTGTAATTCTGTGGTTCTGTGATTCTGTGATTCTGTGTTTCTTTGATTCTGTGCTTATTTAGTTGGGTGGATCTGTGATTCTGTGATTCCGTGGTTCTGTGATTCAGTGGTTCTGGGATTCTGTGATTCTGTGGTTTTGTGGTTCTGTGATTCTGTGGTTCTGTGGTTATGTGGTTCTCTGATTCTGTGGTTCTGTGGTTCTGTGATTCTGTGATTCTGTCATTCTGTGGTTCTGTGATTATTTGGTTCTGACGTTCTGTTGTTCGGTGATTTCGTGGTTCTGTGATTCTGTGATTCTGTGTTTATGTGATTCTGTGCTTCTCTGATTCTGTGTTTATGTGCTTCTGTGATTCTGTGATTCTGTGGTTCTGTGATTCTTTAGTTCTGTGATTCTGTGATTCTGTGTTTATGTGCTTCTGTGATTCTGTGATTCTATGGTTCTGTGATTCTGTGGTTCTGTGAATCTGTGATTCTATGATTCTGTGGTTCTGTGATTCTGTGTTTCTGTCGTTCTGTGATTCTGTGACTCTGTGATTATGTGGTTCTGTGGTTCTGTGATTCCGTGGTTCTATGATTCTCTGATTCTGTGATTCTGTGTTTCTGTGATTCTGTGGTTCTGTGGTTCTGTGGTTCGGTGATTCCATGGTTCGGTGATTCTGTGTTTATGTGATTCTGTGGTTCTGTGGTTCTGTGATTCTGTGGTTCTGTGATTTAGTGGTTCTGTGGTTCTGTGATTCTGTGGTTCTGTGGTTCTGTGATTCTGTGTTTCTGTGATTCTCTGTTTCTGTGGTTCTGTGGTTCTGTGGTTCTGTGATTCTGTGGTTCTGTGGTTCTCTGGTTCGGTGATTCCATGGTTTAGTGCTTCTGTGTTTATGTGATTCTGTGGTTCTGTTTTTCTATGATTCTGTGCTTCTTTGATTCTGTGGTTCTGTGGTTCTGTGCTTCTTTGGTTCTGTGGTTCTGTGATTCTGTGGATCTGTGATTCTCTGATTCTGTGTTTATGTGGTTCTGTGGTTCTGTGATACTCTAGTTCTGTGATTCTGTGATTCTGTGATTCTGTGTTTATTTGCATCTGTGATTCTGTAATTCTGTTATTCTGTAATTCTTTGGATTTGTGATTCTGTGGTTCGGTGATTCCGTACTTCTGTAATTCTGTGATTCTGTTTTTATGTGATTCTGTTGTTCTCTGGTTCTGTGATTCTGTCGGTCTGTGGTTCTAATTTTATGTGGTTCTGTTGGTCTGTGATTCCGTGTTTCTGTGATTCTTTGAATCTGTGATTCTATGATTCTGTGATTCTGTTTTTCTGTGATTCTGTGTTTCTGTGATTCCGTGATTCTCTGTTTCTGAGTTTCTGTGATTTTGTGTTTATGTGCTTCTGTGATTCTCTGATTCTGTGGTGCTGTGATTCTGTACTTCTGTGATTCAGTGATTCTGTGGTAGTTTGATTCAGTGATTCTGTGATTCTGTGTTTATTTGCTTCTGTGATTCTGTGGTTCTGTGATTCTGTGGTTCTGTGATTCTCTGATTCTATGCTTCTGTGATTCTGTGATTCTGTGATTCTATGATTCTGTGATTCTGTGATTCTGTGGTTCTGTGATTCTGTGATTCTGTGATGTTGTGATTCTGTGATTCTGTGATTCTGTGTTTATGTGCTTCTGTGATTCTGTGAATCTGTGGTTCTGTGATTCTGTGATTCTGTGATTCTGTGTTTATGTGGTTGTGTGATTCAGTGATTCTGTGATTCTGTGATTATGTGCTTCTGTGATTCTGTGGTTCTGTGATTCTGTGGTTCTGTGATTCTCTGATTCTATGCTTCTGTGGTTCTGTGATTCTGTCATTCTATGATTCTGTGATTCTGTGGTTTTGTGTTTCTGTGATTCTGTGATTCTGTGGTTCTATGGTTCAATAGTTCTGTGGTTCTGTGATTCCGTGGTTCTGTAATTCTGTGCTTCTGTGTTTCTCTGGTTCTGTTGTTCTGTAATTCTGTGGTTCTGTGGTTCTGTGGTTCTTTTGTTCTGTTGTTCTGTGGTTCTGTTTCTCAGTGATTCTGTGATTCTGTGGTTCTGTGATTATTTGGTTCTGAAGTTCTGTTGTTCGGTGATTTCGTGGTTGTGTGATTCTGTGATTCTGTGTTTATGTGATTCTGTGGCACTTTAGTTCTGTGGTACTGTGATTCTGTGATTCTGTGTTTATGTGCTTCTGTGATTCTGTGTTACTGTGATTTTGTGATTCTGTTATTCTGTGTTTATTTGGTTGTGTGATTCTGTGTTTATTTGCTTCAGTGATTCTGTTATTCTGTGGTTCTGTGATTCTGTGGTTCTGTGATTCTGTGATTCTATGATTCTGTGGTTCTGTGATTCCGTGGTTCTGTAATTCTGTGATTCTGTTTTTCTCCGCTATTGTGGTTCTGTAATTCTGTGATTCTGTGGTTCTGTGGTTCTCTGATTCTGTGGTTCTGTGGTTCTGTGATTCTGTGATTCTGTCATTCTCTGTTTCTGTGATTATTTGGTTCTAACGTTCTGTTGTTCGGTGATTTTGTGGTTCTGTGATTCTGTGATTCTGTGTTTATGTGATTCTGTGCTTCTCTGATTCTGTGTTTATGTGCTTCTGTGATTCTGTGATTCTGTGGTTCTGTGATTCTTTAGTTCTGTGCTTCTGTGATTCTGTGTTTATGTGCTGCTGTGATTCTGTGATTCTATGGTTCTGTGATTCTGTGGTTCTGTGAATCTGTGATTCTATGATTCTGTGGTTCTGTGATTCTGTGTTTCTGTCGTTCTGTGATTCTGTGACTCTGTGATTATGTGGTTCTGTGGTTCTGTGATTCCGTGGTTCTATGATTCTCTGATTCTGTGATTCTGTGTTTCTGTGATTCTGTGGTTCTGTGGTTCTGTGGTTCGGTGATTCCAAGGTTCGGTGATTCTGTGTTTATGTGATTCTGTGGTTCTGTGGTTCTGTGATTCTGTGGTTCTGTGATTTAGTGGTTCTGTGGTTCTGTGATTCTGTGGTTCTGTGGTTCTGTGATTCTGTGTTTCTGTGATTCTCTGTTTCTGTGGTTCAGTGGTTCTGTGGTTCTGTGATTCTGTGGTTCTGTGGTTCTCTGGTTCGGTGATTCCATGGTTTAGTGCTTCTGTGTTTATGTGATTCTGTGGTTCTGTTTTTCTATGATTCTGTGCTTCTTTGATTCTGTGGTTCTGTGGTTCTGTGCTTCTTTGGTTCTGTGGTTCTGTGATTCTGTGGATCTGTGATTCTCTGATTCTGTGTTTATGTGGTTCTGTGGTTCTGTGATACTCTAGTTCTGTGATTCTGTGATTCTGTGATTCTGTGTTTATTTGCATCTGTGATTCTGTAATTCTGTTATTCTGTAATTCTTTGGATTTGTGATTCTGTGGTTCGGTGATTCCGTACTTCTGTAATTCTGTGATTCTGTTTTTATGTGATTCTGTTGTTCTCTGGTTCTGTGATTCTGTCGGTCTGTGGTTCTAATTTTATGTGGTTCTGTTGGTCTGTGATTCCGTGTTTCTGTGATTCTTTGAATCTGTGATTCTATGATTCTGTGATTCTGTTTTTCTGTGATTCTGTGTTTCTGTGATTCCGTGATTCTCTGTTTCTGAGTTTCTGTGATTTTGTGTTTATGTGCTTCTGTGATTCTCTGATTCTGTGGTGCTGTGATTCTGTACTTCTGTGATTCAGTGATTCTGTGGTAGTTTGATTCAGTGATTCTGTGATTCTGTGTTTATTTGCTTCTGTGATTCTGTGGTTCTGTGATTCTGTGGTTCTGTGATTCTCTGATTCTATGCTTCTGTGGTTCTGTGATTCTGTGATTCTATGATTCTGTGATTCTGTGATTCTGTGGTTCTGTGATTCTGTGATTCTGTGATGTTGTGATTCTGTGATTCTGTGATTCTGTGTTTATGTGCTTCTGTGATTCTGTGAATCTGTGGTTCTGTGATTCTGTGATTCTGTGATTCTGTGTTTATGTGGTTGTGTGATTCAGTGATTCTGTGATTCTGTGATTATGTGCTTCTGTGATTCTGTGGTTCTGTGATTCTGTGGTTCTGTGATTCTCTGATTCTATGCTTCTGTGGTTCTGTGATTCTGTCATTCTATGATTCTGTGATTCTGTGGTTTTGTGTTTCTGTGATTCTGTGGTTCTATGGTTCAATAGTTCTGTGGTTCTGTGATTCCGTGGTTCTGTAATTCTGTGCTTCTGTGTTTCTCTGGTTCTGTTGTTCTGTAATTCTGTGGTTCTGTGGTTCTGTGGTTCTTTTGTTCTGTTGTTCTGTGGTTCTGTTTCTCAGTGATTCTGTGATTCTGTGGTTCTGTGATTATTTGGTTCTGAAGTTCTGTTGTTCGGTGATTTCGTGGTTGTGTGATTCTGTGATTCTGTGTTTATGTGATTCTGTGGCACTTTAGTTCTGTGGTACTGTGATTCTGTGATTCTGTGTTTATGTGCTTCTGTGATTCTGTGTTACTGTGATTTTGTGATTCCGTTATTCTGTGTTTATTTGGTTGTGTGATTCTGTGTTTATTTGCTTCAGTGATTCGGTGATTCTGTGGTTCTGTGATTCTGTGGTTCTGTGATTCTGTGATTCTATGATTCTGTGGTTCTGTGATTCCGTGGTTCTGTAATTCTGTGATTCTGTTTTTCTCCGCTATTGTGGTTCTGTAATTCTGTGATTCTGTGGTTCTGTGGTTCTCTGATTCTGTGGTTCTGTGGTTCTGTGATTCTGTGATTCTGTCATTCTCTGTTTCTGTGATTATTTGGTTCTAACGTTCTGTTGTTCGGTGATTTTGTGGTTCTGTGATTCTGTGATTCTGTGTTTATGTGAATCTGTGGTTCTCTGATTCTGCGTTTATGTGCTTCTGTGATTCTGTGATTCTTTAGTTCTGTGATTCTTTAGTTCTGTGATTCAGTGATTCTGTGATTCTGTGTTTATGTGCGTCTGTGATTCTGTGATTCTATGGTTCTGTGATTCTGTGGTTCTGTGAATCTGTGATTCTATGATTCTGTGGTTCTGTGATTCTGTGATTCCGTCGTTCTCTGATTCTGTGACTCTGTGATTCTGTGTTTCTGTGATTCTGTGGTTCTGTGGTTCAGTGATTTCATGGTTCTGTGATTCTGTGTTTATGTGATTCTGTGATTCTGTGAATCTGTGATTATGTGGTTCTGTGGTTCTGTGTTTCAGTGATTCTGTGTTTCTGTGATTCTCTGTTTCTGTGATTCTGTGGTTCTCTGTTTCTGTGGTTCTGTGGTTCTGTGGTTCTCTGGTTCGGTGATTCCATGGTTCTGTGATTCTGTGATTCTGTGTTTATGTGATTCTGTGGTTCTGTTTTTCTATGATTCTGTGGTTCTTTGATTCTGTGGTTCTGTGGTTCTGTGATTCTTTGGTTCTGTGGTTCTGTGATTCTGTGGATCTGTGATTCTGTGATTCTGTGTTTATGTGGTTCTGTGGTTCTGTGATACTCTAGTTCTGTGATTCTGTGATTCTGTGTTTATTTGCATCTGTGATTCTGTAATTCTGTTATTCTGTGATTCTGCGGTTTTGTGCTTCTGTGGTTCGGTGATTCCGTACTTCTGTAATTCTGTGATTCTGTTTTTATGTGATTCTGTTGTTCTCTGGTTCTGTGATTCTGTGATTCTGTTATTCTGTGTTTATGTGGTTCTGTGGTGCTCTGATTCTGTGTTTCTGTCCGTCTGTGAATCTAATTTTATGTGGTTCTGTGGTTCTGTGATTCCGTGTTTCTGTGATTCATTGAATCTGTGATTCTATGATTCTGTGATTCTTTTTTTCTGTGATTCTCTGATTCGTTGATTCTGTGTTTCTGTGATTCCGTGATTCTCTGTTTTTTGTGGTTCTGTGATTCTGTGTTTATGTGCTTCTGTGATTCTCTGATTCTGTGGTGCTGTGATTCTGTAGTTCTGTGATTTTGTGATTCTGTGATTCTGTGTTTATGTGCTTCTGTGATTCTGTGAATCTGTGGTTCTGTGATTCAGTGATTCTGTGATTCTGTGTTTATGTGGTTGTGTGATTCAGTGATTCTGTGATTCTGTGATTATGTGCTTCTGTGATTCTGTTTTTCTGTGATTCTGTGGTTCTGTGATTCTCTGATTCTATGCTTCTGTGGTTCTGTGATTCTGTGATTCAATGATTCTGTGATTCTGTGATTCTGTGGTTCTGTGATTCTGTGATTCTGTGATTCTGTGGTCCTGTGGTTCTGTGGTTCTGTGAATCCGTGGTTCTGTGATTCTGTGCTTCTGTGGTTCTGTGATTCTGTGGTTCTGTGATTCTGTGTTACTGTGATTTTGTGATTCTGTTATTCTGTGTTTATTTGGTTGTGTGATTCTGTGTTTATTTGCTTCAGTGATTCTGAGATTCTGTGTTTCTCTGATTCTGTGGTTCTGTGATTCTGTGATTCTATGATTCTGTGGTTCTGTGATTCTGTGGTTCTGTGATTCAGTGATTCTGTGATTCTGTGGTTCTGTGATTCTGTGGTTTTGTGATTCTGTGATTCTGTGATTCTGTGATTCTGTGATTCTGTGGTTCAGTAGTTCTGCGGTTCTGTGATTCCGTGGTTCAGTAATTCTGTGATTCTGTGTTTCTCCGGTTCTGTAGTTCTGTAGTTCTGTGGTTCTGTGGTTCTTTGGTTCTGTTGTACTGTGGTTCTGTGTTTCTGTGATTCTGTGATTCTGTGGTTCTGTGATTATTTGGTTCTGACGTTCTGTTGTTCGGTGATTTTGTGGTTCTGAGATTCTGTGATTCTGTGTTTATGTGATTCTGTGGTTCTCTGATTCTGTGTTTATGTGCTTCTGTGATTCCATGATTCTGTGCTTCTGTGATTCTTTAGTTCTGTGATTCTGGGATTCTGTGATTCTGTGTTTATGTGCTTCTGTGATTCTGTGTTACTGTGATTTTGTGATTCTGTTATTCTGTGTTTATTTGGTTGTGTGATTCTGTGTTTTTTTGCTTCTGTGATTCTGAGATTCTGTGATTCTGTGGTTCTGAGATTCTGCAATTCTATGATTCTGCGGTTCTGTGAATCTGTGGTTTTGAGATTCTGTGATTATGTGATTCTGTGATTCTGTGATTCTGTGGTTCAGTAGTTCTGTGGTTCTGTGATTCCGTGGTTCTGTAATTCTGTGATTCTGTTTTTCTCCGGTTCTGTCGTTCTGTAATTCTGTGATTCTGTGGTTCTGTGGTTCTCTGATTCTGTGGTTCTGTGGTTCTGTGTTTCTGTGATTTTGTCATTCTGTGGTTCTGTGATTATTTGGTTCTGACGTTCTGTTGTTCGGTGATTTCGTGGTTCTGTGATTCTGTGATTCTGTTTTTCTCCGCTATTGTGGTTCTGTAATTCTGTGATTCTGTGGTTCTGTGGTTCTCTGATTCTGTGGTTCTGTGGTTCTGTGATTCTGTGATTCTGTCATTCTTTGTTTCTGTGATTATTTGGTTCTAACGTTCTGGTGTTCGGTGATTTTGTGGTTCTGTGATTCTGTGATTCTGTGTTTATGTGATTCTGTGGTTCTCTGATTCTGCGTTTATGTGCTTTTCTGATTCTGTGATTCTTTAGTTCTGTGATTCTTTAGTTCTGTGATTCAGTGATTCTGTGATTCTGTGTTTATGTGCGTCTCTGATTCTGTGATGCTATGGTTCTGTGATTCTGTGGTTCTGTGAATCTGTGATTCTATGATTCTGTGGTTCTGTGATTCTGTGATTCCGTCGTTCTGTGATTCTGTGACTCTGTGATTCTGTGTTTCTGTGATTCTGTGGTTCTCTGTTTCTGTGGTTCTGTGGTTCTGTGGTTCTCTGGTTCGGTGATTCCATGTTTCTGTGATTCTGTGATTCTGTGTTTATGTGATTCTGTGGTTCTGTTTTTCTATGATTCTGTGGTTCTTTGATTCTGTGGTTCTGTGGTTCTGTGATTCTTTGGTTCTGTGGTTCTGTGATTCTGTGGATCTGTGATTCTGTGATTCTGTGTTTATGTGGTTCTGTGGTTCTGTGATACTCTAGTTCTGTGATTCTGTGATTCTGTGAATCTGTGTTTATTTGCATCTGTAATTCTGTAATTCTGTTATTCTGTGATTCTGCGGTTTTGTGCTTCTGTGGTTCGGTGATTCCGTACTTCTGTAATTCTGTGATTCTGTTTTCATGTGATTCTGTTGTTCTCTGGTTCTGTGATTCTGTGATTCTGTTATTCTGTGTTTATGTGTTTCTGTGGTGCTCTGATTCGGTGTTTCTGTCCGTCTGTGAATCTAATTTTATGTGGTTCTGTGGTTCTGTGATTCTGTGTTTCTGTGATTCATTGAATCTGTGATTCTATGATTCTGTGATTCTTTTTTTCTGTGATTCTGTGATTCGTTGATTCTGTGTTTCTGTGATTCCGTGATTCTCTGTTTTTTGTGGTTCTGTGATTCTGTGTTTATGTGCTTCTGTGATTCTCTGATTCTGTGGTGCTGTGATTCTGTAGTTCTGTGATTTTGTGATTCTATGATTCTGTGATTCTGTGTTTATGTGCTTCTGTGATTCTGTGAATCTGTGGTTCTGTGATTCTGTGATTCTGTGATTCTGTGTTTATGTGGTTGTTTGATTCAGTGATTCTGTGATTCTGTTTTTCTGTGATTCTGTGGTTCTGCGATTCTCTGATTCTATGCTTCTGTGGTTCTGTGATTCTGTGATTCAATGATTCTGTGATTCTGTGATTCTGTGGTTCTGTGATTCTGTGATTCTGTGATTCTGTGGTCCTGTGGTTCTGTGGTTCTGTGAATCCGTGGTTCTGTGATACTGTGCTTCTGTGGTTCTGTGATTCTGTGGTTCTGTGATTCTGTGTTACTGTCATTTTGTGATTCTGTTATTCTGTGTTTATTTGATTGTGTGATTCTGTGTTTATTTGCTTCAGTGTTTCTGAGATTCTGTGTTTCTGTGATTCTGTGGTTCTGTGATTCTGTGATACTATGATTCTGTGGTTCTGTGATTCTGTGGTTCTGTGATTCAGTGATTCTGTGATTCTGTGGTTCTGTGATTCTGTGGTTTTGTGATTCTGTGATTCTGTGATTCTGTGATTCTGTGGTTCAGTAGTTCTATGGTTCTGTGATTCCGTGGTTCTGTAATTCTGTGATTCTGTGTTTCTCCGGTTCTGTAGTTCTGTAATTCTGTGGTTCTGTGGTTCTTTGGTTCTGTTGTACTGTGGTTCTGTGTTTCTGTGATTCTGTGATTCTGTGGTTCTGTGATTCTGTGATTCTGTGATTGTATGATTCTGTGGTTCTGTGATACTGTGATTCTTTGATTCTGTGGTTCTGTGATTCTGTGATTCTGTGGTTCTCTGATTCGGTGATTCTGTGATTCTGTGATTCTGTGATTGTATGATTCTGTGGTTCTGTGATACTGTGATTCTTTGATTCTGTGGTTCTGTGATTCTGTGATTCTGTGGTTCTCTGATTCGGTGATTCTGTGATTCTATATTTCTGTGGCTCTGTGATTCTGTGGTTCTATGGTTCTGTGTTTCAATTTTTCTGTGATTCTGTTTTTCTGTGATTCTGTTGTTTTGTGATTCTGAGGTTCTGTGTTTCTGTGGTTCTGTGATTCTATGATTCTGTGTTTATGTCGTTCTGTGATTCTATGATTCTGTGATTGTGTGGTTTTGTGATTCTGTGATTCAGTGGTTCTGTGGTCCTGTGTTTATGTGGTTCTGTCATTCTGTAGTTCTGTGATTCTGTGATTCTGTGGTTCTGTTATTCTGTGATTATGTGGTTCTGTGATAATGTGATTCTGTGATTCTGTGTTACTGTGATTTTGTGATTCTGTTATTCTGTGTTTATTTGGATGTGTGATTCTGTGTTTATTTGCTTCAGTGATTCTGAGATTCTGTGGTTCTGTGATTCTGTTATTCTGTGATTCTGTGATTCTATGATTCTTTGGTTCTGTGATTCTGTGGTTTTGTGATTCTGAAATTCTGTGATTCTGTGATTCTGTGGTTCAGTAGTTCTGTGGTTCTGTGATTCCATGGTTCTGTAATTCTGTGATTCTGTGTTTCTCCGGTTCTGTGGTTCTGTAATTCTGTGGTTCTGTGGTTCTGTGGTTCTGTGATTCTGTGTTTCTGTGATTCTGTGGTTCTGTGATTATTTGGTTCTGATGTTATGTTGTTCGGTGATTTTGTGGTTCTGTGATTCTGTGATTCTGTGTTTATGTGATTCTGTGGTTCTCTGATTCTGTGTTTATGTGCTTCTGTGATTCTGTGATTCTGTGATTCTGTGGTTCTGTGATTCTTTAGTTCTGTGATTCTGTGATTCTGTGATTCTGTGTTTATGTGCTTCTGTGATTCTGTGATTCTGTGTTACTGTGATTTTGTGAGTCTGTTATTCTGTGTTTATTTGGTTGTGTGATTCTGTGTTTATTTGGTTGTGTTATTCTGAGATTCTGTGGTTCTGTGATTCTGTGGTTCTGTGATTCTGTGTTTCTGTCGGTCTGTGATTCTAATTTTATGTGGTTCTGTGATTCCGTGTTTCTGTGACTCCTTGATTCTGTGTTTCTATGATTCTGTGATTCTGTGGTTCTGTGATTCTGTGATTCTGTGATTCTGTTTTTCTGTGATTCCGTGATTTTCTGCTTCTGGGGTTCTGTGATTCTTTGTTTATGTGCTTCTGTGATTCTCTGATTCTGTGGTGCTGTAATTCTGTAGTTCTGTTATTCTGTGATTCTGTGATTCTGTGTTTATGTGCTTCTGTGATTCTGTGAATCTGTGGTTCTGTGATTCTGCGATTCTGTGTTTATGCGGTTTTGCGATTCAGTGATTCTGTGATTCTGTGTTTATGTATTTCTGTGATTCTGTGGTTCTGTGGTTCTGTGATTCTGTGTTTATGTGATTCTTTGGTTCTGTGGCTTTGTTTTTCTGTGGTTCTGTGATTCTATTATTCTGTGATTCTGTGTTTATGTGGTTCTGTGATTCTGTGATTCTGTGGTTCCGTGATTCTTTAGTTCTGTGATTCTGTAATTCTGTGATTCTGTGTTTATGTGCTTCTGTGATTCTGTGATTCTATGGTTCTGTGATTCTGTGGTTCTGTGAATCTGTGATTCTATGATTCTGTGGTTCTGTGATTCTGTGATTCTGTGGTTCTGTGATTCTGTGAGTCTGAGATTATGTGGTTCTGTTCTTCTGTGGTACTCTGATTCCGTGGTTCTATGATTCTCTGATTCTCTGATTCTGTGTTTCTGTGATTCTGTGGAACTGTGGTTCTGTGGTTCGGTGATTCCATGGTTCTGTGATTCCGTGTTTATGTGATTCTGTGGTTCTGTGGTTCTGTGATTCTGTGGTTTTGTGATTCTGTGGTTCCGTGGTTCTGTGATTCTGTGGTTCTGTGATTCTGTGGTTCTGTGTTTCTCTTGTTCGCTGATTCCATGGTTCTGTGATTCTGTGATTCTGTGTTTATGTGATTCTGTGGTTCTGTTTTTCTATGATTCTGTGGATCTTTGATTCTGTGGTTCTGTGGTTCTTTGATTCTTTGGTTCTGTGGTTCTGTGATTCTGTGGATCTGTGATTCTGTGATTCTGTGTTTATGTGGTTCTGTGGTTCTGTGATACTCTAGTTCTGTGATTCTGTGATTCTTTGTTTATTTGCATCTGTGATTCTGTAATTCTGTTATTCTGTGATTCTGTGGTTTTGTGCTTCTGTTGTTCGGTGATTCCGTACTTCTGTAATTCTGTGATTCTGTTTTTATTTGATTCTGTTGTTCTCTGGTTCGGTGATTCTGTGATTCTGTTATTCTGTGTTTATGTGGTTCTGTGGTGCTGTTGTTCTGTGGTTCTGTTGTTCTGTGATTCTGTGAGTCTGTGATTCTGTGGTTATGTGGTTCTGTGATTCTATGATTCTGTGATTCTGTGATTCTGTGATTCTGTAATTCTGTGGTTCTGTGTTTCTGGGATTCTGTGATTCTGTGGTTCTGTCGTTCTGCGATTCTGTGGTTGTGTGATTCTGTGATTCTGTGTTTATGTGGTTCTGTTGTTCTGTGATGCTGTGGTTCTGTTATTCTGGGATTCTGTGTTTATGTGGTTCTGTTGTTCTGTGATTCTGTGATTCTGTGGTTCTGTGCTTCTGTGGTTCTGTGATTCTGTTTTTCTGTGATTCCCTGGTTCTGTGATTCTGTGATTCTTAACTTCTGTGATTCTGTGATTCTGTGATTCTGTGGTTCTGTGTTTATGTTCTTCTGTGATTCTGTGATTCTGTGATTCTATGATTCTGTGGTTCTGTGATTCTCTGATCCTGTGGTTCTGTGATTCTGTGATTCTGTGGTGCTGAGGTTCTGTGGTTCTGTGATTTTTTGGATCTGTGATTCTGTGATTCTGTGGTTCTGTGATTCTGTGGTTCTGTGGTTCTGTGGTTCTGTGGTTCTGTGATTCTGTGATTCTTTGTTTATGTGATTCTGTGGTTCTCTGATTCTTTGATTCTGTGATTCTGTGGTTCTGTGATTCTGTGGTTCTGTGATTCTGTGATTCTGTGTTTATGTGGTTCTGTGGCTCTGTGATTCTGTGATTCTGTGGTTCTGTGGTTCTGTAAAACTGTGGTTCTGTGATTCCTTGGTTCTGTGATTCTGTGGTTATGTGGTTCTGTGAATCTTTGATTGTGTAGTTCTCTGATTCGGTGATTCTGTGGTTCTGTGGTTCTTTTATTCTGTGGTTCTGTCGTTCTGTGATTCTTTGGTTCTGTGATTCTGTGATTCTGTGGTTCTGTGATTCTGTGATTCTCTGATTCTGTCTTTCTGTGGTTCTGTGATTCTGTTTTACTGTGATTCCGTGATTCTGTGGTTCTGTGATTCTGTAATTCTGTGGTTCTGTGGTTCTGTGATTCTGTGATTCTGTGTTTCTTTGATTCTGTGCTTATTTAGTTGGGTGGATCTGTGATTCTGTGATTCCGTGGTTCTGTGATTCTGTGGTTCTGGGATTCTGTGATTCTGTGGTTCTGTGGTTCTGTGATTCTGTGGTTCTGTGATTCTGTGATTCTGTGTTTATCCGGTTTTGTGGTTCTGTAATTCTGTGATTCTGTGGTTATGTGGTTCTCTGATTCTGTGGTTCTGTGGTTCTTTGATTCTGTGATTCTGTCATTCTGTGGTTCTGTGATTATTTGGTCCTGACGTTCTGTTGTTCGGTGATTTTGTGGTTCTGTGATTCTGTGATTCTGTGTTTATGTGCTTCTGTGATTCTGTGATTCTATGGTTCTGTGATTCTGTGGTTCTGTGAATCTGTGATTCTATGATTCTGTGGTTCTGTGATTCTGTGTTTCTGTCGTTCTGTGATTCTGTGACTCTGTGATTATGTGGTTCTGTGGTTCTGTGATTCCGTGGTTATATGATTCTCTGATTCTGTGATTCTGTGTTTCTGTGATTCTGTGGTTCTGTGGTTCTGTGGTTCGGTGATTCCAAGGTTCGGTGATTCTGTGTTTATGTGATTCTGTGGTTCTGTGGTTCTGTGATTCTGTGGTTCTGTGATTTAGTGGTTCTGTGATTCTGTGATTCTGTGGTTCTGTGGTTCTGTGATTCTGTGTTTCTGTGATTCTCTGTTTCTGTGGTTCTGTGATTCTGTGGTTCTGTGGTTCTCTGGTTCGGTGATTCCATGGTTTTGTGATTCTGTGTTTATGTGATTCTGTGGTTCTGTTTTTCTATGATTCTGTGCTTCTTTGATTCTGTGGTTCTGTGGTTCTGTGATTCTTTGGTTCTGTGGTTCTGTGATTCTGTGGATCTGTGATTCTCTGATTCTGTGTTTATGTGGTTCTGTGGTTCTGTGATACTCTAGTTCTGTGATTCTGTGATTCTGTGATTCTTTGTTTATTTGCATCTGTGATTCTGTAATTCTGTTATTCTGTAATTCTTTGGATTTGTGATTCTGTGGTTCGGTGATTCCGTACTTCTGTAATTCTGTGATTCTGTTTTTATGTGATTCTGTTGTTCTCTGGTTCTGTGATTCTGTGATTCTGTTATTCTGTGTTTATGTGGTTCTGTGATACTCTGATTCTGTGTTTCTGTCGGTCTGTGATTCTAATTTTATGTGGTTCTGTTGTTCTGTGATTCCGTGTTTCTGTGATTCTTTGAATCTGTGATTCTATGATTCTGTGATTCTGTGTTTCTGTGATTCTGTGATTCTGTGTTTCTGTGATTCCGTGATTCTCTGTTTCTGTGGTTCTGTGATTCTGTGTTTATGTGCTTCTGTGATTCTCTGATTCTGTGGTGCTGTGATTCTGTTGTTCTGGGATTTTGTGATTCTGTGATTCTGTGATTCTGTGTTTATGTGCTTCTGTGATTCTGTGAATCTGTGGTTCTGTGATTCTGTGATTCTGTGATTCTGTGTTTATGTGGTTGTGTGATTCAGTGATTCTGTGATTCTGTGGTTCTGTGATTCTGTGATTCTATGATTCTGTGGTTCTGTGATTCTGTGATTCCGTCGTTCTGTGATTCTGTGACTCTGTGATTCTGTGTTTCTGTGATTCTGTGGTTCTGTGGTTCAGTGATTCCATGGTTCTGTGATTCTGTGTTTATGTGATTCTGTGATTCTGTGAATCTGTGATTATGTGCTTCTGTGGTTCTGTGTTTCTGTGATTCTGTGTTTCTGTGATTCTCTGTTTCTGTGATTCTGTGGTTCTGTGGTTCTGTGATTCTGTGGTTCTGTGGTTCTCTGGTTCGGTGATTCCATGGTTCTGTGATTCTGTGATTCTCTGTTTATGTGATTCTGTGGTTCTGTTTTTCTATGATTCTGTGGTTCTTTGATTCTGTGGTTCTGTGGTTCTGTGATTCGTTGGTTCTGTGATTCTGTGATTCTGTGTTTTTGTGGTTCTGTGGTTCTGTGATACTCTAGTTCTGTGATTCTGTAATTCTGTGATTCTGTGTTTATTTGCATCTGTGATTCTGTAATTCTGTTATTCTGTGATTCTGTGGTTTTGTGCTTCTGTGGTTCGGTGATTCCGTACTTCTGTAATTCTGTGATTCTGTTTTTATGTGATTCTGTTGTTCTCTGTTTCTGTGATTCTGTGATTCTGTTATTCTGTGTTTATGTGGTTCTGTGGTGCTCTGATTCTGTCTTTCTGTCCGTCTGTGAATCTAATTTTATGTGGTTCTGTGGTTCTGTGATTCTGTGTTTCTGTGATTCTTTGAATCTGTGATTCTATGAATCTGTGATTCTGTGTTTCTGTGAATCTGTGAGTCGGTGATTCTGTGTTTCTGTGATTCCGTGATTCTCTGTTTTTTGTGTTTCTGTGATTCTGTGTTTATGGGCTTCTGTGATTCTCTGATTCTGTGGTGCTGTGATTCTGTAGTTCTGTGATTTTGTGATTCTGTGATTCTGTGATTCTGTGTTTATGTGCTTCTGTGATTCTGTGAATCTGTGGTTCTGTGATTCTGTGATTCTGTGATTCTGTGTTTATGTGGTTGTGTGATTCAGTGATTCTGTGATTCTGTGCTTATGTGCTTCTGTGATTCTGTGGTTCTGTGATTCTTTGATTCCGTGTTAATGTAGTTTGTTGGTTCTGTGGTTCTGTGATTCTGTGATTCTGTGGTTTTGTGCTTCTGTGGTTCTGTGAATCTGTGATTCTATGATTCTGTGGTTCTGTGATTCTGTGTTTCTGTCGTTCTGTGATTCTGTGACTCTGTGATTATGTGGTTCTGTGGTTCTGTGATTCCGTGGTTCTATGATTCTCTGATTCTGTGATTCTGTGTTTCTGTGATTCTGTGGTTCTGTGGTTCTGTGGTTCGGTGATTCCAAGGTTCGGTGATTCTGTGTTTATGTGATTCTGTGGTTCTGTGGTTCTGTGATTCTGTGGTTCTGTGATTTAGTGGTTCTGTGGTTCTGTGATTCTGTGGTTCTGTGGTTCTGTGATTCTGTGTTTCTGTGATTCTCTGTTTCTGTGGTTCTGTGATTCTGTGGTTCTGTGGTTCTCTGGTTCGGTGATTCCATGGTTTTGTGATTCTGTGTTTATGTGATTCTGTGGTTCTGTTTTTCTATGATTCTGTGCTTCTTTGATTCTGTGGTTCTGTGGTTCTGTGATTCTTTGGTTCTGTGGTTCTGTGATTCTGTGGATCTGTGATTCTCTGATTCTGTGTTTATGTGGTTCTGTGGTTCTGTGATACTCTAGTTCTGTGAATCTGTGATTCTGTGATTCTGTGTTTATTTGCATCTGTGATTCTGTAATTCTGTTATTCTGTAATTCTTTGGATTTGTGCTTCTGTGGTTCGGTGATTCCGTACTTCTGTAATTCTGTGATTCTGTTTTTATGTGATTCTGTTGTTCTCTGGTTCTGTGATTCTGTGATTCTTTTATTCTGTGTTTATGTGGTTCTGTGGTTCTCTGATTCTGTGTTTCTGTCGGTCTGTGGTTCTAATTTTATGTGGTTCTGTTGTTCTGTGATTCCGTGTTTCTGTGATTCTTTGAATCTGTGATTCTATGATTCTGTGATTCTGTGTTTCTGTGATTCTGTGATACTGTGTTTCTGTGATTCCGTGATTCTCTGTTTCTGTGGTTCTGTGATTCTGTGTTTATGTGCTTCTGTGATTCTCTGATTCTGTGGTGCTGTGATTCTGTGGTTCTGGGATTTTGTGATTCTGTGATTCTGTGATTCTGTGTTTATGTGCTTCTGTGATTCTGTGAATCTGTGGTTCTGTGATTCTGTGATTCTGTGATTCTGTGTTTATGTGGTTGTGTGATTCAGTGATTCTGTGATTCTGCGGTTCTGTGATTCTGTGATACTATGATTCTGTGGTTCTGTGATTCTGTGATTCCGTCGTTCTGTGATTCTGTGACTCTGTGATTCTGTGTTTCTGTGATTCTGTGGTTCTGTGGTTCAGTGATTCCATGGTTCTGTGATTCTGTGTTTATGTGATTCTGTGATTCTGTGAATCTGTGATTATCTGGTTCTGTGGTTCTGTGTTTCTGTGATTCTGTGTTTCTGTGATTCTCTGTTTCTGTGATTCTGTGGTTCTGTGGTTCTGTGATTCTGTGGTTCTGTGATTCTTTGGTTCTGTGGTTCTGTGATTCTGTGGATCTGTGATTCTGTGATTCTGTGTTTTTGTGGCTCTGTGGTTCTGTGATACTCTAGTTCTGTGATTCTGTGATTCTGTGATTCTGTGTTTATTTGCATCTGTGATTCTGTAATTCTGTTATTCTGTGATTCTGTGGTTTTGTGCTTCTGTGGTTCGGTGATTCCGTACTTCTGTAATTCTGTGATTCTGTTTTTATGTGATTCTGTTGTTCTCTTTTTCTGTGCTTCTGTGATTCTGTTATTCTGTGTTTATGTGGTTCTGTGGTGCTCTGATTCTGTGTTTCTGTCCGTCTGTGAATCTAATTTTATGTGGTTCTGTGGTTCTGTGATTCTGTGTTTCTGTGATTCTTTGAATCTGTGATTCTATGATTCTGTGATTCTGTGTTTCTGTGATTCTGTGATTCGGTGATTCTGTGTTTCTGTGATTCCGTGATTCTCTGTTTTTTGTGGTTCTGTGATTCTGTGTTTATGGGCTTCTGTGATTCTCTGATTCTGTGGTGCTGTGATTCTGTAGTTCTGTGATTTTGTGATTCTGTGATTCTGTGATTCTGTGTTTATGTGCTTCTGTGATTCTGTGAATCTGTGGTTCTGTGATTCTGTGATTCTGTGATTCTGTGTTTATGTGGTTGTGTGATTCAGTGATTCTGTGATTCTGTGCTTATGTGCTTCTGTGATTCTGTGGTTCTGTGATTCTTTGATTCCGTGTTAATGTAGTTTTTTGGTTCTGTGGTTCTGTGATTCTGTGATTCTGTGGTTTTGTGCTTCTGTGATTCTGTGATTCTGTGGTTCTGTGATTCTGTGATTCTGTGGTTCTGTGATTCTGTGATGCTGTGGTTCTGTGATTCTCTGATTCTGTCTTTATGTGGTTCTGTGTTTCTGTTTTACTGTGATTCTGTGATTCTGTGGTTCTGTGATTCTGTAATTCTGTGGTTCTGTGGTTATGTGATTCTGTGATTCTGTGTTTCTTTGATTCTGTGTTTATGTAGTTTGGTCTTTCTGTGATTCTGTGATTCTTTGGTTCTGTGATTCTGTGGTTCTGGGATTCTGTGATTCAGTGGTTCTTTGGTTCTGTGATTCTGTGGTTCTGTTATTCTGTGATTCTGTGTTTAAGTGGTTCTGTTGTTCTGTGATTCTGTGATTCTGTGGTTCTGTGTTTATATGGTTCTGTGGTTTTCTGATTCTGTGATTCTGTGGTTCTGAGATTCTATGGTTCTGTGATTCTGTTTTTCTGTGATTCACTGTTTCTGTGATTCTGTGATTCTTAACTTCTGTGATTCTGTGATTCTGTGGTTCTGTGTTTATGTTCTTCTGTGATTCTGTGATTCTGTGATACTATGATTCTGTGGTTTTGTGATTCTGTGATTCTATGATTCTGTGGTTCTGTGATTCTCTGATCCTGTGGTTCTGTGATTCTGTGATTCTGTGGTACTGAGGTTCTGTGGTTCTGTGATTTTTTGGATCTGTGATTCTGTGATTCTGTCTTTCTGTGGTTCTGTGGTTCGGTGGTTCGGTAATTCCGTGGTTCTGTGATTCTGTGATTCTTTGTTTATGTGATTCTGTGGTTCTCTGATTCTTTGATTCTGTGATTCTGTGGTTCTGTGATTCTGTGGATCTGTGATTCTGTGATTCTGTGTTGATGTGGTTCTGTGGCTCTGTGATTCTGTGATTGCGTGGTTCTGTGGTTCTGTAAAACTGTGGTTCTGTGATTCCTTGGTTCTGTGATTCTGTGGTTATGTGGTTCTGTGAATCTTTGATTGTGTAGTTCTCAGATTCGGTGATTCTGTGGTTCTGTGGTTCTTTTATTCTGTGGTTCTGTCGTTCTGTGATTCTTTGGTTCTGTGATTCTGTGATTCTGTGGTTCTGTGATTCTGTGATTCTCTGATTCTGTCTTTCTGTGGTTCTGTGATTCTGTTTTACTGTGATTCCTTGATTCTGTGGTTCTGTGATTCTGTAATTCTGTGGTTCTGTGATTCTGTGATTCTGTGTTTCTTTGATTCTGTGCTTATTTAGTTGGGTGGATCTGTGATTCTGTGATTCCGTGGTTCTGTGATTCAGTGGTTCTGGGATTCTGTGATTCTGTGGTTCTGTGGTTCTGTGATTCTGTGGTTCTGTGATTCTGTGATTCTGTGTTTATCCGGTTTTGTGGTTCTGTAATTCTGTGATTCTGTGGTTATGTGATTCCGTGGTTCTCTGATTCTTTGATTCTGTGATTCTGTGGTTCTGTGATTCTGTGGATCTGTGATTCTGTGATTCTGTGTTGATGTGGTTCTGTGGCTCTGTGATTCTGTGATTCCGTGGTTCTGTGGTTCTGTAAAACTGTGGTTCTGTGATTCCTTGGTTCTGTGATTCTGTGGTTATGTGGTTCTGTGAATCTTTGATTGTGTAGTTCTCAGATTCGGTGATTCTGTGGTTCTGTGGTTCTTTTATTCTGTGGTTCTGTCGTTCTGTGATTCTTTGGTTCTGTGATTCTGTGATTCTGTGGTTCTGTGATTCTGTGATTCTCTGATTCTGTCTTTCTGTGGTTCTGTGATTCTGTTTTACTGTGATTCCTTGATTCTGTGGTTCTGTGATTCTGTAATTCTGTGGTTCTGTGATTCTGTGATTCTGTGTTTCTTTGATTCTGTGCTTATTTAGTTGGGTGGATCTGTGATTCTGTGATTCCGTGGTTCTGTGATTCAGTGGTTCTGGGATTCTGTGATTCTGTGGTTCTGTGGTTCTGTGATTCTGTGGTTCTGTGATTCTGTGATTCTGTGTTTATCCGGTTTTGTGGTTCTGTAATTCTGTGATTCTGTGGTTATGTGGTTCTCTGATTCTGTGGTTCTGTGGTTCTGTGATTCTGTGATTCTGTCATTCTGTGGTTCTGTGATTATTTGGTTCTGACGTTCTGTTGTTCGGTGATTTCGTGGTTCTGTGATTCTGTGATTCTGTGTTTATGTGATTCTGTGCTTCTCTGATTCTGTGTTTATGTGCTTCTGTGATTCTGTGATTCTGTGGTTCTGTGATTCTTTAGCTCTGTGATTCTGTGATTCTGTGTTTATGTGCTGCTGTGATTCTGTGATTCTATGGTTCTGTGATTCTGTGGTTCTGTGAATCTGTGATTCTATGATTCTGTGGTTCTGTGATTCTGTGTTTCTGTCGTTCTGTGATTCTGTGACTCTGTGATTATGTGGTTCTGTGGTTCTGTGATTCCGTGGTTCTATGATTCTCTGATTCTGTGATTCTGTGTTTCTGTGATTCTGTGGTTCTGTGGTTCTGTGGTTCGGTGATTCCAAGGTTCGGTGATTCTGTGTTTATGTGATTCTGTGGTTCTGTGGTTCTGTGATTCTGTGGTTCTGTGATTTAGTGGTTCTGTGGTTCTGTGATTCTGTGGTTCTGTGGTTCTGTGATTCTGTGTTTCTGTGATTCTCTGTTTCTGTGGTTCTGTGGTTCTGTGGTTCTGTGATTCTGTGGTTCTGTGGTTCTCTGGTTCGGTGATTCCATGGTTTAGTGTTTCTGTGTTTATGTGATTCTGTGGTTCTGTTAATCTATGATTCTGTGCTTCTTTGATTCTGTGGTTCTGTGGTTCTGTGCTTCTTTCGTTCTGTGGTTCTGTGATTCTGTGGATCTGTGATTCTCTGATTCTGTGTTTATGTGGTTCTGTGGTTCTGTGATACTCTAGTTCTGTGATTCTGTGATTCTGTGATTCTGTGTTTATTTGCATCTGTGATTCTGTAATTCTGTTATTCTGTAATTCTTTGGATTTGTGAATCTGTGGTTCGGTGATTCCGTACTTCTGTAATTCTGTGATTCTGTTTTTATGTGATTCTGTTGTTCTCTGGTTCTGTGATTCTGTCGGTCTGTGGTTCTAATTTTATGTGGTTCTGTTGGTCTGTGATTCCGTGTTTCTGTGATTCTTTGAATGTGTGATTCTATGATTCTGTGATTCTGTTTTTCTGTGATTCTGTGTTTCTGTGATTCCGTGATTCTCTGTTTCTGAGTTTCTGTGATTTTGTGTTTATGTGCTTCTGTGATTCTCTGATTCTGTGGTGCTGTGATTCTGTAGTTCTGTGATTCAGTGATTCTGTGGTAGTTTGATTCAGTGATTCTGTGATTCTGTGTTTATTTGCTTCTGTGATTCTGTGGTTCTGTGATTCTGTGGTTCTGTGATTCTCTGATTCTATGCTTCTGTGGTTCTGTGATTCTGTGATTCTATGATTCTGTGATTCTGTGATTCTGTGGTTCTGTGATTCTGTGATTCTGTGATGTTGTGATTCTGTGATTCTGTGATTCTGTGTTTATGTGCTTCTGTGATTCTGTGAATCTGTGGTTCTGTGATTCTGTGATTCTGTGATTCTGTGTTTATGTGGTTGTGTGATTCAGTGATTCTGTGATTCTGTGATTATGTGCTTCTGTGATTCTGTGGTTCTGTGATTCTGTGGTTCTGTGATTCTCTGATTCTATGCTTCTGTGGTTCTGTGATTCTGTCATTCTATGATTCTGTGATTCTGTGGTTTTGTGTTTCTGTGATTCTGTGATTCTGTGGTTCTATGGTTCAATAGTTCTGTGGTTCTGTGATTCCGTGGTTCTGTAATTCTGTGCTTCTGTGTTTCTCTGGTTCTGTCGTTCTGTAATTCTGTGGTTCTGTGGTTCTGTGGTTCTTTTGTTCTGTTGTTCTGTGGTTCTGTTTCTCAGTGATTCTGTGACTCTGTGGTTCTGTGATTATTTGGTTCTGAAGTTCTGTTGTTCGGTGATTTCGTGGTTGTGTGATTCTGTGATTCTGTGTTTATGTGATTCTGTGGCACTTTAGTTCTGTGGTACTGTGATTCTGTGATTCTGTGTTTATGTGCTTCTGTGATTCTGTGTTACTGTGATTTTGTGATTCTGTTATTCTGTGTTTATTTGGTTGTGTGATTCTGTGTTTATTTGCTTCAGTGATTCTGTGATTCTGTGGTTCTGTGATTCTGTGGTTCTGTGATTCTGTGATTCTATGATTCTGTGGTTCTGTGATTCCGTGGTTCTGTAATTCTGTGATTCTGTTTTTCTCCGCTATTGTGGTTCTGTAATTCTGTGATTCTGTGGTTCTGTGGTTCTCTGATTCTGTGGTTCTGTGGTTCTGTGATTCTGTGATTCTGTCATTCTCTGTTTCTGTGATTATTTGGTTCTAACGTTCTGTTGTTCGGTGATTTTGTGGTTCTGTGATTCTGTGATTCTGTGTTTATGTGATTCTGTGGTTCTCTGATTCTGCGTTTATGTGCTTCTGTGATTCTGTGATTCTTTAGTTCTGTGATTCTTTAGTTCTGTGATTCAGTGATTCTGTGATTCTGTGTTTATGTGCGTCTGTGATTCTGTGATTCTATGGTACTGTGATTCTGTGGTTCTGTGAATCTGTGATTCTATGATTCTGTGGTTCTGTGATTCTGTGATTCCGTCGTTCTCTGATTCTGTGACTCTGTGATTCTGTGTTTCTGTGATTCTGTGGTTCTGTGGTTCAGTGATTTCATGGTTCTGTGATTCTGTGTTTCTGTGATTCTGTGATTCTGTGAATCTGTGATTATGTGGTTCTGTGGTTCTGTGTTTCTGTGATTCTGTGTTTCTGTGATTCTCTGTTTCTGTGATTCTGTGGTTCTCTGTTTCTGTGGTTCTGTGGTTCTGTGGTTCTCTGGTTCGGTGATTCCATGGTTCTGTGATTCTGTGATTCTGTGTTTATGTGATTCTGTGGTTCTGTTTTTCTATGATTCTGTGGTTCTTTGATTCTGTGGTTCTGTGGTTCTGTGATTCTTTGGTTCTGTGGTTCTGTGATTCTGTGGATCTGTGATTCTGTGATTCTGTGTTTATGTGGTTCTGTGGTTCTGTGATACTCTAGTTCTGTGATTCTGTGATTCTGTGTTTATTTGCATCTGTGATTCTGTAATTCTGTTATTCTGTGATTCTGTGGTTTTGTGCTTCTGTGGTTCGGTGATTCCGTACTTCTGTAATTCTGTGATTCTGTTTTTATGTGATTCTGTTGTTCTCTGGTTCTGTGATTCTGTGATTCTGTTATTCTGTGTTTATGTGGTTCTGTGGTGCTCTGATTCTGTGTTTCTGTCCGTCTGTGAATCTAATTTTATGTGGTTCTGTGGTTCTGTGATTCTGTGTTTCTGTGATTCATTGAATCTGTGATTCTATGATTCTGTGATTCTTTTTTTCTGTGATTCTCTGATTCGGTGATTCTGTGTTTCTGTGATTCCGTGATTCTCTGTTTTTTGTGGTTCTGTGATTCTGTGTTTATGTGCTTCTGTGATTCTCTGATTCTGTGGTGCTGTGATTCTGTAGTTCTGTGATTTTGTGATTCTGTGAATCTGTGGTTCTGTGATTCAGTGATTCTGTAATTCTGTGTTTATGTGGTTGTGTGATTCAGTGATTCTGTGATTCTGTGATTATGTGCTTCTGTGATTCTGTTTTTCTGTGATTCTGTGGTTCTGTGATTCTCTGATTCTATGCTTCTGTGGTTCTGTGATTCTGTGATTCAATGATTCTGTGATTCTGTGATTCTGTGGTTCTGTGATTCTGTGATTCTGTGATTCTGTGGTCCTGTGGTTCTGTGGTTCTGTGAATCCGTGGTTCTGTGATTCTGTGCTTCTGTGGTTCTGTGATTCTGTGGTTCTGTGATTCTGTGTTACTGTGATTTTGTGATTCTGTTATTCTGTGTTTATTTGGTTGTGTGATTCTGTGTTTATTTGCTTCAGTGATTCTGAGATTCTGTGTTTCTCTGATTCTGTGGTTCTGTGATTCTGTGATTCTATGATTCTGTGGTTCTGTGATTCTGTGGTTCTGTGATTCAGTGATTCTGTGATTCTGTGGTTCTGTGATTCTGTGGTTTTGTGATTCTGTGATTCTGTGATTCTGTGATTCTGTGGTTCAGTAGTTCTGTGGTTCTGTGATTCCGTGGTTCAGTAATTCTGTGATTCTGTGTTTCTCCGGTTCTGTAGTTCTGTAGTTCTGTTGTTCTGTGGTTCTTTGGTTCTGTTGTACTGTGGTTCTGTGTTTCTGTGATTCTGTGATTCTGTGGTTCTGTGATTATTTGGTTCTGACGTTCTGTTGTTCGGTGATTTTGTGGTTCTGAGATTCTGTGATTCTGTGTTTATGTGATTCTGTGGTTCTCTGATTCTGTGTTTATGTGCTTCTGTGATTCCATGATTCTGTGCTTCTGTGATTCTTTAGTTCTGTGATTCTGGGATTCTGTGATTCTGTGTTTATGTGCTTCTGTGATTCTGTGTTACTGTGATTTTGTGATTCTGTTATTCTGTGTTTATTTGGTTGTGTGATTCTGTGTTTTTTTGCTTCTGTGATTCTGAGATTCTGTGATTCTGTGGTTCTGAGATTCTGCGATTCTATGATTCTGCGGTTCTGTGAATCTGTGGTTTTGAGATTCTGTGATTATGTGATTCTGTGATTCTGTGATTCTGTGGTTCAGTAGTTCTGTGGTTCTGTGATTCCGTGGTTCTGTAATTCTGTGATTCTGTTTTTCTCCGGTTCTGTCGTTCTGTAATTCTGTGATTCTGTGGTTCTGTGGTTCTCTGATTCTGTGGTTCTGTGGTTCTGTGTTTCTGTGATTTTGTCATTCTGTGGTTCTGCGATTATTTGGTTCTGACGTTCTGTTGTTCGGTGATTTCGTGGTTCTGTGATTCTGTGATTCTGTTTTTCTCCGCTATTGTGGTTCTGTAATTCTGTGATTCTGTGGTTCTGTGGTTCTCTGATTCTGTGGTTCTGTGGTTCTGTGATTCTGTGATTCTGTCATTCTTTGTTTCTGTGATTATTTGGTTCTAACGTTCTGGTGTTCGGTGATTTTGTGGTTCTGTGATTCTGTGATTCTGTGTTTGTGTGATTCTGTGGTTCTCTGATTCTGCGTTTATGTGCTTTTCTGATTCTGTGATTCTTTAGTTCTGTGATTCTTTAGTTCTGTGATTCAGTGATTCTGTGATTCTGTGTTTATGTGCGTCTCTGATTCTGTGATGCTATGGTTCTGTGATTCTGTGGTTCTGTGAATCTGTGATTCTATGATTCTGTGGTTCTGTGATTCTGTGATTCCGTCGTTCTGTGATTCTGTGACTCTGTGATTCTGTGTTTCTGTGATTCTGTGGTTCTGTGGTTCAGTGATTTCATGGTTCTGTGATTCTGTGTTTATGTGATTCTGTGATTCTGTGAATCTGTGAGTATGTGGTTCTGTGGTTCTGTGTTTCTGTGATTCTGTGTTTCTGTGATTCTCTGTTTCTGTGATTCTGTGGTTCTCTGTTTCTGTGGTTCTGTGGTTCTGTGGTTCTCTGGTTCGGTGATTCCATGTTTCTGTGATTCTGTGATTCTGTGTTTATGTGATTCTGTGGTTCTGTTTTTCTATGATTCTGTGGTTCTTTGATTCTGTGGTTCTGTGGTTCTGTGATTCTTTGGTTCTGTGGTTCTGTGATTCTGTGGATCTGTGATTCTGTGATTCTGTGTTTATGTGGTTCTGTGGTTCTGTGATACTCTAGTTCTGTGATTCTGTGATTCTGTGATTCTGTGTTTATTTGCATCTGTAATTCTGTAATTCTGTTATTCTGTGATTCTGCGGTTTTGTGCTTCTGTGGTTCGGTGATTCCGTACTTCTGTAATTCTGTGATTCTGTTTTCATGTGATTCTGTTGTTCTCTGGTTCTGTGATTCTGTGATTCTGTTATTCTGTGTTTATGTGGTTCTGTGGTGCTCTGATTCGGTGTTTCTGTCCGTCTGTGAATCTAATTTTATGTGGTTCTGTGGTTCTGTGATTCTGTGTTTCTGTGATTCATTGAATCTGTGATTCTATGATTCTGTGATTCTTTTTTTCTGTGATTCTCTGATTCGGTGATTCTGTGTTTCTGTGATTCCGTGATTCTCTGTTTTTTGTGGTTCTGTGATTCTGTGTTTATGTGCTTCTGTGATTCTCTGATTCTGTGGTGCTGTGATTCTGTAGTTCTGTGATTTTGTGATTCTATGATTCTGTGATTCTGTGTTTATGTGCTTCTGTGATTCTGTGAATCTGTGGTTCTGTGATTCTGTGATTCTGTGATTCTGTGTTTATGTGGTTGTTTGATTCAGTGATTCTGTGATTCTGTGATTATGTGCTTCTGTGATTCTGTTTTCCTGTGATTCTGTGGTTCTGCGATTCTCTGATTCTATGCTTCTGTGGTTCTGTGATTCTGTGATTCAATGATTCTGTGATTCTGTGATTCTGTGGTTCTGTGATTCTGTGATTCTGTGATTCTGTGGTCCTGTGGTTCTGTGGTTCTGTGAATCCGTGGTTCTGTGATACTGTGCTTCTGTGGTTCTGTGATTCTGTGGTTCTGTGATTCTGTGTTACTGTCATTTTGTGATTCTGTTATTCTGTGTTTATTTGGTTGTGTGATTCTGTGTTTATTTGCTTCAGTGTTTCTGAGATTCTGTGTTTCTGTGATTCTGTGGTTCTGTGATTCTGTGATTCTATGATTCTGTGGTTCTGTGATTCTGTGGTTCTGTGATTCAGTGATTCTGTGATTCTGTGGTTCTGTGATTCTGTGGTTTTGTGATTCTGTGATTCTGTGATTCTGTGGTTCAGTAGTTCTATGGTTCTGTGATTCCGTGGTTCTGTAATTCTGTGATTCTGTGTTTCTCCGGTTCTGTAGTTCTGTAATTCTGTGGTTCTGTGGTTTCTTTGGTTCTGTTGTACTGTGGTTCTGTGGTTCTGTAATTCTGTGATTCTGTGTTTCTCCGGTTCTGTAGTTCTGTAATTCTGTGGTTCTGTGGTTCTTTGGTTCTGTTGTACTGTGGTTCTGTGTTTCTGTGATTCTGTGATTCTGTGGTTCTGTGATTATTTGGTTCTGACGTTCTGTTGTTCGGTGATTTTGTGGTTCTGAGATTCTGTGATTCTGTGTTTATGTGATTCTGTGGTTCTCTGATTCTTTGTTTATGTGCTTCTGTGATTCCATGATTCTGTGCTTCTGTGATTCTTTAGTTCTGTGATTCTGGGTTTCTGTGATTCTGTATTTATGTGCTTCTGTGATTCTGTGTTACTGTGATTTTGTGATTCTGTTATTCTGTGTTTATTTGGTTGTGTGATTCTGTGTTTATTTGCTTCTGTGATTCTGAGATTCTGTGATTCTGTGGTTCTGTGATTCTGCGATTCTATGATTCTGTGGTTCTGTGAATCTGTGATTTTGAGATTCTGTGATTATGTGATTCTGTGATTCTGTGATTCTGTGGTTCAGTAGTTCTGTGGTTCTGTGATTCCGTGGTTCTGTAATTCTGTGATTCTGTTTTTCTCCGGTTCTGTGGTTCTGTAATTCTGTGATTCTGTGGTTCTGTGGTTCTCTGATTCTGTGGTTCTGTGGTTCTGTGTTTCTGTGATTTTGTCATTCAGTGGTTCTGTGATTATTTGGTTCTGACGTTCTGTTGTTCTGTGATTCTGTGTTTATGTGATTCTCTGGTTCTCTGATTCTGTGTTTATGTGTTCCTGTGATTCTGTGATTCTGTGGTTCTGTGATTCTTTAGTTCTGTGATTCTGTAATTCAGTGATTCTGTGTTTATGTGCTTCTGTGATTCTGTGATTCTGTGGTTCTGTGATTCTGTGGTTCTGTGAATCTGTGATTGTATGATTCTGTGGTTCTGAGATTAAGTGGTTCTGTGGTTCTGTGGTTCTCTGATTCCGTGGTTCTATGATTCTCTGATTCTCTGATTCTGTATTTCTGTGATTCTGTGGAACTGTGGTTCTGTGGTTCGGTGATTCCATGGTTCTGTGATTCTGTGTTTATGTGATTCTGTGGTTCTGTGGTTCTGTGATTCTGTGGTTTTGTGATTCTGTGGTTCTGTGGTTCTGTGATTCTGTGGTTCTGTGGTTCTGTGATTCTGTGTTTCTGTCATTCTGTGTTACTGTGATTCTTTGGTTCTGTGGTTCTGTGATTCTGTGGTTCTGTGTTTCTCTTGTTCGGTGATTCCATGGTTCTGTGATTCTGTGATTCTGTGTTTATGTGATTCTGTGGTTCTGTTTTTCTATGATTCTGTGGTTCTTTGATTCTGTGGTTCTGTGGTTCTGTGATTCAGTTGATCTGTGATTCTGTGATTCTGTGTTTATGTGGTTCTGTGGTTCTGTGATACTCTAGTTCTGTGATTCTGTGATTCTGTGTTTATGTGGTTCTGTGATTCTGTGATTCTGTTGTTCTGTGATTCTGTGGTTCTGTGATTCTGTGGTTCTATGGTTCTGTAATTCTGTGATTCTGTGATTCTGTTTTTCTGTGATTCTGTTGTTCTGTGGTTCTGTGATTCTGTGATTCTGTGATTCTGTGTTTCTGTGGTTCTGTGGTTCTGTGATTCTGTGTTTCTGTGTTCTGTGATTCTGTTTTCTGTGGTTCTGTGGTTCTGTGATTCTGTGTTTCTGTGATTCTGTGATTCTGTGATTCTGTGATTCTGTGATTCTGTTTTTCTGTGATTCTGTGATTCTGTGATTCTGTGTTTCTGTGATTCTGTGATTCTGTGTTTCTGTGGTTCTGTGATTCTGTGATTCTGTGATTCTGTGATTCTGTGATTCTGTGGTTCTGTGATTCTGTGGTTCTGTGATTCTGTGATTCTGTGATTCTGTGTTTCTGTGCTTCTGTGATTCTGTGATTCTGTGGTTCTGTGATTCTGTGATTCTGTGATTCTGTGTTTCTGTGGTTCTGTGATTCTGTGATTCTGTGATTCTGTGATTCTGTGGTTCTGTGATTCTGTTTTTCTGTGATTCTGTGGTTCTGTGATTCTGTGATTCTGTGGTCCTGTGGTTCTGTGATTCTGTGATTCTGTGATTCTGTGATTCTGTGATTCTGTGGTTCTGTGATTCTGTGATTCTGTGATTCTGTGGTTCTGTGGTTCTGTGGTTCTGTGATTCTGTGGTTCTGTGATTCTGTGATTCTGTGGTTCTGTGATTCTGTGGTTCTGTGATTCTGTGAATCTGTGATTCTGTGTTTATGTTGTTCTGTGGTTCTGTGATTCTGTGTTTCTGTGGTTCTGTGATTCTGTGATTCTGTGTTTCTGTGATTCTGTGGTTCTGTGATTCTGTGATTCTGTGATTCTGTGGTTCTGTGATTCTGTGGTTCTGTGATTCTGTGATTCTGTGATTCTGTGATTCTGTGGTTCTGTGATTCTGTGGTTCTGTGATTCTTTGGTTCTGTGATTCTGTGATTCTGTGGTTCTGTGGTTCTGTGATTTCTGTGGTTCTGTGATTCTGTGATTCTGTGTTTATCCGGTTTTGTGGTCTGTAATTCTGTGATTCTGTGGTTATGTGGTTTGTCTGATTCTGTGGTTCTGTGGTTCTGTGATCTGTGATTCTGTCCATTCTGTGGTTCTGTGATTATTTGGTTCTGACGTTCTGTTGTTCGGTGATTTCGTGGTTCTGTGATTCTGTGATTCTGTGTTTATGTGATTCTGTGCTTCTCTGATTCTGTGTTTATGTGCTTCTGTGATTCTGTGATTCTGTGGTTCTGTGATTCTTTAGTTCTGTGATTCTGTGATTCTGTGTTTATGTGCTTCTGTGATTCTGTGATTCTAAGGTTCTGTGATTCTGTGGTTCTGTGAATCTGTGATTCTATGATTCTGTGGTTCTGTGATTCTGTGTTTCTGTCGTTCTGTGATTCTGTGACTCTGTGATTATGTGGTTCTGTGGTTCTGTGATTCCGTGGTTCTATGATTCTCTGATTCTGTGATTCTGTGTTTCTGTGATTCTGTGGTTCTGTGGTTCTGTGGTTCGGTGATTCCAAGGTTCTGTGATTCTGTGTTTATGTGATTCTGTGGTTCTGTGGTCTGTGATTCTGTGGTTCTGTGATTTAGTGGTTCTGTGTTCTGTGATTCATGTGGTTTCTGTGGTTCTGTGATTTCTGTGTTTCTGTGATTCTCTGTTTCTGTGGTTCTGTGGTTCTGTGGTCTGTGATTCTGTGGTTCTGTGGTTCTCTGGTTCGGTGATTCCATGGTTTTGTGACTTCTGTGTTTATGTGATTCCTGTGGTTCTGTTTTTCTATGATTCTGTGCTTCTTTGATTCTGTGGTTCTGTGGTTCTGTGATTCTTAATTTCTGTGGTTCTGTGATTCTGTGGAATCTGTGATTCTTGATTCTGTGTTTATGTGGTTCTGTGGTTCTGAGATACTCTAGTTCTGTGGTTCTGTGATTCTGTGTTTCTGTGCTTCTGTGATTCTGTGATTCTGTGGTTCTGTGATTCTGTGGTTCTGTGATTCTGTGATTCTGTGATTCTGTGTTTCTGTGATTCTGTGATTCTGTGGTTCTGTGATTCTGTGGTTCTGTGATTCTGTGATTCTGTGATTCTGTGGTTCTGTGATTCTGTGATTCTGTGGTTCTGTGATTCTGTGATTCTGTGATTCATTGGTTGTGTGGTTCTGTGTTTCCGTGGTTATGTGATTCTGTGGTTCTGTGATTCTGACATTCTGTGATTCTGTGATTCTGTGATTCTGTGATTCTGTGGTTCTGTGGTTCTGTGTTTCTGTGATTCTGTGTTTCTGTGATTCTGTGTTTCTGTGATTCTGTGGTTCTGTGTTTCTGTGGTTCTGTGGTTCTGTGGTTCTGTGGTTCTGTGATTCTGTGTTTCTGTGATTCTGTGATTCTGTGTTTATGTGATTCTGTGGTTCTATTTTTCTGGTGGTTCGTGCTTATGTGGTCTGGTGTTCTGTGATTCTGTGATTCTGTGGGTTCGGTTTATGTGGTTCTGTGGTTCTCTGATTCTGTGGTTCTGTGTGTTTCTGATTTAGTCTGTGATTCTGTATTTTCTGTGATTCACTGTTTCTGTGATTCTGTGATTCTTAACTTCTGTGATTCTGTGATTCTGTGGTTCTGTGTTTATGTTCTTTCTGTGATTCTGTGATTCTGTGATACTATGATTCTGTGGTTCTGTGATTCTGTGATTCTATGATTCTGTGGTTCTGTGATTCTCTGATCCTGTGGTTCTGTGATTCTGTGATTCTGTGGTACTGAGGTTCTGTGGTTCTGTGATTTTTTTGGATCTGTGATTCTGTGATTCTGTCGTTCTGTCGTTCTGTGGTTCTGTGGTTAGATAATTCCGTGGTTCTGTGATTCTGTGCTTCTTTGTTTATGTGATTCTGTGGTTCTCTGATTCTTTGATCTGTGATTCTGTGGTTCTGTGATTAGTGATTCTGTTTTCTGTGGTTCTGTGATTCTGTGTTTCTGTGTTCTGTGATTCTGTGATTCTGTGGTTCTGTGATTCTGTGGTTCTGTGATTCTGTGATTCTGTGATTCTGTGATTCTGTGTTCTTGTGGTTCTGTGATTCTGTGATTCTGTGGTTCTGTGATTCTGTGATTCTGTGATTCTGTGTTTCTGTGGTTCTGTGATTCTGTGATTTTTACATTCTGTGCTTATGTGATTCTGTGATTCTGTGATTCTGTGATTCTGTATTTCTGTGATTCTGTGGTTCTGTGATTCTGTGATTCTGTGATTCTGTGGTTCTGTGATTCTGTGATTCTGTGATTCTGTGATTCTGTGATTCTGTGGTTCTGTGATTCTGTGATTCTGTGATTCTGTGGTTCTGTGGTTCTGTGGTTCTGTGATTCTGTGGTTCTGTGATTCTGTGATTCTGTGGTTCTGTGATTCTGTGGTTCTGTGATTCTGTGTTCTGTGATTCTGTGATTCTGTGATTCTGTGTTTCTGTGGTTCTGTGATTCTGTGTTTCTGTGATTCTGTGTTCTGTGTTTCTGTGTTTCTGTGATTCTGTGGTTCTGTGATTCTGTGATTCTGTGATTCTGTGGTTCTGTGATTCTGTGGTTCTGTGATTCTGTGATTCTGTGATTCTGTGGTTCTGTGATTCTGTGGTTCTGTGATTCTGTGATTCTGTGATTCTGTGATTCTGTGGTTCTGTGATTCTGTGGTTCTGTGATTCTGTGGTTCTGTGATTCTGTGATTCTGTGTTTCTGTGGTTCTGTGATTCTGTGATTCCGTGTTTCTGTGGTTCTGTGGTTCTGTTGTTCTGTGATTAGTTGTTTCTGTAATTCTCTGATTCTGTGGTTTTCTGGTTCTGTGGTTCTGCGGTTCTGTGATTCTGTGGTTCTTTGATTCTGTGATTCTTTGCTTATGTGATTCTGTGGTTCTGTGATTCTGTGTTTCTGTGATTCTGTGATTCTGTGATTCTGTGATTGTGTGATTCTGTGGTTTTGTGATTCTGTGTTTCTGTGATTCTGTGTTTCTGTGATTCTGTGATTATTGTGTTTCTGTGATTCTGTGATTCTGTGATTCTGTGTTTATGTCTTTCTGTGATTCTGTGTTTCTGTGATTCTGTGATTCTGTGATTCTGTGATTCTGTGGTTCTGTGATTCTGTGATTCTGTGATTCTGTGGTTCTGTGATTCTGTGATTCTGTGATTCTGTGATTCTGTGATTCTGTGATTCTGTGATTCTGTGGTTCTGTGGTTCTGTGGTTCTGTGATTCTGTGGTTCTGTGATTCTGTGATTCAGTGTTTCTGTGGTTCTGTGGTTCTGTGATTCTGTGATTCTGTGGTTCTGTGGTTCTGTGATTCTGTGGTTCTGTGGTTCTGTGTTTCTGTGATTCTGTGATTCTGTGGTTCTGTGATTCTGTGATTCTGTGAATCTGTGATTCTGTGTTTATGTTGTTCTGTGGTTCTGTGATTCTGTGGTTCTGTGTTCTGTGATTCTGTGATTCTGTGGTTCTGTGATTCTGTGATTCTTTGTTTCTGTGATTCTGTGATTCTGTGTTTCTGTGATTCTGTGATTCTGTGATTCTGTGGTTCTGTGATTCTGTGGTTCTGTGATTCTGTGATTCTGTGATTCTGTGGTTCTGTGATTCTGTGGTTCTGTGGTTCTGTGGTTCTGTGATTCTGTGGTTCTGTGATTCTGTGATTCTGTGATTCTGTGTTCTGTGATTCTGTGGTTCTGTGGTTCTGTGGTTCTGTGATTCTGTGGTTCTGTGATTCTGTGGTTCTGTGATTCTGTGGTTCTGTGGTTCTGTGATTCTGTGGTTCTGTGATTCTGTGGTTCTGTGGTTCTGTGATTCTGTGGTTCTGTGGTTCTGTGATTCTGTGTTTCTGTGATTCTGTGTTACTGTGATTCTGTGGTTCTGTGGTTCTGTGATTCTGTGGTTCTGTGTTTCTGAGGTTCTGTGATTCTGTGGTTCTGTGATTCTGTGATTCTGTGTTTCTGTGATTCTGTGGTTCTGTTTTTCTGTGATTCTGTGGTTCTGTGATTCTGTGATTCTGTGGTTCTGTGATTATGTGGTTCTGTGATTCTGTGATTCTGTGTTTCTGTGGTTCTGTGGTTCTGTGGTTCTGTGGTTCTGTGGTTCTTCGATTCTGTGATTCAACGATTCTGTGATTCTGTGATTCTGTTATTCTCTGGTTCTGTTGATGTGTGATTCCGTGGTTCTGTGATTCTGTGATTCTGTGAGTCTGTGATTCTGTGTTTATGTGGTTCTGTGGTTCTGTGATTCTGTGATTCTGTGATTCTGTGTTTACGTGATTCTGTGGTTCTGTTGTTCTGTGGTTCTGTTGTTCTGTGATTCTGTGATTCTGTGATTCTGTGGTTCTGTGGTTCTGTGATTCTGTGATTCTGTGATTCTGTGATTCTGTGATTCTGTGGTTCTGTGGTTCTGTGATTCTGTGATTCTGTGTTTCTGTGATTCTGTGTTTATGTAGTTGGGTGGTTCTGTGATTCTGTGATTCTGTATTCTGTGATTCTGTGTTTCTGGGATTCTGTGATTCTGTGGTTCTGTCGTTCTGTGATTCTGTGGTTCTGTGATTCTGTGATTCTGTGTTTATGTGGTTCTGTTGTTCTGTGATTCTGTGGTTCTGTTATTCTGGGATTCTGTGGTTATGTGGTTCTGTTGTTCTGTGATTCTGTGATTCTGTGGTTCTGTGATTCTGTTTTTCTGTGATTCCCTGGTTCTGTGATTCTGTGATTCTTAACTTCTGTGATTCTGTGATTCTCTGATTCTGTGGTTCTGTGTTTATGTTCTTCTGTGATTCTGTGATTCTGTGATTCTATGATTCTGTGGTTCTTTGATTCTCTGATCCTGTGGTTCTGTGATTCTGTGATTCTGTGGTTCTGTGGTTCTGTTAAACTGTGGTTCTGTGATTCCTTGGTTCTGTGATTCCGTGGTTATGTGGTTCTGTGAATCTGTGGTCTGTGGTTCTGTGGTTCGGTAATTCCATGGTTCTGTGATTCTGTGATTCGTTGTTTATGTGATTCTGTGGTTCTCTGATTCTGTGATTCTTTGATTCTGTGGTTCTGTGATTCTGTGGTTCTGTTATTCTGTGATTCTGTGTTTATGTGGTTCTGTGGCTCTGTGATTCTGTGATTCTGTGGTTCTGTGGTTCTATAATTCTGTGGTTCTGTGATTCCGTGGTTCTGTGATTCTTTTGATTCTGTGATTCTGTGATTCTGTGTTATGTTGATTCTGTGGGTCTGTGGTCCTGTGATTCTGTGATTCTGTGGTTCTGTGGTTCTGTGATTCTGTGGTTCCGTGGTTCTGTGATTCTTTGTTTCTGTGATTCTGTGATTCTGTGGTTCTGTGATTCTCGTGATTCTCTGATTCTGTCTTTATGTGGTTTTGTGGTTCTGTTTTACTGTGATTCTGTGATTCTGTCGTTCTGTGATTCTGTAATTCTGTGGTTCTGTGTTTCTGTCATTCTGTGATTCTGTGGTCCTGTGATTCTGTGTTTCTGTGGTTCTGTGATTCTGTGATTCTGTGATTATGTGGTTCTGTGGTTCTGTGATTCCGTGGTTCTATGATTTTCTGATTCTGTGATTCTGTGTTTCTGTGATTCTGTGGTTCTGTGGTTCTGTGGTTCGGTGATTCCAAGGTTCTGTGATTCTGTGTTTATGTGATTCTGTGGTTCTGTGGTTCTGTGATTCTGTGGTTCTGTGATTTAGTGGTTCTGTGGTTCTGTGATTCTGTGGTTCTGTGGTTCTGTGATTCTGTGTTTCTGTGATTCTCTGTTTCTGTGGTTCTGTGATTCTGTGGTTCTGTGGTTCTCTGGTTCGGTGATTCCATGGTTTTGTGATTCTGTGTTTATGTGATTCTGTGGTTCTGTTTTTCTATGATTCTGTGCTTCTTTGATTCTGTGGTTCTGTGGTTCTGTGATTCTTTATTTCTGTGGTTCTGTGATTCTGTGGATCTGTGATTCTCTGATTCTGTGTTTATGTGGTTCTGTGGTTCTGAGATACTCTAGTTCTGTGATTCTGTGATTCTGTGATTCTGTGTTTATTTGCATCTGTGATTCTGTAATTCTGTTATTCTGTAATTCTTTGGATTTGTGATTCTGTGGTTCGGTGATTCCGTACTTCTGTAATTCTGTGATTCTGTTTTTATGTGATTCTGTTGTTCTCTGGTTCTGTGATTCTGTGATTCTGTTATTCTGTGTTTATGTGGTTCTGTGGTTCTCTGATTCTGTGTTTCTGTCGGTCTGAGGTTCTAATTTTATGTGGTTCTGTGATTCTGTGATTCTGTGGTTCTGTGATTCTGTGATGCTGTGGTTCTGTGATTCTCTGATTCTGTCTTTATGTGGTTCTGTGTTTCTGTTTTACTGTGATTCTGTGATTCTGTGGTTCTGTGATTCTGTAATTCTGTGGTTCTGTGGTTCTGTGATTCTGTGATTCTGTGTTTCTTTGATTCTGTGTTTAGGTAGTTTGGTCTTTCTGTGATTCTGTGATTCTTTGGTTCTGTGATTCTGTGGTTCTGGGATTCTGTGATTCAGTGGTTCTTTGGTTCTGTGATTCTGTGGTTCTGTTATTCTGTGATTCTGTGTTTATGTGGTTCTGTTGTTCTGTGATTCTGTGATTCTGTGGTTCTGTGTTTATGTGGTTCTGTGGTTCTCTGATTCTGTGATTCTGTGGTTCTGAGATTCTATGGTTCTGTGATTCTGTTTTTCTGTGATTCACTGTTACTGTGATTCTGTGATCTTAACTTCTGTGATTCTGTGATTCTGTGGTTCTGTGTTTATGTTCTTCTGTGATTCTGTGATTCTGTGATACTATGATTCTGTGGTTCTGTGATTCTGTGATTCTATGATTCTGTGGTTCTATGATTCTCTGATCCTGTGGATCTGTGATTCTGTGATTCTGTGGTACTGAGGTTCTGTGGTTCTGTGATTTTGTGGATCTGTGAATCTGTGATTGTGTGGTTCTGTTGTTCTGTGGTTCGGTGTTTCGGTAATTCCATGGTTCTGTGATTCTGTGATTCTTTGTTTATGTGATTCTGTGGTTCTCTAATTCTTTGATTCTGTGATTCTGTGGTTCTGTGATTCTGTGGTTCTGTGATTCTGTGTTTATGTGTTTCTGTGGCTCTGTGATTCTCTGATTCTGTGGTTCTGTGGTTTTGTAATTCTGTGGTTCTGTGATTCCGTGGTTCTGTGATTCTGTGGTTCTGTGGTTCTGTGATTCTGTGATTCTGTGGTTCTGTGGTTCTGTGATTCTGTGGTTCTGTAGTTCTGTGATTCTGTGGTTCTGTGATTCTGTCATCCTGTCGTTCTGTGATTCTGTGATTCTCTGATTCTGTCTTTATATGGTTCTGTGATTCTGTTTTACTGTGATTCTGTGATTCTGTGGTTCTGTGATTCTGTAATTCTGTGGTTCTGTGGTTCTGTGATTCTGTGATTCTGTGATTCTGGTTCTGTGCTTATTTAGTTGGGTGGATCTGTGATTCTGTGATTCCGTGGTTCTGTGATTCTGTGGTTCTGGGATTCTGTGATTCTGTGGTTCTGTGGTTCTGTGATTCTGTGGTTCTGTGATTCTGTGATTCTGTGTTTATCCGGTTTTGTGGTTCTGTAATTCTGTGATTCTGTGGTTATGTGGTTCTCTGATTCTGTGGTTCTGTGGTTCTGTGATTCTGTGATTCTGTCATTCTGTGTTTCTGTGATTATTTGGTTCTGACGTTCTGTTGTTCGGTGATTTCGTGGTTCTGTGATTCTGTGATTCTGTGTTTATGTGGTTCTGTGCTTCTCTGATTCTGTGTTTATGTGCTTCTGTGATTCTGTGATTCTGTGGTTCTGTCTTTCTTTAGTTCTGTGATTCTGTGATTCTGTGTTTATGTGCTTCTGTGATTCTGTGATTCTATGGTTCTGTGATTCTGTGGTTCTGTGAATCTGTGATTCTATGATTCTGTGTTTCTGTGATTCTGTGTTTCTGTGGTTCTGTGATTCTGTGGTTCTGTGATTCTGTGATTCTGTGTTCTGTGTTTGTGGTTCTGTGATTCTGTGATTCTGTGGTTCTGTGATTCTGTGATTCTGTGATTCTGTGTTTTTGTATTCTGTGATTCTGTGGTTCTGTGATTCTGTGATTCTGTGGTTCTGTGATTCTGTGATTCTGTGTTTCTGTGGTTCTGTGTTCTGTTTTCTGTGATTCTGTGGTTCTGTGATTCTGTGATTCTGTGTTCTGTGTTTCTGTGATTCTGTGTTTCTGTGTTTGTCTTTCTGTGATTCTGTGATTCTGTGGTTCTGTGATTCTGTGGTTCTGTGATTCTGTGATTCTGTGGTTCTGTGGTTCTGTGATTCTGTGGTTCTGTGATTCTGTGATTCTGTGTTTATGTGGTTCTGTTGTTCTGTGATTCTGTGATTCTGTGGTTCTGTGATTCTGTGGTTCTGTGATTCTGTTTTTCTGTGATTCTGTGGTTCTGTGATTCTGTGATTCTTAACTTCTGTGATTCTGTGATTCTGTGATTCTGTGGTTCTGTGTTTATGTTCTTCTGTGATTCTGTGATTCTGTGATTCTATGATTCTGTGGTTCTTTGATTCTCTGATCCTGAGGTTCTGTGATTCTGTGCTACTGAGGTTCTGTGGTTCTGTGATTTTGTGGATCTGTGATTCTGTGATTCTGTGGTTCTGTCGTTCTGTGGTTCTGTGGTTCGGTAATTCCGTGGTTCTGTAATTCTGTGATTCTTTGTTTATGTGATTCTGCGGTTCTCTCATTCTTTGATTCTGTGATTCTGTGGTTCTGTGATTCTGTGGTTCTGTGATTCTGTGATTCTGTGTTTAAGTGGTTCTGTGGCTCTGTGATGCTGTGATTCTGTGGTTCTGTGGTTCTGTAATTCTGTGGTTCTGTGATTCCGTGGTTCTCTGATTCTGTGGTTCTGTGATTCTTTGATTCTGTAGTTCTCTGATTTGGTGATTCTGTGGTTCTGTGGTTGTGTTATTCTGTGGTTCTGTCGTTCAGTGATTCTTTGGTTCTGTGATTTTGTGATTCTGTTGTTCTGTGATTCTCTGATTCTCTGATTCTGTCTTTATGTTGTTCTGTGATTCTGTTTTACTGTGATTCTGTGATTCTGTGGTTCTGTGATTCTGTAATTCTGTGGTTCTGTGGTTCTGTGATTCTGTGATTCTGTGTTTCTTTGATTCTGTGTTTATGTAGTTGGGTGGTTCTGTGATTCTGTGATTCTTTGGTTCTGTGATTCTGTGGTTCTGGGATTCTGTGATTCTGTGGTTCTGCGGTTCCGTGTTTCTGTGGTTCTGTGATTCTGTGATTCTGTGTTTATGTGGTTCTGTTGATCGGTGATTCTGTGATTCTCTGGTTCTGTGTTTATGTGGTTCTGTGGTTCTGTTTTACTGTGATTCTGTGATTCTGTTGTTCTGTGATTCCTTAATTCTGTAGTTCTTTGGAGCTGTGATTCTGTGTTTCTTTGATTCTGTGTTTATGTAGTTTGGTCTTTTTGTGATTCTGTGATTCTTTGGTTCTGTGATTCTGTGGTTCTGGGATTCTGTGATTCTGTGGTTCTGTGATTCTGTGATTCTGTGTTTATGTGGTTCTGTTGTTCTGTGATTCTGTGATTCTGTGGTTCTGTGTTTATGTGGTTCTGTGGTTCTGTGATACTGTGATTCTGTGGTTCTGTGATTCTGTGCTTCTTTGATTCTGTTTTTCTGTGATTCTCTGGTTCTGTGATTCTGTGATACTTTGATTCTGTGATTCTGTGATTCTGTGGTTCTGTGTTTATGTTCTTCTGTGATTCTGTGATACTATGTTTCTGTGGTTCTGTGATTCTGTGATTCTATGATTCTGTCGTTCTGTGATTCTCTGATCCTGTGTTTCTGGGATTCTGTGATTCTGTGGTACTGAGGTTCTGTGGTTCTGTGATTTTGTGGATCTGTGATTCTGTGGTTCTGTGGTTCTGTGGTTCGGTAATTCCATGGTTCTGTGATTCTGTGATTCGTTGTTTATGTGATTCTGTGGTTCTCTGATTCTGTGATTCTTTGATTCTGTGGTTCTGTGATTCTGTGGTTCTGTTATTCTGTGATTCTGTGTTTATGTGGTTCTGTGGCTCTGTGATTCTGTGATTCTGTGGTTCTGTGGTTCTATAATTCTGTGGTTCTGTGATTCCGTGGTTCTGTGATTCTTTGATTCTGTGATTCTGTGATTCTGTGTTATGTTGATTCTGTGGGTCTGTGGTCCTGTGATTCTGTGATTCTGTGGTTCTGTGGTTCTGTGATTCTGTGGTTCCGTGGTTCTGTGATTCTTTGTTTCTGTGATTCTGTGATTCTGTGGTTCTGTGATTCTCTGATTCTCTGATTCTGTCTTTATGTGGTTTTGTGGTTCTGTTTTACTGTGATTCTGTGATTCTGTCGTTCTGTGATTCTGTAATTCTGTGGTTCTGTGTTTCTGTCAATCTGTGATTCTGTGTTTCTTTGATTCCGTGTTAATGTAGTTTGTTGGTTCTGTGATTCTGTGATTCTGTGGTTCTGTGATTTTGTGGTTCTGCGATTCTGTGATTCGGTGGTTCTGTGGTTCTGTGATTCTGTGGTTCTGTGATTCTGTGATTCTGTGTTTATGTGGTTCTGTTGTTCTGTGATTCTGTGATTCTCTGCTTCTGTGTTTATGTGGTTCCGTGGTTCTGTGATTCTGTCATTCTGTGGTTCTGTGATTCTGTGGCTCTGTGATTCTGTGGCTCTGTGATTCTCTGGTTCTCTGATTCTGTGATTCTTTGCTTCAGTGATTCTGTGATTCTCTGATTCTGTGGTTCTGTGTTTATGTTCCTCTGTGATTCTGTGGTTCTGTGGTTCTGTGATACTATGATTCTGTGATTCTGTGATTCTGTGATTCTCTGATCCTGTGGTTCTGTGATTCTGTGATTCTGTGATTCTGTGGTACTGAGGTTCTGTGGTTCTGTTATTTCGTGGATCTGTGATTCTGTGATTCTGTCATTCTGTGGTTCTGTGGTTCTGTGGTTCAGTAATTCCGTGGTTCTGTGATTCAGTGATTCTTTGTTTATGTGATTCTGTGGTTCTCTGACTCTGTGATTCTGTGATTCTGTCGTTCTGTGTTTCTGTGGTTCTGTGTTTCTGTGCTTAGCTGTTTATGTGGTTCTGTGGCTCTGTGATTCTCTGATTCTGTGATTCTCTGTTTATGTGGTTCTGTGGTTCTGTGATTCTGTGATTCTGTGGTTTTGTGCTTCTCTGATTCTGTGATTCTGTTGTTCTGTGATTCTGTGATTCTGTGGTTCTGTGATTCTGTGATGCTGTGGTTCTGTGATTCTCTGATTCTGTCTTTATGTGGTTCTGTGTTTCTGTTTTACTGTGATTCTGTGATTCTGTGGTTCTGTGATTCAGTAATTCTGTGGTTCTGTGGTTCTGTGATTCTTTGATTCTGTGTTTCTTTGATTCTGTGCTTATGTAGTTTGGTCTTTCTGTGATTCTGTGATTCTTTGGTTCTGTGATTCTGTGGTTCTGGGATTCTGTGATTCAGTGCTTCTTTGGTTCTGTGATTCTGTGGTTCTGTTATTCTGTGATTCTGTGTTTATGTGGTTCTGTTGTTCTGTGATTCTGTGATTCTGTGGTTCTGTGTTTATGTGGTTCTGTGGTTCTCTGATTCTGTGATTCTGTGGTTCTGAGATTCTATGGTTCTGTGATTCTGTTTTTCTGTGATTCACTGTTACTGTGATTCTGTGATCCTTAACTTCTGTGATTCTGTGATTCTGTGGTTCTGTGTTTATGTTCTTCTGTGATTCTGTGATTCTGTGATACTATGATTCTGTGGTTCTGTGATTCTGTGATTCTATGATTCTGTGGTTCTATGATTCTCTGATCCTGTGGATCTGTGATTCTGTGATTCTGTGGTACTGAGGTTCTGTGGTTCTGTGATTTTGTGGATCTGTGAATCTGTGATTGTGTGGTTCTGTGGTTCTGTGGTTCGGTGGTTCGGTAATTCCATGGTTCTGTGATTCTGTGATTCTTTGTTTATGTGATTCTGTGGTTCTCTGATTCTTTGATTCTGTGATTCTGTGGTTCTGTGATTCTGTGGTTCTGTGATTCTGTGTTTATGTGTTTCTGTGGCTCTGTGATTCTCTGATTCTGTGGTTCTGTGGTTTTGTAATTCTGTGGTTCTGTGATTCCGTGGTTCTGTGATTCTGTGGTTCTGTGGTTCTGTGATTCTGTGATTCTGTGGTTCTGTGGTTCTGTGATTCTGTGGTTCTGTAGTTCTGTGATTCTGTGGTTCTGTGATTCTGTCATCCTGTCGTTCTGTGATTCTGTGATTCTCTGATTCTGTCTTTATATGGTTCTGTGATTCTGTTTTACTGTGATTCTGTGATTCTGTGGTTCTGTGATTCTGTAATTCTGTGGTTCTGTGGTTCTGTGATTCTGTGATTCTGTGATTCTGTGTTTCTGGGATTCTGTGATTCTGTGGTTCTGTCGTTGTGTGATTCTGTGGTTCTGTGATTCTGTGATTCTGTGTTTATGTGGTTCTGTTGTTCTGTGAATCTGTGGTTCTGTTATTCTGTGATTCTGTGTTTATGTGGTTCTGTTGTTCTGTGATTCTGTGATTCTGTGGTTCTGTGCTTCTGTGGTTCTGTGATTCTGTTTTTCTGTGATTCCCTGGTTCTGTGATTCTGTGATTCTTAACTTCTGTGATTCTGTGATTCTGTGTTTCTGTGGTTCTGTGCTTATGTTCTTCTGTGATTCTGTGATTCTATGATTCTGTGGTTCTTTGATTCTCTGATCCTGTGGTTCTGTGATTCTGTGATTCTGTAGTTCTGTGATTCTGTGATTCTGTGGTTCTGTGGTTCTGTGATTCTGTGGTTCTGTAGTTCTGTGATTCTGTGGTTCTGTGATTCTGTGATTCTGTCGTTCTGTGATTCTGTGATTCTCTGATTCTGTCTTTATGTGGTTCTGTGATTCTGTTTTACTGTGATTCTGTGATTCTGTGGATCTGTGATTCTGTAATTCTGTGGTTCTGTGGTTCTGTGATTCTGTGATTCTGTGATTCTGTGTTTCTGGGTTTCTGTGATTCTATGGTTCTGTCGTTCTGTGATTCTGTGGTTCTGTGATTCTGTGATTCTGTGTTTATGTGGTTCTGTTGTTCTGTGATTCTGTGGTTCTGTTATTCTGTGATTCTGTGTTTTTGTGGTCTGTTGTTCTGTGATTCTGTGATTCTGTGGTTCTGTGATTCTGTGATTCTTAACTTCTGTGATTCTGTGATTCTGTTTTTCTGTGGTTCTGTTTTTATGTTCTTCTGTGATTCTGTGATTCTGTGATTCTATTATTCTGTGGTTCTTTGATTCTCTGATCCTGTGGCTCTGTGATTCTGTGATTCTGTGGTACTGAGGTTCTGTGGTTCTGTGATTTTGTGGATCTGTGATTCTGTGATTCTGTGGTTCTGTCGTTCTGTGGTTCTGTGGTTCGGTAATTCCGTGGTTCTGTGATTCTGTGATTCTGTGTTTATGTTATTCTGTGGTTCTCTCATTCTTTGATTCTGTGATTCTGTGGTTCTGTGATTCTGTGGTTGTCTGATTCTGTGAATCTGTGTTTATGTGGTTCTGTGGCTCTGTGATTCTGTGGTTCTGTGGTTCTGTAATTCTGTGGTTCTGTGATTCCGTAGTTCTGTGATTCAGTGGTTCTGTGGTTCTGTGATTCTTTGATTCTGTAGTTCTCTGATTTGGTGATTCTGTGGTTCTGTAGTTCTGTTATTCTGTGGTTCTGTCGTTCTGTGATTCTTTGGTTCTGTGATTTTGTGATTCTGTTGTTCTGTGATTCTGTGATTCTCTGATTCTGTCTTTATGTTGTTCTGTGATTCTGTTTTACTGTAATTCTGTGATTCTGTGGTTCTGTGATTCTGTAATTCTGTGGTTCTGTGGTTCTGTGATTCTGTGATTCTGTGTTTCTTTGATTCTGTGTTTATGTAGTTGGGTGGTTCTGTGATTCTGTGATTCTGTGGTTCTGTGATTCTGTGGTTCTGGGATTCTGTGATTCTTTGGTTCTGTGGTTCTGTGATTCTGTGGTTCTGTGATTCTGTGATTCTGTGTTTATGTGGTTCTGTTGATTTGTGATTCTGTGATTCTCTGGTTCTGTGTTTATGCGGTCTGTGTTTCTGTGATTGTGTCATTCTGTGGTTCTGTGATTCTGTTGTATCTGTGATTCTGTGATTCTTAACTTCTGTGATTCTGTGATTCTGTGATTCTGTGGTTCTGTGTTTATGTTCTTCTGTGATTTTGTGATTCTATGATTCTGTGGTTCTGTGATTCTCTGATCCTATGGTTCTGTGATTCTGTGATTCTGTGGTACAGAGGTTCTGTGGTTCTGTGATTTTGTGGATCTGTGATTCTGTGATTCTGCGGTTCTGTCGTTCTGTGGTTCTGTGGTTCGGTAATTCTGTGGTTCTGTGATTCTGTGATTCTTTGTTTATGTGATTCTGTGGTTCTCTGATCCTTTGATTCTGTGATTCTGTTGTTCTGTGATTCTGTGGTTCTGTGATTCTGTGATTCTGTGTTTATGTGGTTCTGTGGCTCTGTGATTCTGTGATTCTGTGGTTCTGTGGTTCTGTAAAACTGTGGTTCTGTGATTCTGTGATTCTGTGGTTCTTTGGTTCTGTGAATCTTTGATTCTGTAGTTCTCTGATTCGGTGATTCTGTGGTTCTGTGGTTCTTTTATTCTGTGGTTCTGTCGTTCTGTGATTCTTTGGATCTGTGATTCTGTGATTCAGTGCTTCTGTGATTCTGTGATTCTCTGATTCTGTCTTTATGTTGTTCTGTGATTCTGTTTTACTGTGATTCTGTGATTCTGTGGTTCTGTGATTCTGTAATTCTGTGGTTCTGTGGTTCTGTGATTCTGTGATTCTGTGTTTCTTTGATTCTGTGTTTATTTAGTTGGGTGGATCTGTGATTCTGTGATTCCGTGGTTCTGTGATTCTGTGGTTCTGGGATTCTGTGATTCTGTGGTTCTGTGTTTCTGTGATTCTGTGGTTCTGTGATTCTGTGATTCTGTGTTTATGTGGTTCTGTTGTTCTGTGATTCTGTGATTCTCTGGTTCTGTGTTTATGTGGTTCTGTGGTTCTGTGATTCTTTGATTCCGTGTTAATGTAGTTTGTTGGTTCTGTGGTTCTGAGAGTCTGTGATTCTGTGGTTTTGTGCTTCTGTGATTCTGTGATTCTGTGGTTCAGTGATTCTGTGATTCTGTGGTTCTGTGATTCTGTGATGCTGTGGTTCTGTGATTCTCTGATTCTGTCTTTATGTGGTTCTGTGTTTCTGTTTTACTGTGATTCTGTGATTCTGTGGTTCTGTGATTCTGTAATTCTGTGGTTCTGCGGTTCTGTGATTCTGTGATTCTGTGTTTCTTTGATTCTGTGTTTATGTAGTTTGGTCTTTCTGTGATTCTGTGATTCTTTGGTTCTGTGATTCTGTGGTTCTGGGATTCTGTGATTCAGTGGTTCTTTGGTTTTGTGATTCTGTGGTTCTGTTATTCTGTGATTTGTGTTTATGTGGTTCTGTTGTTCTGTGATTCTGTGATTCTGTGGTTCTGTGTTTATGTGGTTCTGTGGTTCTCTGATTCTGTGATTCTGTGGTTCTGAGATTCTATGGTTCTGTGATTCTGTTTTTCTGTGATTCACTGTTTCTGTGATTCTGTGATTCTTAACTTCTGTGATTCTGTGATTCTGTGGTTCTGTGTTTATGTTCTTCTGTGATTCTGTGATACTATGATTCTGTGGTTCTGTGATTCTGTGATTCTATGATTCTGTGGTTCTGTGATTCTGTGATTCTGTGGTTCTGTGATTCTGTGGTTCTGTGAATCTGTGATTCTATGATTCTGTGGTTCTGAGATTAAGTGGTTCTGTGGTTCTGTGGTTCTCTGATTCCGTGGTTCTATGATTCTCTGATTCTCTGATTCTGTGTTTCTGTGATTCTGTGGAACTGTGGTTCTGTGGTTCGGTGATTCCATGGTTCTGTGATTCTGTGTTTATGTGATTCTGTGGTTCTGTGGTTCTGTGATTCTGTGGTTTTGTGATTCTGTGGTTCTGTGGTTCTGTGATTCTGTGGTTCTGTGGTTCTGTGATTCTGTGTTTCTGTCATTCTGTGTTACTGTGATTCTTTGGTTCTGTGGTTCTGTGATTCTGTGGTTCTGTGTTTCTCTTGTTCGGTGATTCCATGGTTCTGTGATTCTGTGATTCTGTGTTTATGTGATTCTGTGGTTCTGTTTTTCTATGATTCTGTGGTTCTTTGATTCTGTGGTTCTGTGGTTCTGTGATTCAGTGGATCTGTGATTCTGTGATTCTGTGTTTATGTGGTTCTGTGGTTCTGTGATACTCTAGTTCTGTGATTCTGTGATTCTGTGTTTATTTGCATCTGTGATTCTGTAATTCTGTTATTCTGTGATTCTGTGGTTTTGTGCTTCTGTGGTTCAGTGATTCCGTACTTCTATAATTCTGTGATTCTGTTTTTATTTGATTCTGTTGTTCTCTGGTTCGGTGATTCTCTAATTCTGTTATTCTGTGTTTATGTGGTTCTGTGGTGCTGTTGTTCTGTGGTTCTGTTGTTCTGTGATTCTGTGAGTCTGTGATTCTGTGGTTATGTGGTTCTGTGATTCTATGATTCTGTGATTCTGTGATTCTGTGATTCTGTAATTCTGTGGTTCTGTGGTTCTGCGATTCTGTGATTCTGTGTTTCTTTGATTCTGTGTTTATGTAGTTGGGTGGTTCTGTGATTCTGTGATTCTGTATTCTGTGATTCTGTGTTTCTGGGATTCTGTGATTCTGTGGTTCTGTCGTTCTGTGATTCTGTGGTTCTGTGATTCTGTGATTCTGTGTTTATGTGGTTCTGTTTTTCTGTGATTCTGTGGTTCTGTTATTCTGGGATTCTGTGTTTATGTGGTTCTGTTGTTCTGTGATTCTGTGATTCTGTGGTTCTGTGCTTCAGTGGTTATGTGATTCTGTTTTTCTGTGATTACCTGGTTCTGTGATTCTCTGATTCTTAACTTCTGTGATTCTGTGATTCTGTGATTCTGTGGTTCTGTGTTTATGTTCTTCTGTGATTCTGTGATTCTGTGATTCTATGATTCGGTGGTTCTTTGATTCTCTGATCCTGTGGTTCTGTGATTCTGTGATTCTGTGGTTCTGTGGTTCTGTTAAACTGTGGTTCTGTGATTCCTTGGTTCTGTGATTCCGTGGTTATGTGGTTCTGTGAATCTTTGATTCTGTAGTTCTCTGATTCGGTGATTCTGTGGTTCTGTGGTTCTTTTATTCTGTGGTTCTGTCGTTCTGTGATTCTTTGGTTCTGTGATTCTGTGATTCTGTGGTTCTGTGATTCTGTGATTCTCTGATTCTGTCTTTCTGTGGTTCTGTGATTCTGTTTTACTGTGATTCCGTGATTCTGTGGTTCTGTGATTCTGTAATTCTGTGGTTCTGTGGTTCTGTGATTCTGTGATTCTGTGTTTCTTTGATTCTGTGCTTATTTAGTTGGGTGGATCTGTGATTCTGTGATTCCGTGGTTCTGTGATTCTGTGGTTCTGGGATTCTGTGATTCTGTGGTTCTGTGGTTCTGTGATTCTGTGGTTCTGTGATTCTGTGATTCTATGTTTATCCGGTTTTGTGGTTCTGTAATTCTGTGATTCTGTGGTTATGTGGTTCTCTGATTCTGTGGTTCTGTGATTCTGTGTTTATGTGCTTCTGTGATTCTGTGATTCTGTGGTTCTGTGATTCTTTAGTTCTGTGATTCTGTGATTCTGTGTTTATGTGCTTCTGTGATTCTGTGATTCTATGGTTCTGTGATTCTGTGGTTCTGTGAATCTGTGATTCTATGATTCTGTGGTTCTGTGATTCTGTGTTTCTGTCGTTCTGTGATTCTGTGACTCTGTGATTCTGTGGTTCTGTGGTTCTGTGATTCCGTGGTTCTATGATTCTCTGATTCTGTGATTCTGTGTTTCTGTGATTCTGTGGTTCTGTGGTTCTGTGGTTCGGTGATTCCAAGGTTCTGTGATTCTGTGTTTATGTGATTCTGTGGTTCTGTGGTTCTGTGATTCTGTGGTTCTGTGATTTAGTGGTTCTGTGGTTCTGTGATTCTGTGGTTCTGTGCTTCTGTGATTCTGTGTTTCTGTGATTCTCTGTTTCTGTGGTTCGGTGGTTCTGTGGTTCTGTGATTCTGTGGTTCTGTGGTTCTCTGGTTCGGTGATTCCATGGTTTTGTGATTCTGTGTTTATGTGATTCTGTGGTTCTGTTTTTCTATGATTCTGTGCTTCTTTGATTCTGTGGTTCTGTGGTTCTGTGATTCTTTGTTTCTGTGGTTCTGTGATTCTGTGGATCTGTGATTCTCTGATTCTGTGTTTATGTGGTTCTGTGGTTCTGTGAAACTCTAGTTCTGTGATTCTGTGATTCTGTGATTCTGTGTTTATTTGCATCTGTGATTCTGTAATTCTGTTATTCTGTAATTCTTTGGATTTGTGAATCTGTGGTTCGGTGATTCCGTACTTCTGTAATTCTGTGATTCTGTTTTTATGTGATTCTGTTGTTCTCTGGTTCTGTGATTCTGTGATTCTGTTATTCTGTGTTTATGTTGTTCTGTGGTTCTCTGATTCTGTGTTTCTGTCGGTCTGTGGTTCTAATTTTATGTGGTTCTGTTGTTCTGTGATTCCGTGTTTCTGTGATTCTTTGAATCTGTGATTCTATGATTCTGTGATTCTGTGTTTCTGTGATTCTGTGATACTGTGTTTCTGTGATTCCGTGATTCTCTGTTTCTGTGGTTCTGTGATTCTGTGTTTATGTGCTTCTGTGATTCTCTGATTCTGTGGTGCTGTGATTCTGTAGTTCTGTGATTTTGTGATTCTGTGATTCTGAGTTTATGTGCTTCTGTGATTCTGTGAATCTGTGGTTCTGTGATTCTGTGATTCTGTGATTCTGTGTTTATGTGGTTGTGTGATTCAGTGATTCTCTGATTCTGTGGTTCTGTGAATCTGTGATTCTATGATTCTGTGGTTCTGTGATTCTGTGATTCCGTCGTTCTGTGATTCTGTGACTCTGTGATTCTGTGTTTCTGTGATTCTGTGGTTCTGTGGTTCAGTGATTCCATGGTGCTGTGATTCTGTGTTTATGTGATTCTGTGATTCTGTGAATCTGTGATTATCTGGTTCTGTGGTTCTGTGTTTCTGTGATTCTGTGTTTCTGTGATTCTCTGTTTCTGTGATTCTGTGGTTCTGTGGTTCTGTGATTCTGTGGTTCTGTGGTTCTCTGGTTCGGTGATTCCATGGTCCTGTGATTCTGTGATTCTCTGTTTATGTGATTTTGTGATTCTGACTTTCTATGATTCTGTGGTTCTTTGATTCTGTGGTTCTGTGGTTCTGTGATTCTTTGGTTCTGTGGTTCTGTGATTCTGTGGATCTGTGATTCTGTGATTCTGTGTTTATGTGGTTCTGTGGTTCTGTGATACTCTAGTTCTGTGATTCTGTGATTCTGTGATTCTGTGTTTATTTGCATCTGTGATTCTGTAATTCTGTTATTCTGTGATTCTGTGGTTTTGTGCTTCTGTGGTTCGGTGATTCCGTACTTCTGTAATTCTGTGATTCTGTTTTTATGTGATTCTGTTGTTCTCTGTTTCTGTGATTCTGTGATTCTGTTATTCTGTGTTTATGTGGTTCTGTTGTGCTCTGATTCTGTGTTTCTTCCGTCTGTGAATCTAATTTTATGTGGTTCTGTGGTTCTGTGATTCTGTGTTTCTGTGATTCTTTGAATCTGTGATTCTATGATTCTGTGATTCTGTGTTTCTGTGATTCTGTGATTCGGTGATTCTGTGTTTCTGTGATTCCGTGATTCTCTGTTTTTTGTGGTTCTGTGATTCTGTGTTTATGGGCTTCTGTGATTCTCTGATTCTGTGGTGCTGTGATTCTGTAGTTCTGTGATTTTGTAATTCTGTGATTCTGTGATTCTGTGTTTATGTGCTTCTGTGATTCTGTGAATCTGTGGTTGTGTGATTCAGTGATTCTGTCATTCTGTGTTTATGTGGTTGTGTGATTCAGTGATTCTGTGATTCTGTGTTTATGTGCTTCTGTGATTCTGTGGTTCTGTGATTCTTTGATTCCGTGTTAATGTAGTTTGTTGGTTCTGTGGTTCTGTGATTCTGTGATTCTGTGGTTCTGTGATTCTGTGATTCTGTGGTTCTGTGATTCTGTGATGCTGTGGTTCTGTGATTCTCTGATTCTGTCTTTATGTGGTTCTGTGTTTCTGTTTTACTGTGATTCTGTGATTCTGTGGTTCTGTGATTCTGTAATTCTGTGGTTCTGTGGTTCTGTGATTCTGTGATTCTGTGTTTCTTTGATTCTGTGTTTATGTAGTTTGGTCTTTCTGTGATTCTGTGATTCTTTGGTTCTGTGATTCTGTGGTTCTGGGATTCTGTGTTTCAGTGGTTCTTTGGTTCTGTGATTCTGTGGTTCTGTTATTCTGTGATTCTGTGCTTATGTGGTTCTGTTGTTCTGTGATTCTATGATTCTGTGGTTCTGTGTTTATGTGGTTCTGTGGTTCTCTGATTCTGTGATTCTGTGGTTCTGAGATTCTATGGTTCTGTGATTCTGTTTTTCTGTGATTCACTGTTTTTGTGATTCTGTGATTCTTAACTTCTGTGATTCTGTGATTCTGTGGTTCTGTGTTTATGTTCTTCTGTGATTCTGTGATTCTGTGATACTATGATTCTGTGGTTCTGTGATTCTGTGATTCTATGATTCTGTGGTTCTGTGATTCTCTAATCCTGTGGTTCTGTGATTCTTTGATTCTGTGGTACTGAGTTCTGTGGTTCTGTGATTTTTTGGATCTGTGATTCTGTGATTCTGTCGTTCTGTGGTTCTGTGGTTCGGTAATTCCGTGGTTCTGTGATTCTGTGCTTCTTTGTTTATGTGATTCTGTGGTTCTCTGATTCTTTGATTCTGTGATTCTGTGGTTCTGTGATTCTGTGATTCTGTGATTCTGTGTTTATGTGGTTCTGTGGCTCTTTGATTCTGTGATTCTGTGGTTCTGTGGTTCTGTAAAACTGTGGTTCTGTGATTCCTTGGTTCTGTGATTCTGTGGTTATGTGGTTCTGTGAATCTTTGATTCTGTAGTTCTCTGATTCGGTGATTCTGTCATTCTGTGGTTCTTTTATTCTGTGGTTCTGTCGTTCTGTGATTCTTTGGTTCTGTGATTCTGTGATTCTGTGGTTCTGTGATTCTGTGATTCTCTGATTCTGTCTTTCTGTGGTTCTGTGATTCTGTTTTACTCTGATTCAGTGATTCTGTGGTTCTGTGATGCTGTAATTCTGTGGTTCTGTGATTCTGTGATTCTGTGTTTCTTTGATTCTGTGCTTATTTAGTTGGGTGGATCTGTGATTCTGTGATTCCGTGGTTCTGTGATTCTGTGGTTCTGGGATTCTGTGATTCTGTGGTTCTGTGGTTCTGTGATTCTGTGATTCAGTGTTTATCCGGTTTTGTGGTTCTGTAATTGTGTGATTCTGTGGTTATGTGGTTCTCTGATTCTGTGTTTCTGTGGTTCTGTGATTCTGTGATTCTGTCATTCTGTGGTTCTGTGATTATTTGGTTCTGACGTTCTGTTGTTCGGTGAATTCGTGGTTCTGTGATTCTGTGATTCTGTGTTTATGTGATTCTGTGCTTCTCTGATTCTGTGTTTATGTGCTTCTGTGATTCTGTGATTCTGTGGTTCTGTGATTCTTTAGTTCTGTGATTCTTTGATTCTGTGTTTATGTGCTTCTGTGATTCTGTGATTCTATGGTTCTGTAATTCTGTGATTCTGTGGTTATGTGGTTCTCTGATTCTGTGGTTCTGTGGTTCTGTGATTCTGTGATTCTGTCATTCTGTGGTTCTGTGATTATTTGGTTCTGACGTTCTGTTCTTCGGCGATTTCGTCGTTCTGTGATTCTGTGATTCGGTGTTTATGTGGTTCTGTGCTTCTCTGATTCTGTGTTTATGTGCTTCTGTGATTCTGTGATTCTGTGGTTCTGTGATTCTTTAGTTCTGTGATTCTGTGATTCTGTGTTTATGTGCTTCTGTGATTCTGTGATTCTATGGTTCTGTGATTCTGTGGTTCTGTGAATCTGTGATTCTATGATTCTGTGTTTCTGTGATTCTGTGTTTATGTGGTTCTGTGATTCTGTGGTTCTGTGATTCTTTGATTCCGTGTTAATGTAGTTTGTTGGTTCTGTGTTTCTGTGATTCTGTGATTCTGTGGTTTTGTGCTTCTGTGATTCTGTGATTCTGTGTTTTTTTAATCTGTGATTCTGTGGTTCTGTGATTCTGTGATGCTGTGGTTCTGTGATTCTCTGATTCTGTCTTTATGTGGTTCTGTGTTTCTGTTTTACTGTGATTCTGTGGTTCTGTGATTCTGTAATTCTGTGGTTCTGTGGTTCTGTGATTCTGTGATTCTGTGTTTCTTTGATTCTGTGTTTATGTAGTTTGGTCTTTCTGTGATTCTGTGATTCTTTGGTTCTGTGATTCTGTGGTTCTGGGATTCTGTGATTCAGTGGTTCTTTGGTTCTGTGATTCTGTGGTTCTGTGATTCTGTGATTCTGTGTTTATGTGGTTCTGTTGTTCTGTGATTCTGCGATTCTGTGGTTCTGTGTTTATGTGGTTCTGTGGTTCTCTGATTCTGTGATTCTGTGGTTCTGAGATTCTATGGTTCTGTGATTCTGTTTTTCTGTGATTCACTGTTTCTGTGATTCTGTGATTCTTAACTTCTGTGATTCTGTGATTCTGTGGTTCTGTGATACTATGATTCTGTGGTTCTGTGATTCTGTGATTCTATGATTCTGTGGTTCTGTGATTCTCTGATCCTGTGGTTCTGTGATTCTGTGATTCTGTGGTACTGAGGTTCTGTGGTTCTGTGATTTTGTGGATCTATGATTCTGTGATTGTGTGGTTCTGTGGTTCTGTGGTTCGGTGGTTCGGTAATTCCATGGTTCTGTGATTCTGTGATTCTTTGTTTATGTGATTCTGTGGTTCTCTGATTCTTTGATTCTGTGATTATGTGGTTCTGTGATTCTGTGGTTCTGTGATTCTGTGTTTATGTGGTTCTGTGGCTCTGTGATTCTCTGATTCTGTGGTTCTGTGGTTTTGTAATTCTGTGGTTCTGTGATTCCGTGGTTCTTTGATTCTGTGGTTCTGTGGTTCTGTGATTCTGTAGTTCTGTGATTCTGTCATTCTGTGGTTCTGTGAATCTGTGATTCTGTGGTTCTGTCGTTCTGTGATTCTTTGGTTCTGTGATTCTGTGATTCTGTCGTTCTGTGATTCTGTGATTCTCTGATTCTGTCTTTATGTGGTTCTGTGATTCTGTTTTACTGTGATTCTGTGATTCTGTGGTTCTGTGATTCTGTAATTCTGTGGTTCTGTGGTTCTGTGAATCTGTGATTCTGTGTTTCTTTGATTCTGTGTTTATGTAGTTGGGTGGTTCTGTGATTCTGTGATTCTGTATTCTGTGATTCTGTGTTTCTGGGATTCTGTGATTCTGTGGTTCTGTCGTTCTGTGATTCTGTGGTTCTGTGATTCTGTGATTCTGTGTTTATGTGGTTCTGTTGCTCTGTGATTCTGTGGTTCTGTTATTCTGGGATTCTGTGTTTATGTGGTTCTGTTGTTCTGGGATTCTGTGATTCTGTGGTTCTGTGCTTCAGTGGTTCTGTGATTCTGTTTTTCTGTGATTCCCTGGTTCTGTGATTCTGTGATTCTTAACTTCTGTGATTCTGTGATTCTGTGATTCTGTGGTTTTGTGTTTATGTTCTTCTGTGATTCTGTGATTCTGTGATTCTATGATTCTGTGGTTCTTTGATTCTCTGATCCTGAGGTTCTGTGATTCTGTGATTCTGTGCTACTGAGGTTCTGTGTTTCTGTGATTTTGTGGATCTGTGATTCTGTGTTTCTGTGGTTCTGTCGTTCTGTGGTTCTGTGGTTCGGTAATTCCGTGGTTCTGTAATTCTGTGATTCTTTGTTTATGTGATTCTGCGGTTCTCTGATTCTTTGATTCTGTGATTCTGTGGTTCTGTGATTCTGTGGTTCTGTGATTCTGTGATTCTGTGTTTAAGTGGTTCTGTGGCTCTGTGATGCTGTGATTCTGTGGTTCTGTGGTTCTGTAATTCTGTGGTTCTGTGATTCCGTGGTTCTGTGATTCTGTGGTTCTGTGATTTTTTGATTCTGTAGTTCTCTGATTTGGTGATTCTGTGGTTCTGTGGTTGTGTTATTCTGTGGTTCTGTCGTTCAGTGATACTTTGGTTCTGTGATTTTGTGATTCTGTTGTTCTGTGATTCTCTGATTCTCTGATTCTGTCTTTATGTTGTTCTGTGATTCTGTTTTACTGTGATTCTGTGATTCTGTGGTTCTGTGATTCTGTAATTCTGTGGTTCTGTGGTTCTGTGATTCTGTGATTCTGTGTTTCTTTGAGTATATGTTTATGTAGTTGGGTGATTCTGTGATTCTGTGATTCTTTGGTTCTGTGATTCTGTGGTTCTGGGATTCTGTGATTCTGTGGTTCTGTGGTTCCGTGATTCTGTGGTTCTGTGATTCTGTGATTCTGTGTTTATGTGGTTCTGTTGATCGGTGATTCTGAGATTCTCTGGTTCTGTGTTTATGTGGTTCTGTGGTTCTGTTTTACTGTGATTCTGTAATTCTGTAGTTCTTTGGATCTGTGATTCTGTGATTCTGTGTTTCTTTGATTCTGTGTTTATGTAGTTTGGTCTTTTTGTGATTCTGTGATTCTTTGGTTCTGTGATTCTGTGGTTCTGGGATTCTGTGATTCTGTGGTTCTGTGATTCTGTGATTCTGTGTTTATGTGGTTCTGTTGTTCTGTGATTCTGTGATTCTGTGGTTCTGTGTTTATGTGGTTCTGTGGTTCTGTGATTCTGTGATTCTGTGGTTCTGTGATTCTGTGCTTCTGTGATTCTGTTTTTCTGTGATTCTCTGGTTCTGTGATTCTGTGATACTTTGATTCTGTAATTCTGTGATTCTGTGGTTCTGTGTTTATGTTCTTCTGTGATTCTGTGATACTATGTTTCTGTGGTTCTGTGATTCTGTGATTCTATGATTCTGTCGTTCTGTGATTCTCTGATCCTGTGTTTCTGGGATTCTGTGATTCTGTGGTACTGAGGTTCTGTGGTTCTGTGATTTTGTGGATCTGTGATTCTGTGGTTCTGTGGTTCTGTGGTTCGGTAATTCCATGGTTCTGTGATTCTGTGATTCGTTGTTTATGTGATTCTGTGGTTCTCTGATTCTGTGATTCTTTGATTCTGTGGTTCTGTGATTCTGTGGTTCTGTTATTCTGTGATTCTGTGTTTATGTGGTTCTGTGGCTCTGTGATTCTGTGATTCTGTGGTTCTGTGGTTCTATAATTCTGTGGTACTGTGATTCCGTGGTTCTGTGATTCTTTGATTCTGTGATTCTGTGATTCTGTGTTATGTTGATTCTGTGGGTCTGTGGTCCTGTGATTCTGTGATTCTGTGGTTCTGTGGTTCTGTGATTCTGTGGTTCTGTGGTTCTGTGATTCTTTGTTTCTGTGATTCTGTGATTCTGTGGTTCTGTGATTCTGTGATTCTCTGATTCTGTCTTTATGTGGTTCTGTGGTTCTGTTTTACTGTGATGCTGTGATTCTGTCGTTCTGTGATTCTGTAATTCTGTGGTTCTGTGTTTCTGTCATTCTGTGATTCTGTGTTTCTTTGATTCCGTGTTAATGTAGTTTGTTGGTTCTGTGATTCTGTGATTCTGTGGTTCTGTGATTTTGTGGTTCTGGGATTCTGTGATTCGGTGGTTCTGTGGTTCTGTGATTCTGTGGTTCTGTGATTCTGTGATTCTGTGTTTATGTGGTTCTGTTGTTCTGTGATTCTGTGATTCTCTGCTTCTGTGTTTATGTGGCTCTGTGGTTCTGTGATTCTGTCATTCTGTGGTTCTGTGATTCTGTGGCTCTGTGATTCTGTGGCTCTGTGATTCTCTGGTTCTCTGATTCTGTGATTCTTTGCTTCAGTGATTCTGTGATTCTCTGATTCTGTGGTTCTGTGTTTATGTTCCTCTGTGATTCTGTGGTTCTGTGGTTCTGTGATACTATGATTCTGTGATTCTGTGATTCTGTGATTCTCTGATCCTGTGGTTCTGTGTTTCTGTGATTCTGTGATTCTGTGGTGCTGAGGTTCTGTGGTTCTGTTATTTCGTGGATCTGTGATTCTGTGATTCTGTCATTCTGTGGTTCTGTGGTTCTGTGGTTCAGTAATTCCGTGGTTCTGTGATTCAGTGATTCTTTGTTTATGTGATTCTGTGGTTCTCTGACTCTGTGATTCTGTGATTCTGTCGTTCTGTGTTTCTGTGGTTCTGTGTTTCTGTGCTTAGCTGTTTATGTGGTTCTGTGGCTCTGTGATTCTCTGATTCTGTGATTCTCTGTTTATGTGGTTCTGTGGTTCTGTGATTCTGTGATTCTGTGGTTTTGTGCTTCTCTGATTCTGTGATTCTGTTGTTCTGTGATTCTGTGATTCTGTGGTTCTGTGATTCTGTGATGCTGTGGTTCTGTGATTCTCTGATTCTGTCTTTATGTGGTTCTGTGTTTCTGTTTTACTGTGATTCTGTGATTCTGTGGTTCTGTGATTCTGTAATTCTGTGGTTCTGTGGTTCTGTGATTCTTTGATTCTGTGTTTCTTTGATTCTGTGTTTATGTAGTTTGGTCTTTCTGTGATTCTGTGATTCTTTGGTTCTGTGATTCTGTGGTTCTGGGATTCTGTGATTCAGTGGTTCTTTGGTTCTGTGATTCTGTGGTTCTGTTATTCTGTGATTCTGTGTTTATGTGGTTCTTTTGTTCTGTGATTCTGTGATTCTGTGGTTCTGTGTTTATGTGGTTCTGTGGTTCTCTGATTCTGTGATTCTGTGTTTCTGAGATTCTATGGTTCTGTGATTCTGTTTTTCTGTGATTCACTGTTTCTGTGATTCTGTGATCCTTAACTTCTGTGATTCTGTGATTCTCTGATTCTGTGTTTATGTTCTTCTGTGATTCTATGATTCTGTGGTTCTTTGATTCTCTGATCCTGTGGTTCTCTGATTCTGTGAATCTGTAGTTCTGTGATTCTGTGATTCTGTGGTTCTGTGTTTCTGTGATTCTGTGGTTCTGTAGTTCTGTGATTCTGTGGTTCTGTGATTCTGTGATTCTGTCGTTCTGTGATTCTGTGATTCTCTGATTCTGTCTTTATGTGGTTCTGTGATTCTGTTTTACTGTGATTCTGTGATTCTGTGGATCTGTGATTCTGTAATTCTGCGGTTCTGTGGTTCTGTGATTCTGTGATTCTGTGATTCTGTGTTTCTGGGATTCTGTGATTCTGTGGTTCTGTCGTTCTGTGATTCTGTGGAACTGTGATTCTGTGATTCTGTGTTTATGTGGTTCTGTTGTTCTGTGATTCTGTGGTTCTGTTATTCTGTGATTCTGTGTTTATGTGGTTCTGTTGTTCTGTGATTCTGTGATTCTGTGGTTCTGTGATTCTGTGATTCTTAACTTCTGTGATTCTGTGATTCTGTTTTTCTGTGGTTCTGTGTTTATGTTCTTCTGTGATTCTGTGATTCTGTGATTCTATTATTCTGTGGTTCTTTGATTCTCTGATCCTGTGGCTCTGTGATTCTGTGATTCTGTGGTACTGAGGTTCTGTGGTTCTGTGATTTTGTGGATCTGTGATTCTGTGATTCTGTGGTTCTGTCGTTCTGTGGTTCTGTGGATCGGTAATTCCGTGGTTCTGTGATTCTGTGATTCTGTGTTTATGTTATTCTGTGGTTCTCTCATTCTTTGATTCTGTGATTCTGTGGTTCTGTGATTCTGTGGTTGTCTGTTTCTGTGAATCTGTGTTTATGTGGTTCTGTGGCTCTGTGATTCTGTGGTTCTGTGGTTCTGTAATTCTGTGGTTCTGTGATTCTGTAGTTCTGTGATTCAGTGGTTCTGTGGTTCTGTGATTCTTTGATTCTGTCGTTCTCTGATTTGGTGATTCTGTGGTTCTGTGGTTCTGTTATTCTGTGGTTCTGTCGTTCTGTGATTCTTTGGTTCTGTGATTTTGTGATTCTGTTGTTCTGTGATTCTGTGATTCTCTGATTCTGTCTTTATGTTGTTCTGTGATTCTGTTTTACTGTAATTCTGTGATTCTGTGGTTCTGTGATTCTGTAATTCTGTGGTTCTGTGGTTCTGTGATTCTGTGATTCTGTGTTTCTTTGATTCTGTGTTTATGTAGTTGGGTGGTTCTGTGATTCTGTGATTCTGTGGTTCTGTGATTCTGTGGTTCTGGGATTCTGTGATTCTTTGGTTCTGTGGTTCTGTGATTCTGTGGTTCTGTGATTCTGTGATTCTGTGTTTATGTGGTTCTGTTGATTTGTGATTCTGTGATTCTCTGGTTCTGTGTTTATGCGGTCTGTGTTTCTGTGATTGTGTCATTCTGTGGTTCTGTGATTCTGTTGTATCTGTGATTCTGTGATTCTTAACTTCTGTGATTCTGTGATTCTGTGATTCTGTGGTTCTGTGTTTATGTTCTTCTGTGATTCTGTGATTCTGTGATTCTATGATTCTGTGGTTCTGTGATTCTCTGATCCTATGGTTCTGTGATTCTGTGATTCTGTGGTACAGAGGTTCTGTGGTTCTGTGATTTTGTGGATCAGTGATTCTGTGATTCTGTGGTTCTGTCGTTCTGTGGTTCTGTGGTTCGGTAATTCTGTGGTACTGTGATTCTGTGATTCTTTGTTTATGTGATTCTGTGGTTCTCTGATCCTTTGATTCTGTGATTCTGTTGTTCTGTGATTCTGTGGTTCTGTGATTCTGTGATTCTGTGTTTATGTGGTTCTGTGGCTCTGTGATTCTGTGATTCTGTGGTTCTGTGGTTCTGTAAAACTGTGGTTCTGTGATTCTGTGGTTCTTTGGTTCTGTGAATCTTTGATTCTGTAGTTCTCTGATTCGGTGATTCTGTGGTTCTGTGGTTCTTTTATTCTGTGGTTCTGTCGTTCTGTGATTCTTTGGTTCTGTGATTCTGTGATTCTGTGGTTCTGTGATTCTGTGATTCTCTGATTCTGTCTTTATGTTGTTCTGTGATTCTGTTTTACTGTGATTCTGTGATTCTGTGGTTCTGTGATTCTGTAATTCTGTGGTTCTGTGGTTCTGTGATTCTGTGATTCTGTGTTTCTTTGATTCTGTGTTTATTTAGTTGGGTGGATCTGTGATTCTGTGATTCCGTGGTTCTGTGATTCTGTGGTTCTGGGATTCTGTGATTCTGTGGTTCTGTGGTTCTGTGATTCTGTGGTTCTGTGATTCTGTGATTCTGTGTTTATGTGGTTCTGTTGTTCTGTGATTCTGTGATTCTCTGGTTCTGTGTTTATGTGGTTCTGTGGTTCTGTGATTCTTTGATTCCGTGTTAATGTAGTTTGTTGGTTCTGTGGTTCTGAGAGTCTGTGATTCTGTGGTTTTGTGCTTCTGTGATTCTGTGATTCTGTGGTTCAGTGATTCTGTGATTCTGTTGTTCTGTGATTCTGTGGTTCTTTGGTTCTGTGAATCTTTGATTCTGTAGTTCTCTGATTCGGTGATTCTGTGGTTCTGTGGTTCTTTTATTCTGTGGTTCTGTCGTTCTGTGATTCTTTGGTTCTGTGATTCTGTGATTCTGTGGTTCTGTGATTCTGTGATTCTCTGATTCTGTCTTATGTTGTTCTGTGATTCTGTTTTACTGTGATTCTGTGATTCTGTGGTTCTGTGATTCTGTAATTCTGTGGTTCTGTGGTTCTGTGATTCTGTGATTCTGTGTTTCTTTGATTCTGTGTTTATTTAGTTGGGTGGATCTGTGATTCTGTGATTCCGTGGTTCTGTGATTCTGTGGTTCTGGGATTCTGTGATTCTGTGGTTCTGTGGTTCTGTGATTCTGTGGTTCTGTGATTCTGTGATTCTGTGTTTATGTGGTTCTGTTGTTCTGTGATTCTGTGATTCTCTGGTTCTGTGTTTATGTGGTTCTGTGGTTCTGTGATTCTTTGATTCTGTCGTTCTCTGATTTGGTGATTCTGTGGTTCTGTGGTTCTGTTATTCTGTGGTTCTGTCGTTCTGTGATTCTTTGGTTCTGTGATTTTGTGATTCTGTTGTTCTGTGATTCTGTGATTCTCTGATTCTGTCTTTATGTTGTTCTGTGATTCTGTTTTACTGTAATTCTGTGATTCTGTGGTTCTGTGATTCTGTAATTCTGTGGTTCTGTGGTTCTGTGATTCTGTGATTCGGTGTTTCTTTGATTCTGTGTTTATCTAGTTGGGTGGTTCTGTGATTCTGTGATTCTGTGGTTCTGTGATTCTGTGGTTCTGGGATTCTGTGATTCTTTGGTTCTGTGGTTCTGTGATTCTGTGGTTCTGTGATTCTGTGATTCTGTGTTTATGTGGTTCTGTTGATTTGTGATTCTGTGATTCTCTGGTTCTGTGTTTATGCGGTCTGTGTTTCTGTGATTGTGTCATTCTGTGGTTCTGTGATTCTGTTGTATCTGTGATTCTGTGATTCTTAACTTCTGTGATTCTGTGATTCTGTGGTTCTGTGTTTATGTTCTTCTGTGATTCTGTGATTCTGTGATTCTATGATTCTGTGGTTCTGTGATTCTCTGATCCTATGGTTCTGTGATTCTGTGATTCTGTGGTACAGAGGTTCTGTGGTTCTGTGATTTTGTGGATCAGTGATTCTGTGATTCTGTGGTTCTGTCGTTCTGTGGTTCTGTGGTTCGGTAATTCTGTGGTTCTGTGATTCTGTGATTCTTTGTTTATGTGATTCTGTGGTTCTCTGATCCTTTGATTCTGTGATTCTGTTGTTCTGTGATTCTGTGGTTCTGTGATTCTGTGATTCTGTGTTTATGTGGTTCTGTGGCTCTGTGATTCTGTGATTCTGTGGTTCTGTGGTTCTGTAAAACTGTGGTTCTGTGATTCTGTGGTTCTTTGGTTCTGTGAATCTTTGATTCTGTAGTTCTCTGATTCGGTGATTCTGTGGTTCTGTGGTTCTTTTATTCTGTGGTTCTGTCGTTCTGTGATTCTTTGGTTCTGTGATTCTGTGATTCTGTGGTTCTGTGATTCTGTGATTCTCTGATTCTGTCTTTATGTTGTTCTGTGATTCTGTTTTACTGTGATTCTGTGATTCTGTGGTTCTGTGATTCTGTAATTCTGTGGTTCTGTGGTTCTGTGATTCTGTGATTCTGTGTTTCTTTGATTCTGTGTTTATTTAGTTGGGTGGATCTGTGATTCTGTGATTCCGTGGTTCTGTGATTCTGTGGTTCTGGGATTCTGTGATTCTGTGGTTCTGTGGTTCTGTGATTCTGTGGTTCTGTGATTCTGTGATTCTGTGTTTATGTGGTTCTGTTGTTCTGTGATTCTGTGATTCTCTGGTTCTGTGTTTATGTGGTTCTGTGGTTCTGTGATTCTTTGATTCCGTGTTAATGTAGTTTGTTGGTTCTGTGGTTCTGAGAGTCTGTGATTCTGTGGTTTTGTGCTTCTGTGATTCTGTGATTCTGTGGTTCAGTGATTCTGTGATTCTGTTGTTCTGTGATTCTGTTGTTCTTTGGTTCTGTGAATCTTTGATTCTGTAGTTCTCTGATTCGGTGATTCTGTGGTTCTGTGGTTCTTTTATTCTGTGGTTCTGTCGTTCTGTGATTCTTTGGTTCTGTGGTTCTGTGATTCTGTCATTCTGTGGTTCTGTGATTCTGTGGCTCTGTGATTCTGTTTTTCTGTGATTCTCTGGTTCTGTGATTCTGTGATTCTTTGCTTCAGTGATTCTGTGATTCTCTGATTCTGTGGTTCTGTGTTTATGTTCTTCTGTGATTCTGTGATTCTGTGATTCTGTGTTTACGTGGTTCTGTTGTTCTGTGATTCTGTGGTTCTGTGGTTTTGTGCTTCTGTGATTCATTGATGCTGTGGTTCTGTGATTCTCTGATTCTGTCTTTATGTGGTTCTGTGTTTCTGTTTTACTGTGATTCTGTGATTCTGTGGTTCTGTGATTCTGTAATTCTGTGGTTCTGTGGTTCTGTGATTCTGTGATTCTGTGTTTCTTTGATTCTGTGTTTATGTAGTTTGGTCTTTCTGTGATTCTGTGATTCTTTGGTTCTGTGATTCTGTGGTTCTGGGATTCTGTGATTCAGTGGTTCTTTGGTTCTGTGATTCTGTGGTTCTGTTTTTCTGTGATTTGTGTTTATGTGGTTCTGTTGTTCTGTGATTCTGTGATTCTGTGGTTCTGTGTTTATGTGGTTCTGTGGTTCTCTGATTCTGTGATTCTGTGGTTCTGAGATTCTATCGTTCTGTGATTCTGTTTTTCTGTGATTCACTGTTTCTGTGATTCTGTGATTCTTAACTTCTGTGATTCTGAGATTCTGTGGTTCTGTGGTTCTCTGATTCTGTGATTCTGTGATTCTGTGATACTATGATTCTGTGGTTCTGTGATTCTGTGATTCTATGATTCTGTGGTTCTGTGATTCTCTGATCCTGTGGTTCTGTGATTCTGTGATTCTGTGGTACTGAGGTTCTGTGGTTCTGTGATTTTGTGGATCTGTGATTCTGTGATTGTGTGGTTCTGTGGTTCTGTGGTTCAGTGGTTCGGTAATTCCATGGTTCTGTGATTCTGTGATTCTTTGTTTATGTGATTCTGTGGTTCTCTGATTCTTTGATTCTGTGATTCTGTGGTTCTGTGATTCTGTGGTTCTGTGATTCTGTGTTTATGTGTTTCTGTGGCTCTGTGATTCTCTGATTCTGTGGTTCTGTGGTTTTGTAATTCTGTGGTTCTGTCATTCCGTGGTTCTGTGATTCTGTGGTTCTGTGGTTCTGTGATTCTGTGATTCTATAGTTCTGTGATTCTGTGCTTCTGTGATTCTCTGGTTCTGTGTTTATGTGGTTCTGTGGTTCTGTTTTACTGTGATTCTGTGATTCTGTTGTTCTGTGATTCTGTAATTCTGTAGTTCTGTGGTTCTGTGATTCTGTGATTCTGTGTTTCTTTGATTCTGTGTTTATGTAGTTGGGTTGTTCTGTGATTCTGTGATTCTGTATTCTGTGATTCTGTGTTTCTGGGATTCTGTGATTCTGTGGTTCTGTCGTTCTGTGATTCTGTGGTTCTGTGATTCTCTGGTTCTGTGTTTATGTGGTTCTGTGGTTCTGTTTTACTGTGATTCTGTGATTCTGTTGTTCTGTGATTCTGTAATTCTGTAGTTCTGTGAATCTGTGATTCTGTTTCTGTGTTTCTTTGATTCTGTGTTTATGTAGTTTGGTCTTTCTGTGATTCTGTGATTCTTTGGTTCTGTGATTCTGTGGTTCTGGGGTTCTCTGATTCTGTGGTTTTGTGGTTCTGTGATTCTGTCATTCTGTTTTTCTGTGATTCTCTGGTTCTGTGATTCTGTGATACTTTGCTTCTGTGAGTCTGTGATTCTGTGTTTCTGTGTTTATGTTCTTCTGTGATTCTGTGATTCTGTGACACTATGTTTCTGTGGTTCTGTGATTCTCTGATCCTGTGTTTCTGTGATTCTGTGATTCTGTGGTACTGAGGTTCTGTGGTTCTGTAATTTTGTGGATCTGTGATTCTGTGGTTCTGTGGTTCGGTAATTCCATGGTTCTGTGATTCTGTGATTCTTTGTTTATGTGATTCTGTGGTTCTCTGATTCTGTGATTCTTTGATTCTGTGGTTCTGTGATTCTGTGGTTCTGTGATCCTGTGATTCTGTGTTTATGTGGTTCTGTCGCTCTGTGATTCTGTGATTCTGTGGTTCTGTGATTCTGTAATTCTGTGGTTCTGTGATTCCGTGGTTCTGTGATTCTTTGATTCTGTGGTTCTGTGATTCTGTGATTCTGTGTTATGTTGATTCTGTGGGTCTGTGGTCCTGTGATTCTGTGATTCTGTGGTTCTGTGGTTCTGTGATTCTGTGGTTCTGTGGTTCTGTGATTCTTTGTTTCTGTGATTCTGTGATTCTGTGGTTCTGTGATTCAGTGAGTCTCTGATTCTGTCTTTATGTGGTTCTGTGGTTCTGTTTTACTGTGATTCTGTGATTCTGTGGTTCTGTGATTCTGTAATTCTGTGGTTCTGTGTTTATGTCATTCTGTGATTCTGTGTTTCTTTGATTCCGTGTTAATGTAGTTTGTTGGTTCTGTGATTCTGTGATTCTGTGGTTCTGTGATTTTGTGGTTCTGGGATTCTGTGATTCGGTGGTTCTGTGGTTCTGTGATTCTGTGGTTCTGTGATTCTGTGATTCTGTGTTTATGTGGTTCTGTTGTTCTGTGATTCTGTGATTCTCTGCTTCTGTGTTTATGTGGTTCTGTGGTTCTGTGATTCTGTGGCTCTGTGATTCTGTTTTTCTGTGATTCTCTGGTTCTCTGATTCTCTGATTCTTTGCTTCAGTGATTCTGTGATTCTCTGATTCTGTGGTTCTGTGTTTATGTTCTTCTGTGATTCTGTGATTCTGTGATACTATGATTCTGTGATTCTGTGATTCTGTGATTCTCTGATCCTGTGGTTCTGTGATTCTGTGATCCTGTGATTCTGTGGTACTGAGGTTCTGTGGTTCTGTTATTTCGTGGATCTGTGATTCTGTGATTCTGACATTCTGTGGTTCTGTGGTTCTGTGGTTCAGTAATTCCGTGGTTCTGTGATTCAGTGATTTTTTGTTTATGTGATTCTGTGTTTCTCTGACTCTGTGATTCTGTGATTCTGTCGTTCTGTGTTTCTGTGGTTCTGTGTTTCTGTGCTTAGGTGTTTATGTGGTTCTGTGGCTCTGTGATTCTCTGATTTTCTGATTCTGTGTTTATGTGCTTCTGTGGTTCTGTGATTCTGTGTTTCTGTGGTTTTGTGCTTCTGTGATTCTGTGATTCTGTGGTTCTGTGATTCTGTGATTCTGTGGTTCTGTGATTCTGTGATGCTGTGGTTCTGTGATTCTCTGATTCTGTCTTTATGTGGTTCTGTGTTTCTGTTTTACTGTGATTCTGTGATTCTGTGGTTCTGTGATTCTGTAATTCTGTGGTTTTGTGGTTCTGTGATTCTGTGATTCTGTGTTTCTTTGATTCTGTGTTTATGTAGTTTGGTCTTTCTGTGATTCTGTGATTCTTTGGTTCTGTGATTCTGTGGTTCTGGGATTCTGTGATTCAGTGGTTTTGTGTTTATGTGGTTCTGTGGTTCTCTGATTCTGTGATTCTGTGGTTCTGAGAATCTATGGTTCTGTGATTCTGTTTTTCTGTGATTCACTGTTTCTGTGATTCTGTGATTCTTAACTTCTGTGATTCTGTGATTCTGTGGTTCTGTGTTTATGTTCTTCTGTGATTCTGCGATTCTGTGATACTATGATTCTGTGGTTCTGTGATTCTGTGATTCTATGATTCTGTGGTTCTGGGATTCTCTGATCCTGTGGTTCTGTGATTCTGTGATTCTGTGGTACTGAGGTTCTGTGGTTCTGTGATTTTGTGGATCTGTGATTCTGTGATTCTGTGGTTCTGTGTTTCTGTGGTTCGGTGGTTCGGTAATTCCATGGTTCTGTGATTCTGTGATTCTTTGTTTATGTGATTCTGTGGTTCTCTGATTCTTTGATTCTGTGATTCTGTGGTTCTGTGATTCTGTGGTTCTGTGATTCTGTGTTTACGTGGTTCTGTGGCTCTGTGATTCTGTGATTCTGTGGTTCTGTGGTTCTGTAAAACTGTGGTTCTGTGATTCCGTGGTTCTGTGATTCTGTGGTTCTGTGGTTCTGTGAACCTTTGATTCTGTAGTTCTCTGATTCGGTGATTCTATGGTTCTGTGGTTCTTTTATTCTGTGGTTCTGTCGTTCTGTGATTCTTTGGTTCTGTGATTCTGTGATTCTGTGATTCTGTGATTCTCTGATTCTGTCTTTATGTTGTTCTGTGATTCTGTTTTACTGTGATTCTGTGATTCTGTGGTTCTGTGATTCTGTAATTCTGTGGTTCTGTGGTTCTGTGATTCTGTGATTCTGTGTTTCTTTGATTCTGTCTTTATTTAGTTGGCTGGATCTGTGATTCTGTGATTCCGTGGTTCTGTGATTCTGTGGTTCTGGGATTCTGTGATTCTGTGATTCTGTGGTTCTGTGATTCTGTGGTTCTGTGATTCTGTGATTCTGTGTTTATGTGGTTCTGTTGTTCTGTGATTCTGTGATTCTCTGGTTCTGTGTTTATGTGGTTCTGTGGTTCTGTGATTCTGTGTTTACGTGGTTCTGTGGCTCTGTGATTCTCTGATTCTGTGGTTCTGTGGTTTTGTAATTCTGTGGTTCTGTCATTCCGTGGTTCTGTGATTCTGTGGTTCTGTGGTTCTGTGACTCTGTGATTCTGTATTCTGTGATTCTGTGTTTCTGGGATTCTGTGATTCTGTGGTTCTGTCGTTCTGTGATTCGGTGGTTCTGTGATTCTGTGATTCTGTGTTTATGTGGTTCTGTTGTTCTGTGATTCTGTGGTTCTGTTATTCTGTGATTCTGCGTTTGTGTGGTTCTGTTGTTCTGTCATTCTGTGATTCTGTAGTTCTGTGCTTCTGTGGTTCTGTGATTCTGTTTTTCTGTGATTCCCTGGTTCTGTGATTCTGTGATTCTTAACTTCTGTGATTCTCTGATTCTGTGATTCTGTGGTTCTGTGATTCTATGATTCTGTGGATCTGTGATTCTCTGATCCTGTGGTTCTGTGATTCTGTGATTCTGTGGTACTGAGGTTCTGTGGTTCTGTGATTTTGTGGATCTGTGATTCTGTGTTCCTGTGGTTCTGTCGTTCTGTGGTTCTGTGGTTCGGTAATTCCGAGGTTCTGTGATTCTGTGATTCTTTGTTTATGGGATTCTGTGGTTCTCTGATTCTTTGATTCTGTGATTCTGTGGTTCTGTGATTCTGTGGTTCTGTGATTCTGTGATTCTGTGTTTATGTGGTTCTTTGGCACTATGATTCTGTGATTCTGTGGTTCTGTGGTTCTGTAATTCTGTGGTTCTGTGATTCCGTGGTTCTGTGATTCTGTGGTTCTGTGGTTCTGTGAATCTTTGAATCTGTAGTTCTCTGATTCGGTGATTCTGTGGTTCTGTGGTTCTTTTATTCTGTGGTTCTGTGGTTCTGTCGTTCTGTGATTCTTTGGTTCTGTGATTCTGTGATTCTGTGGTTCTGTGATTCTGTGATTCTCTGATTCTGTCTTTATCTTGTTCTTTGATTCTGTTTTACTGTGATTCTGTGATTCTGTGGTTCTGTGATTCTGTAATTCTGTGGTTCTGTGGTTCTGTGATTCTGTGATTCTGTGTTTCTTTGATTCTGTCTTTATTTAGTTGGGTGGATCTGTGATTCTGTGATTCCGTGGTTCTTTGATTCTGTGGTTCTGGGATTCTGTGATTCTGTGGTTCTGTGGTTCTGTGATTCTGTGGTTCTGTGATTCTGTGATTCTGTGTTTATGTGGTTCTGTTGTTCTGTGATTCTGTGATTCTCTGGTTCTGTGTTTATGTGGTTCTGTGCTTCTATGATTCTTTGATTCCGTGTTAATGTAGTTTGTTGGTTCTGTGGTTCTGTGATTCTGTGATTCTGTTTATTGTGCTTCTGTGATTCTGTGATTCTGTGGTTCTGTGATTCTGTGATTCTGTGGTTCTGTGATTCTGTGATGCTGTGGTTCTGTGATTCTCTGATTCTGTCTTTATGTGGTTCTGTGTTTCTGTTTTACTGTGATTCTGTGATTCTGTGGTTCTGTGATTCTGTGATTCTGTGGTTCTGTGATTCTGTGATGCTGTGGTTCTGTGATTCTCTGATTCTGTCTTTATGTGGTTCTGTGTTTCTGTTTTACTGTGATTCTGTGATTCTGGGGTTCTGTGATTCTGTGATTCTGTGGTTCTGTGTTTCTGTGGTTCGGTGGTTCGGTAATTCCGTGGTTCTGTGATTCTGTGATTCTTTGTTTATGTGATTCTGTGGTTCTCTGATTCTTTGATTCTGTGATTCTGTGGTTCTGTGATTCTGTGGTTCTGTGATTCTGTGTTTACGTGGTTCTGTGGCTCTGTGATTCTGTGATTCTGTGGTTCTGTGGTTCTGTAAAACTGTGGTTCTGTGATTCCGTGGTTCTGTGATTCTGTGGTTCTGTGGTTCTGTGGTTCTGTGAACCTTTGATTCTGTAGTTCTCTGATTTGGTGATTCTGTGGTTCTGTGGTTCTTTTATTCTGTGGTTCTGTCGTTCTGTGATTCTGTAATTCTGTGGTTCTGTGGTTCTGTGATTCTGTGATTCTGTGTTTCTTTGATTCTGTCTTTATTTAGTTGGGTGGATCTGTGATTCTGTGATTCCGTGGTTCTGTGATTCTGTGGTTCTGGGATTCTGTGATTCTGTGGTTCTGTGTTTCTGTGATTCTGTGGTTCTGTGATTCTGTGATTCTGTGTTTATGTGGTTCTGTTGTTCTGTGATTCTGTGATTCTCTGGTTCTGTGTTTATGTGGTTCTGTGCTTCTGTGATTCTTTGATTCCGTGTTAATGTAGTTTGTTGGTTCTGTGGTTCTGTGATTCTGTGATTCTGTGGTTCTGTGATTCTGTGATTCTGTGGTTCTGTGATTCTGTGATGCTGTGGTTCTGTGATTCTCTGATTCTGTCTTTATGTGGTTCTGTGTTTCTGTTTTACTGTGATTCTGTGATTCTGTGGTTCTGTGATTCTGTGATTCTGTGGTTCTGTTGTTCTGTGATTCTGTGGTTCTGTTATTCTGTGATTCTGTGTTTGTGTGGTTCTGTGTTTCTGTTTTACTGTGATTCTGTGATTCTGTGGTTCTGTGATTCTGTGGTTCTGTGGTTCTGTGTTTCTGTGGTTCGGTGGTTCGGTAATTCCGTGGTTCTGTGATTCTGTGATTCTTTGTTTATGTGATTCTTTGGTTCTCTGATACTTTGATTCTGTGATTCTGTGGTTCTGTGATTCTGTTGTTCTGTGATTCTGTGTTTACGTGGTTCTGTGGCTCTGTGATTCTGTGATTCTGTGGTTCTGTGGTTCTGTAAAACTGTGGTTCTGTGATTCCGTGGTTCTGTGATTCTGTGGTTCTGTGGTTCTGTGAACCTTTGATTCTGTAGCTCTCTGATTCGGTGATTCTGTGGTTCTTTTATTCTGTGGTTCTGTTGTTCTGTGATTCTTTGGTTCTGTGATTCTGTGATTCTGTGCTTCTGTGATTCTGTGATTCTCTGATTCTGTCTTTATGTTGTTCTGTGATTCTGTTTTACTGTGATTCTGTGATTCTGTGGTTCTGTGATTCTGTAATTCTGTGGTTCTGTGCTTCTGTGATTCTGTGATTCTGTGTTTCTTTGATTCTGTCTTTATTTAGTTGGGTGGATCTGTGATTCTGTGATTCCGTGGTTCTGTGATTCTGTGGTCTGGGATTCTGTGATTCTGTGGTTCTGTGGTTCTGTGATTCTGTGGTTCTGTGATTCTGTGATTCTGTGTTTATGTGGTTCTGTTGTTCTGTGATTCTGTGATTCTCTGGTTCTGTGTTTATGTGGTTCTGTGGTTCTGTGATTCTTTGATTCCGTGTTTTTGTAGTTTGTTGGTTCTGTGGTTCTGTGATTCTGTGTTTACGTGGTTCTGTGACTCTGTGATTCTCTGATTCTGTGGTTCTGTGGTTTTGTAATTCTGTGGTTCTGTCATTCCGTGGTTCTGTGATTCTGTGGTTCTGTGGTTCTGTGACTCTGTGATTCTGTATTCTGTGATTCTGTGTTTCTGGGATTCTGTGATTCTGTGGTTCTGTCGTTCTGTGATTCGGTGGTTCTGTGATTCTGTGATTCTGTGTTTATGTGGTTCTGTTCTTCTGTGATTCTGTGGTTCTGTTATTCTGTGATTCTGTGTTTGTGTGGTTCTGTTGTTCTGTCATTCTGTGATTCTGTAGTTCTGTGCTTCTGTGGTTCTGTGATTCTGTTTTTCTGTGATTCCCTGGTTCTGTGATTCTGTGATTCTTAACTTCTGTGATTCTCTGATTCTGTGATTCTGTGGTTCTGTGTTTATGTCCTTCTGTGATTCTGTGATACTGTGATTCTATGATTCTGTGGATCTGTGATTCTCTGATCCTGTGGTTCTGTGATTCTGTGATTCTGTGGTACTGAGGTTCTGTGGTTCTGTGATTTTGTGGATCTGTGATTCTGTGATTCTGTGGTTCTGTCGTTCTGTGGTTCTGTGGTTCGGTAATTCCGTGGTTCTGTGATTCTGTGATTCTTTGTTTATGGGATTCTGTGGTTCTCTCATTCTTTGATTCTGTGATTCTGTGGTTCTGTGATTCTGTGGTTCTGTGATTCTGTGATTCTGTGTTTATGTGGTTCTTTGGCACTATGATTCTGTGATTCTGTGGTTCTGTGGTTCTGTAAATCTGTGGTTCTGTGATTCCGTGGTTCTGTGATTCTGTGGTTCTGTGGTTCTGTGAATCTTTGATTCTGTAGTTCTCTGATTCGGTGATTCTGTGGTTCTGTGGTTCTTTTATTCTGTGGTTCTGTGGTTCTGTCGTTCTGTGATTCTTTGGTTCTGTGATTCTGTGATTCTGTGGTTCTGTGATTCTGTGGTTCTGTGATTCTGTGATTCTGTGTTTATGTGGTTCTGTTGTTCTGTGATTCTGTGATTCTCTGGTTCTGTGTTTATGTGGTTCTGTGCTTCTGTGATTCTTTGATTCCGTGTTAATGTAGTTTGTTGGTTCTGTGGTTCTGTGATTCTGTGATTCTGTTTATTGTGCTTCTGTGATTCTGTGATTCTGTGGTTCTGTGATTCTGTGATTCTGTGGTTCTGTGATTCTGTGATGCTGTGGTTCTGTGATTCTCTGATTCTGTCTTTATGTGGTTCTGTGTTTCTGTTTTACTGTGATTCTGTGATTCTGTGGTTCTGTGATTCTGTGATTCTGTGGTTCTGTTGTTCTGTGATTCTTTGGTTCTGTTATTCTGTGATTCTGTGTTTGTGTGGTTCTGTGTTTCTGTTTTACTGTGATTCTGTGATTCTGTGGTTCTGTGATTCTGTGATTCTGTGGTTCTGTGTTTCTGTGGTTCGGTGGTTCGGTAATTCCGTGGTTCTGTGATTCTGTGATTCTTTGTTTATGTGATTCTGTGGTTCTCTGATACTTTGATTCTGTGATTCTGTGATTCTGTGGTTCTGTGATTCTGTGTTTACGTGGTTCTGTGGCTCTGTGATTCTGTGATTCTGTGGTTCTGTGGTTCTGTAAAACTGTGGTTCTGTGATTCCGTGGTTCTGTGCTTCTGTGATTCTGTGATTCTCTGATTCTGTCTTTATGTTGTTCTGTGATTCTGTTTTACTGTGATTCTGTGATTCTGTGGTTCTGTGATTCTGTAATTCTGTGGTTCTGTGGTTCTGTGATTCTGTGATTCTGTGTTTCTTTGATTCTGTCTTTATTTAGTTGGGTGGATCTGTGATTCTGTGATTCCGTGGTTCTGTGATTCTGTGGTCTGGGATTCTGTGATTCTGTGGTTCTGTGGTTCTGTGATTCTGTGGTTCTGTGATTCTGTGATTCTGTGTTTATGTGGTTCTGTTGTTCTGTGATTCTGTGATTCTCTGGTTCTGTGTTTATGTGGTTCTGTGGTTCTGTGATTCTTTGATTCCGTGTTTTTGTAGTTTGTTGGTTCTGTGGTTCTGTGATTCTGTGTTTACGTGGTTCTGTGGCTCTGTGATTCTCTGATTCTGTGGTTCTGTGGTTTTGTAATTCTGTGGTTCTGTCATTCCGTGGTTCTGTGATTCTGTGGTTCTGTGGTTCTGTGACTCTGTGATTCTGTATTCTGTGATTCTGTGTTTCTGGGATTCTGTGATTCTGTGGTTCTGTCGTTCTGTGATTCGGTGGTTCTGTGATTCTGTGATTCTGTGTTTATGTGGTTCTGTTCTTCTGTGATTCTGTGGTTCTGTTATTCTGTGATTCTGTGTTTGTGTGGTTCTGTTGTTCTGTCATTCTTTGATTCTGTAGTTCTGTGCTTCTGTGGTTCTGTGATTCTGTTTTTCTGTGATTCCATGGTTCTGTGATTCTGTGATTCTTAACTTCTGTGATTCTCTGTTTCTGTGATTCTGTGGTTCTGTGTTTATGTCCTTCTGTGATTCTGTGATTCTGTGATTCTATGATTCTGTGGATCTATGATTCTCTGATCCTGTGGTTCTATGATTCTGTGATTCTGTGGTACTGAGGTTCTGTGGTTCTGTGATTTTGTGGATCTGTGATTCTGTGATTCTGTGGTTCTGTCGTTCTGTGGTTCTGTGGTTCGGTAATTCCGTGGTTCTGTGATTCTGTGATTCTTTGTTTATGGGATTCTGTGGTTCTCTGATTCTTTGATTCTGTGATTCTGTGGTTCTGTGATTCTGTGGTTCTGTGATTCTCTGATTCTGTGTTTATGTGGTTCTTTGGCACTATGATTCTGTGATTCTGTGGTTCTGTGGTTCTGTAAATCTGTGGTTCTGTGATTCCGTGGTTCTGTGATTCTGTGGTTCTGTGGTTCTGTGAATCTTTGATTCTGTAGTTCTCTGATTCGGTGATTCTGTGGTTCTGTGGTTCTTTTATTCTGTGGTTCTGTGGTTCTGTCGTTCTGTGATTCTTTGGTTCTGTGATTCTGTGATTCTGTGGTTCTGTGATTCTGTGATTCTCTGATTCTGTCTTTATGTTGTTCTTTGATTCTGTTTTACTGTGATTCTGTGATTCTGTCGTTCTGTGATTCAGTAATTCTGTGGTTCTGTGGTTCTGTGATTCTGTGATTCTGTGTTTCTTTGATTCTGTCTTTATTTAGTTGGGTGGATCTGTGATTCTGTGATTCCGTGGTTCTGTGATTCTGTGGTTCTGGGATTCTGTGATTCTGTGGTTCTGTGGTTCTGTGATTCTGTGGTTCTGTGATTCTGTGATTCTGTGTTTATGTGGTTCTGTTGTTCTGTGATTCTGTGATTCTCTGGTTCTGTGTTTATGTGGTTCTGTGCTTCTGTGATTCTTTGATTCCGTGTTAATGTAGTTTGTTGGTTCTGTGGTTCTGTGATTCTGTGATTCTGTGGTATTGTGCTTCTGTGATTCTGTGATTCTGTGGTTCTGTGATTCTGTGATTCTGTGGTTCTGTGATTCTGTGATGCTGTGGTTCTGTGATTCTCTGATTCTGTCTTTATGTGGTTCTGTATTTCTGTTTTACTGTGATTCTGTGATTCTGTGGTTCTGTGATTCTGTGATTCTGTGGTTCTGTGATTCTGTGATGCTGTGGTTCTGTGATTCTCTGATTCTGTCTTTATGTGGTTCTGTGTTTCTGTTTTACTGTGATTCTGTGATTCTGTGGTTCTGTGATTCTGTAATTCTGTGGTTCTGTGGTTCTGTGATTCTGTGATTCTGAGTTTCTTTGATTCTGTGTTTATGTAGTTTGGTCTTTCTGTTATTCTGTGATTCTTTGGTTCTGTGATTCTTTGGTTCTGGGATTCTGTGATTCAGTTGTTCTGTTTTTCTGTGATTCTGTGTTTATGTGGTTCTGTTGTTCTGTGATTCTGTGATTCTGTGGTTCTGTATTTATGTGGTTCTGTGGTTCTCTGATTCTGTGATTCTGTGGTTCTGAGATTCTATGGTTCTGTGATTCTGTTTTTCTGTGATTCACTGTTTCTGTGATTCTGTGATTCTTAACTTCTGTGATTCTGTGATTCTGTGGTTCTGTGTTTATGTTCTTCTGTGGTTCTGTGATTCTGTGATACTATGATTCTGTGGTTTGTGATTCTGTGATTCTATGATTCTGTGGTTATGTGATTCTCTGATCCTGTGGTTCTGTGATTCTGTGATTCTGTGGTACTGAGGTTCTGTGGTTCTGTGATTTTTTGGGTCTGTGATTCTGTGATTGTGTGGTTCTGTGGTTCTGTGGTTCGGTAATTCCGTGGTTCTGTGATTCTGTGATTCTTTGTTTATGTGATTCTGTGGTTCTCTGATTCTTTGATTCTGTGATTCTGTGGTTCTGGGATTCTGTGATTCAGTGGTTCTGTTTTTCTGTGATTCTGTGTTTATGTGGTTCTGTTGTTCTGTGATTCTGTGATTCTTTGTTTATGGGATTCTGTTGTTCTCTGATTCTTTGATTCTGTGATTCTGTGGTTCTGTGATTCTGTGGTTCTGTGATTCTGTGATTCTGTGTTTATGTGGTTCTTTGGCACTATGATTCTGTGATTCTGTCGTTCTGTGGTTCTGTAAATCTGTGGTTCTGTGATTCCGTGGTTCTGTGATTCTGTGGTTCTGTGGTTCTGTGAATCTTTGATTCTGTAGTTCTCTGATTCGGTGATTCTGTGGTTCTGTGGTTCTTTTATTCTGTGGTTCTGTGGTTCTGTCGTTCTGTGATTCTTTGGTTCTGTGATTCTGTGATTCTGTGGTTCTGTGATTCTGTGATTCTCTGATTCTGTCTTTATGTTGTTCTTTGATTCTGTTTTACTGTGATTCTGTGATTCTGTCGTTCTGTGATTCTGTAATTCTGTGGTTCTGTGGTTCTGTGATTCTGTGATTCTGTGTTTCTTTGATTCTGTCTTTATTTAGTTGGGTGGATCTGTGATTCTGTGATTCCGTGGTTCTGTGATTCTGTGGTTCTGGGATTCTGTGATTCTGTGGTTCTGTGGTTCTGTGATTCTGTGGTTCTGTGATTCTGTGATTCTGTGTTTATGTGGTTCTGTTGTTCTGTGATTCTGTGATTCTCTGGTTCTGTGTTTATGTGGTTCTGTGCTTCTGTGATTCTTTGATTCCGTGTTAATGTAGTTTGTTGGTTCTGTGGTTCTGTGATTCTGTGATTCTGTGGTATTGTGCTTCTGTGATTCTGTGATTCTGTGGTTCTGTGATTCTGTGATTCTGTGGTTCTGTGATTCTGTGATGCTGTGGTTCTGTGATTCTCTGATTCTGTCTTTATGTGGTTCTGTGTTTCTGTTTTACTGTGATTCTGTGGTTCTGTGTTTAAGTTCTTCTGTGATTCTGTGATTCTGTGATTCTATGATTCTGTGGTTCTGTGATTCTCTGATCCTGTGGTTCTGTGATTCTGTGATTCTGTGGTACTGAGGTTCTGTGGTTCTGTGATTTTGTGGATCTGTGATTCTGTGATTCTGTGGTTCTGTGGTTCTGTGGTTCTGTGGTTCGGTAATTCCGTGGTTCTGTGATTCAGTGATTCTTTGTTTATATGATTCTGTGGTTCTCTGATTCTGTGATTCTGTGATTCTTTGTTTATATGATTCTGTGGTTCTGTGATTCTGTGATTCTGTGATTCTGTGATTCTGTGGTTCTGTGATTCTGTGATTCTGTGGTTCTGTGGTTCTGTAATTCTGTGGTGCTGTGATTCCGTGGTTCTGTGATTCTGAGATTCTCTGATTCTGTCTTCATGTTGTTCTGTGATTCTGTTTTACTGTGATTCTGTGATTCTGTGGTTCTGTGATTCTGTAATACTATGGTTCTGTGATTCTGTGTTTCTTTGATTCTGTGTTTATGTAGTTGGGTGGATCTGTGATTCTGTGATTCCGTGGTTCTGTGATTCTGTGGTTCTGGGATTCTGTGATTCTGTGGTTCTGTGGTTCTGTGATTCTGTGGTTCTGTGATTCTGTGTTTATGTGGTTCTGTTGTTCTGTGATTCTGTGATTCTCTGGTTCTGTGTTTATGTGGTTCTGTGTTTCTGTGATTCTTTGATTCCGTGCTAATGTAGTTTGTTGGTTCTGTGGTTCTGTGATTCTGTGTTTACGTGGTTCTGTGGCTCTGTGATTCTCTGATTCTGTGGTTCTGTGGTTTTGTAATTCTGTGGTTCTGTCATTCCGTGGTTCTGTGATTCTGTGGTTCTGTGGTTCTGTGACTCTGTGATTCTGTATTCTGTGATTCTGTGTTTCTGGGATTCTGTGATTCTGTGGTTCTGTCGTTCTGTGATTCGGTGGTTCTGTGATTCTGTGATTCTGTGTTTATGTGGTTCTGTTCTTCTGTGATTCTGTGGTTCTGTTATTCTGTGATTCTGTGTTTGTGTGGTTCTGTTGTTCTGTCATTCTTTGATTCTGTAGTTCTGTGCTTCTGTGGTTCTGTGATTCTGTTTTTCTGTGATTCCATGGTTCTGTGATTCTGTGATTCTTAACTTCTGTGATTCTCTGTTTCTGTGATTCTGTGGTTCTGTGTTTATGTCCTTCTGTGATTCTGTGATTCTGTGATTCTATGATTCTGTGGATCTATGATTCTCTGATCCTGTGGTTCTATGATTCTGTGATTCTGTGGTACTGAGGTTCTGTGGTTCTGTGATTTTGTGGATCTGTGATTCTGTGATTCTGTGGTTCTGTCGTTCTGTGGTTCTGTGGTTCGGTAATTCCGTGGTTCTGTGATTCTGTGATTCTTTGTTTATGGGATTCTGTGGTTCTCTGATTCTTTGATTCTGTGATTCTGTGGTTCTGTGATTCTGTGGTTCTGTGATTCTCTGATTCTGTGTTTATGTGGTTCTTTGGCACTATGATTCTGTGATTCTGTGGTTCTGTGGTTCTGTAAATCTGTGGTTCTGTGATTCCGTGGTTCTGTGATTCTGTGGTTCTGTGGTTCTGTGAATCTTTGATTCTGTAGTTCTCTGATTCGGTGATTCTGTGGTTCTGTGGTTCTTTTATTCTGTGGTTCTGTGGTTCTGTCGTTCTGTGATTCTTTGGTTCTGTGATTCTGTGATTCTGTGGTTCTGTGATTCTGTGATTCTCTGATTCTGTCTTTATGTTGTTCTTTGATTCTGTTTTACTGTGATTCTGTGATTCTGTCGTTCTGTGATTCAGTAATTCTGTGGTTCTGTGGTTCTGTGATTCTGTGATTCTGTGTTTCTTTGATTCTGTCTTTATTTAGTTGGGTGGATCTGTGATTCTGTGATTCCGTGGTTCTGTGATTCTGTGGTTCTGGGATTCTGTGATTCTGTGGTTCTGTGGTTCTGTGATTCTGTGGTTCTGTGATTCTGTGATTCTGTGTTTATGTGGTTCTGTTGTTCTGTGATTCTGTGATTCTCTGGTTCTGTGTTTATGTGGTTCTGTGCTTCTGTGATTCTTTGATTCCGTGTTAATGTAGTTTGTTGGTTCTGTGGTTCTGTGATTCTGTGATTCTGTGGTATTGTGCTTCTGTGATTCTGTGATTCTGTGGTTCTGTGATTCTGTGATTCTGTGGTTCTGTGATTCTGTGATGCTGTGGTTCTGTGATTCTCTGATTCTGTCTTTATGTGGTTCTGTATTTCTGTTTTACTGTGATTCTGTGATTCTGTGGTTCTGTGATTCTGTGATTCTGTGGTTCTGTGATTCTGTGATGCTGTGGTTCTGTGATTCTCTGATTCTGTCTTTATGTGGTTCTGTGTTTCTGTTTTACTGTGATTCTGTGATTCTGTGGTTCTGTGATTCTGTAATTCTGTGGTTCTGTGGTTCTGTGATTCTGTGATTCTGAGTTTCTTTGATTCTGTGTTTATGTAGTTTGGTCTTTCTGTTATTCTGTGATTCTTTGGTTCTGTGATTCTTTGGTTCTGGGATTCTGTGATTCAGTTGTTCTGTTTTTCTGTGATTCTGTGTTTATGTGGTTCTGTTGTTCTGTGATTCTGTGATTCTGTGGTTCTGTATTTATGTGGTTCTGTGGTTCTCTGATTCTGTGATTCTGTGGTTCTGAGATTCTATGGTTCTGTGATTCTGTTTTTCTGTGATTCACTGTTTCTGTGATTCTGTGATTCTTAACTTCTGTGATTCTGTGATTCTGTGGTTCTGTGTTTATGTTCTTCTGTGGTTCTGTGATTCTGTGATACTATGATTCTGTGGTTTGTGATTCTGTGATTCTATGATTCTGTGGTTATGTGATTCTCTGATCCTGTGGTTCTGTGATTCTGTGATTCTGTGGTACTGAGGTTCTGTGGTTCTGTGATTTTTTGGGTCTGTGATTCTGTGATTGTGTGGTTCTGTGGTTCTGTGGTTCGGTAATTCCGTGGTTCTGTGATTCTGTGATTCTTTGTTTATGTGATTCTGTGGTTCTCTGATTCTTTGATTCTGTGATTCTGTGGTTCTGGGATTCTGTGATTCAGTGGTTCTGTTTTTCTGTGATTCTGTGTTTATGTGGTTCTGTTGTTCTGTGATTCTGTGATTCTTTGTTTATGGGATTCTGTTGTTCTCTGATTCTTTGATTCTGTGATTCTGTGGTTCTGTGATTCTGTGGTTCTGTGATTCTGTGATTCTGTGTTTATGTGGTTCTTTGGCACTATGATTCTGTGATTCTGTCGTTCTGTGGTTCTGTAAATCTGTGGTTCTGTGATTCCGTGGTTCTGTGATTCTGTGGTTCTGTGGTTCTGTCAATCTTTGATTCTGTAGTTCTCTGATTCGGTGATTCTGTGGTTCTGTGGTTCTTTTATTCTGTGGTTCTGTGGTTCTGTCGTTCTGTGATTCTTTGGTTCTGTGATTCTGTGATTCTGTGGTTCTGTGATTCTGTGATTCTCTGATTCTGTCTTTATGTTGTTCTTTGATTCTGTTTTACTGTGATTCTGTGATTCTGTCGTTCTGTGATTCTGTAATTCTGTGGTTCTGTGGTTCTGTGATTCTGTGATTCTGTGTTTCTTTGATTCTGTCTTTATTTAGTTGGGTGGATCTGTGATTCTGTGATTCCGTGGTTCTGTGATTCTGTGGTTCTGGGATTCTGTGATTCTGTGGTTCTGTGGTTCTGTGATTCTGTGGTTCTGTGATTCTGTGATTCTGTGTTTATGTGGTTCTGTTGTTCTGTGATTCTGTGATTCTCTGGTTCTGTGTTTATGTGGTTCTGTGCTTCTGTGATTCTTTGATTCCGTGTTAATGTAGTTTGTTGGTTCTGTGGTTCTGTGATTCTGTGATTCTGTGGTATTGTGCTTCTGTGATTCTGTGATTCTGTGGTTCTGTGATTCTGTGATTCTGTGGTTCTGTGATTCTGTGATGCTGTGGTTCTGTGATTCTCTGATTCTGTCTTTATGTGGTTCTGTGTTTCTGTTTTACTGTGATTCTGTGGTTCTGTGTTTAAGTTCTTCTGTGATTCTGTGATTCTGTGATTCTATGATTCTGTGGTTCTGTGATTCTCTGATCCTGTGGTTCTGTGATTCTGTGATTCTGTGGTACTGAGGTTCTGTGGTTCTGTGATTTTGTGGATCTGTGATTCTGTGATTCTGTGGTTCTGTCGTTCTGTGGTTCTGTGGTTCGGTGAATCCGTGGTTCTGTGATTCTGTGATTCTTTGTTTATGTGATTCTGTGGTTCTCTGATTCTTTGATTCTGTGATTCTGTGGTTCTGTGATTCTGTGGTTCTGTGATTCTGTGATTCTGTGTTTATGTGGTTCTGTGGCTCTGTGATTCTGTGATTCTGTGGTTCTGTGGTTCTGTAAAACTGTGGTTCTGTGATTCCGTGGTTCTGTGATTCTGTGGTTCTGTGGTTCTGTTAATCTTTGATTCTGTAGTTCTCTGATTTGGTGATTCTGTGGTTCTGTGGTTCTTTTATTCTGTGGTTCTGTCGTTCTGTGATTCTTTGGTTCTGTGATTCTGTGATTCTGTGGTTCTTTGATTCTGTGATTCTCTGATTCTGTCTTTATGTTGTTCTGTGATTCTGTTTTACTGTGATTCTGTGATTCTGTGGTTCTGTGATTCTGTGATTCTGTGGTTCTGTGATTCTGTGATGCTGTGGTTCTGTCATTCTCTGATTCTGTCTTTATGTGGTTCTGTGTTTCTGTTTTATTGTGATTCTGTGATTCTGTGGTTCTGTGATTCTGTAATTCTGTGGTTCTGTGGTTCTGTGATTCTGTGATTCTGAGTTTCTTTGATTCTGTGTTTATGTAGTTTGGTCTTTCTGTGATTCTGTGATTCTTTGGTTCTGTGATTCTGTGGTTCTGGGATTCTGTGATTCAGTGGTTCTGTTTTTCTGTGATTCTGTGTTTATGTGGTTCTGTTGTTCTGTGATTCTGTGATTCTGTGGTTCTGTATTTATGTTTTTCTGTGGTTCTCTGATTCTGTGATTCTGTGGTTCTGAGATTCTATGGTTCTGTGATTCTGTTTTTCTGTGATTCACTGTTTCTGTGATTCTGTGATTCTTAACTTCTGTGATTCTGTGATTCTGTGGTTCTGTGTTTATGTTCTTCTGTGATTCTGTGATTCTGTGATACTATGATTCTGTGGTTTGTGATTCTGTGATTCTATGATTCTGTGGTTATGTGATTCTCTGATCCTGTGGTTCTGTGATTCTGTGATTCTGTGGTACTGAGGTTCTGTGGTTCTGTGATTTTTTGGGTCTGTGATTCTGTGATTGTGTGGTTCTGTGGTTCTGTGGTTCGGTAATTCCGTGGTTCTGTGATTCTGTGATTCTTTGTTTATGTGATTCTGTGGTTCTCTGATTCTTTGATTCTGTGATTCTGTGGTTCTGGGATTCTGTGATTCAGTGGTTCTGTTTTTCTGTGATTCTGTGTTTATGTGGTTCTGTTGTTCTGTGATTCTGTGATTCTTTGTTTATGGGATTCTGTTGTTCTCTGATTCTTTGATTCTGTGATTCTGTGGTTCTGTGATTCTGTGGTTCTGTGATTCTGTGATTCTGTGTTTATGTGGTTCTTTGGCACTATGATTCTGTGAATCTGTCGTTCTGTGGTTCTGTAAATCTGTGGTTCTGTGATTCCGTGGTTCTGTGATTCTGTGGTTCTGTGGTTCTGTGAATCTTTGATTCTGTAGTTCTCTGATTCGGTGATTCTGTGGTTCTGTGGTTCTTTTATTCTGTGGTTCTGTGGTTCTGTCGTTCTGTGATTCTTTGGTTCTGTGATTCTGTGATTCTGTGGTTCTGTGATTCTGTGATTCTCTGATTCTGTCTTTATGTTGTTCTTTGATTCTGTTTTACTGTGATTCTGTGATTCTGTCGTTCTGTGATTCTGTAATTCTGTGGTTCTGTGGTTCTGTGATTCTGTGATTCTGTGTTTCTTTGATTCTGTCTTTATTTAGTTGGGTGGATCTGTGATTCTGTGATTCCGTGGTTCTGTGATTCTGTGGTTCTGTTATTCTGTGATTCTGTGTTTGTGTGGTTCTGTTGTTCTGTCATTCTGTGATTCTGTAGTTCTGTGCTTCTGTGGTTCTGTGATTCTGTTTTTCTGTGATTCCATGGTTCTGTGATTCTGTGATTCTTAACTTCTGTGATTCTCTGTTTCTGTGATTCTGTGGTTCTGTGTTTATGTCCTTCTGTGATTCTGTGATTCTGTGATTCTATGATTCTGTGGATCTATGATTCTCTGATCCTGTGGTTCTATGATTCTGTGATTCTGTGGTACTGAGGTTCTGTGGTTCTGTGATTTTGTGGATCTGTGATTCTGTGATTCTGTGGTTCTGTCGTTCTGTGGTTCTGTGGTTCGGTAATTCCGTGGTTCTGTGATTCTGTGATTCTTTGTTTATGGGATTCTGTGGTTCTCTGATTCTTTGATTCTGTGTTTCTGTGGTTCTGTGATTCTGTGGTTCTGTGATTCTCTGATTCTGTGTTTATGTGGTTCTTTGGTACTATGATTCTGTGAATCTGTGGTTCTGTGGTTCTGTAAATCTGTGGTTCTGTGATTCCGTGGTTCTGTGATTCTCCGGTTCTGTGGTTCTGTGAATCTTTGATTCTGTAGTTCTCTGATTCGGTGATTCTGTGGTTCTGTGGTTCTTTTATTCTGTGGTTCTGTGGTTCTGTCGTTCTGTGATTCTTTGGTTCTGTGATTCTGTGATTCTGTGGTTCTGTGATTCTGTGATTCTCTGATTCTGTCTTTATGTTGTTCTTTGATTCTGTTTTACTGTGATTCTGTGATTCTGTCGTTCTGTGATTCAGTAATTCTGTGGTTCTGTGGTTCTGTGATTCTGTGATTCTGTGTTTCTTTGATTCTGTCTTTATTTAGTTGGGTGGATCTGTGATTCTGTGATTCCGTGGTTCTGTGATTCTGTGGTTCTGGGATTCTGTGATTCTGTGGTTCTGTGGTTCTGTGATTCTGTGGTTCTGTGATTCTGTGATTCTGTGTTTATGTGGTTCTGTTGTTCTGTGATTCTGTGATTCTCTGGTTCTGTGTTTATGTGGTTCTGTGCTTCTGTGATTCTTTGATTCCGTGTTAATGTAGTTTGTTGGTTCTGTGGTTCTGTGATTCTGTGATTCTGTGGTATTGTGCTTCTGTGATTCTGTGATTCTGTGGTTCTGTGATTCTGTGATTCTGTGGTTCTGTGATTCTGTGATGCTGTGGTTCTGTGATTCACTGATTCTGTCTTTATGTGGTTCTGTGTTTCTGTTTTACTGTGATTCTGTGATTCTGTGGTTCTGTGATTCTGTGATTCTGTGGTTCTGTGATTCTGTGATGCTGTGGTTCTGTGATTCTCTGATTCTGTCTTTATGTGGTTCTGTGTTTCTGTTTTACTGTGATTCTGTGATTCTGTGGTTCTGTGATTCTGTAATTCTGTGGTTCTGTGGTTCTGTGATTCTGTGATTCTGAGTTTCTTTGATTCTGTGTTTATGTAGTTTGGTCTTTCTGTTATTCTGTGATTCTTTGGTTCTGTGATTCTTTGGTTCTGGGATTCTGTGATTCAGTTGTTCTGTTTTTCTGTGATTCTGTGTTTATGTGGTTCTGTTGTTCTGTGATTCTGTGATTCTGTGGTTCTGTATTTATGTGGTTCTGTGGTTCTCTGATTCTGTGATTCTGTGGTTCTGAGATTCTATGGTTCTGTGATTCTGTTTTTCTGTGATTCACTGTTTCTGTGATTCTGTGATTCTTAACTTCTGTGATTCTGTGATTCTGTGGTTCTGTGTTTATGTTCTTCTGTGGTTCTGTGATTCTGTGATACTATGATTCTGTGGTTTGTGATTCTGTGATTCTATGATTCTGTGGTTATGTGATTCTCTGATCCTGTGGTTCTGTGATTCTGTGATTCTGTGGTACTGAGGTTCTGTGGTTCTGTGATTTTTTGGGTCTGTGATTCTGTGATTGTGTGGTTCTGTGGTTCTGTGGTTCGGTAATTCTGTGGTTCTGTGATTCTGTGATTCTTTGTTTATGTGATTCTGTGGTTCTCTGATTCTTTGATTCTGTGATTCTGTGGTTCTGGGATTCTGTGATTCAGTGGTTCTGTTTTTCTGTGATTCTGTGTTTATGTGGTTCTGTTGTTCTGTGATTCTGTGATTCTTTGTTTATGGGATTCTGTTGTTCTCTGCTTCTTTGATTCTGTGATTCTGTGGTTCTGTGATTCTGTGGTTCTGTGATTCTGTGATTCTGTGTTTATGTGGTTCTTTGGCACTATGATTCTGTGATTCTGTGGTTCTGTGGTTCTGTAAATCTGTGGTTCTGTGATTCCGTGGTTCTGTGATTCTGTGGTTCTGTGGTTCTGTGAATCTTTGATTCTGTAGTTCTCTGATTCGGTGATTCTGTGGTTCTGTGGTTCTTTTATTCTGTGGTTCTGTGGTTCTGTCGTTCTGTGATTCTTTGGTTCTGTGATTCTGTGATTCTGTGGTTCTGTGATTCTGTGATTCTCTGATTCTGTCTTTATGTTGTTCTTTGATTCTGTTTTACTGTGATTCTGTGATTCTGTCGTTCTGTGATTCTGTAATTCTGTGGTTCTGTGGTTCTGTGATTCTGTGATTCTGTGTTTCTTTGATTCTGTCTTTATTTAGTTGGGTGGATCTGTGATTCTGTGATTCCGTGGTTCTGTGATTCTGTGGTTCTGGGATTCTGTGATTCTGTGGTTCTGTGGTTCTGTGATTCTGTGGTTCTGTGATTCTGTGATTCTGTGTTTATGTGGTTCTGTTGTTCTGTGATTCTGTGATTCTCTGGTTCTGTGTTTATGTGGTTCTGTGCTTCTGTGATTCTTTGATTCCGTGTTAATGTAGTTTGTTGGTTCTGTGGTTCTGTGATTCTGTGATTCTGTGGTATTGTGCTTCTGTGATTCTGTGATTCTGTGGTTCTGTGATTCTGTGATTCTGTGGTTCTGTGATTCTGTGATGCTGTGGTTCTGTGATTCTCTGATTCTGTCTTTATGTGGTTCTGTGTTTCTGTTTTACTGTGATTCTGTGGTTCTGTGTTTAAGTTCTTCTGTGATTCTGTGATTCTGTGATTCTATGATTCTGAGGTTCTGTGATTCTCTGATCCTGTGGTTCTGTGATTCTGTGATTCTGTGGTACTGAGGTTCTGTGGTTCTGTGATTTTGTGGATCTGTGATTCTGTGATTCTGTGGTTCTGTCGTTCTGTGGTTCTGTGGTTCGGTGAATCCGTGGTTCTGTGATTCTGTGATTCTTTGTTTATGTGATTCTATGGTTCTCTGATTCTTTGATTCTGTGATTCTGTGGTTCTGTGATTCTGTGGTTCTGTGATTCTGTGATTCTGTGTTTATGTGGTTCTGTGGCTCTGTGATTCTGTGATTCTGTGGTTCTGTGGTTCTGTAAAACTGTGGTTCTGTGATTCCGTGGTTCTGTGATTCTGTGGTTCTGTGGTTCTGTTAATCTTTGATTCTGTAGTTCTCTGATTTGGTGATTCTGTGGTTCTGTGGTTCTTTTATTCTGTTGTTCTGTCGTTCTGTGATTCTTTGGTTCTGTGATTCTGTGATTCTGTGGTTCTTTGATTCTGTGATTCTCTGTTTCTGTCTTTATGTTGTTCTGTGATTCTGTTTTACTGTGATTCTGTGATTCTGTGGTTCTGTGATTCTGTGATTCTGTGGTTCTGTGTTTCTGTGATGCTGTGGTTCTGTCATTCTCTGATTCTGTCTTTATGTGGTTCTGTGTTTCTGTTTTACTGTGATTCTGTGATTCTGTGGTTCTGTGATTCTGTAATTCTGTGGTTCTGTGGTTCTGTGATTCTGTGATTCTGAGTTTCTTTGATTCTGTGTTTATGTAGTTTGGTCTTTCTGTGATTCTGTGATTCTTTGGTTCTGTGATTCTGTGGTTCTGGGATTCTGTGATTCAGTGGTTCTGTTTTTCTGTGATTCTGTGTTTATGTGGTTCTGTTGTTCTGTGATTCTGTGATTCTGTGGTTCTGTATTTATGTTTTTCTGTGGTTCTCTGATTCTGTGATTCTGTGGTTCTGAGATTCTATGGTTCTGTGATTCTGTTTTTCTGTGATTCACTGTTTCTGTGATTCTGTGATTCTTAACTTCTGTGATTCTGTGATTCTGTGGTTCTGTGTTTATGTTCTTCTGTGATTCTGTGATTCTGTGATACTATGATTCTGTGGTTTGTGATTCTGTGATTCTATGATTCTGTGGTTATGTGATTCTCTGATCCTGTGGTTCTGTGATTCTGTGATTCTGTGGTACTGAGGTTCTGTGGTTCTGTGATTTTTTGGGTCTGTGATTCTGTGATTGTGTGGTTCTGTGGTTCTGTGGTTCGGTAATTCCGTGGTTCTGTGATTCTGTGATTCTTTGTTTATGTGATTCTGTGGTTCTCTGATTCTTTGATTCTGTGATTCTGTGGTTCTGGGATTCTGTGATTCAGTGGTTCTGTTTTTCTGTGATTCTGTGTTTATGTGGTTCTGTTGTTCTGTGATTCTGTGATTCTTTGTTTATGGGATTCTGTTGTTCTCTGATTCTTTGATTCTGTGATTCTGTGGTTCTGTGATTCTGTGGTTCTGTGATTCTGTGATTCTGTGTTTATGTGGTTCTTTGGCACTATGATTCTGTGATTCTGTCGTTCTGTGGTTCTGTAAATCTGTGGTTCTGTGATTCCGTGGTTCTGTGATTCTGTGGTTCTGTGGTTCTGTGAATCTTTGATTCTGTAGTTCTCTGATTCGGTGATTCTGTGGTTCTGTGGTTCTTTTATTCTGTGGTTCTGTGGTTCTGTCGTTCTGTGATTCTTTGGTTCTGTGATTCTGTGATTCTGTGGTTCTGTGATTCTGTGATTCTCTGATTCTGTCTTTATGTTGTTCTTTGATTCTGTTTTACTGTGATTCTGTGATTCTGTCGTTCTGTGATTCTGTAATTCTGTGGTTCTGTGGTTCTGTGATTCTGTGATTCTGTGTTTCTTTGATTCTGTCTTTATTTAGTTGGGTGGATCTGTGATTCTGTGATTCCGTGGTTCTGTGATTCTGTGGTTCTGGGATTCTGTGATTCTGTGGTTCTGTGGTTCTGTGATTCTGTGGTTCTGTGATTCTGTGATTCTGTGTTTATGTGGTTCTGTTGTTCTGTGATTCTGTGATTCTCTGGTTCTGTGTTTATGTGGTTCTGTGCTTCTGTGATTCTTTGATTCCGTGTTAATGTAGTTTGTTGGTTCTGTGGTTCTGTGATTCTGTGATTCTGTGGTATTGTGCTTCTGTGATTCTGTGATTCTGTGGTTCTGTGATTCTGTGATTCTGTGGTTCTGTGATTCTGTGATGCTGTGGTTCTGTGATTCTCTGATTCTGTCTTTATGTGGTTCTGTGTTTCTGTTTTACTGTGATTCTGTGGTTCTGTGTTTAAGTTCTTCTGTGATTCTGTGATTCTGTGATTCTATGATTCTGTGGTTCTGTGATTCTCTGATCCTGTGGTTCTGTGATTCTGTGATTCTGTGGTACTGAGGTTCTGTGGTTCTGTGATTTTGTGGATCTGTGATTCTGTGATTCTGTGGTTCTGTCGTTCTGTGGTTCTGTGGTTCGGTGATTCCGTGGTTCTGTGATTCTTTGTTTATGTGATTCTGTGGTTCTCTGATTCTTTGATTCTGTGATTCTGTGGTTCTGTGATTCTGTGGTTCTGTGATTCTGTGATTCTGTGTTTATGTGGTTCTGTGGCTCTGTGATTCTGTGATTCTGTGGTTCTGTGGTTCTGTAAAACTGTGGTTCTGTGATTCCGTGGTTCTGTTAATCTTTGATTCTGTAGTTCTCTGATTTGGTGATTCTGTGGTTCTGTGGTTCTTTTATTCTGTGGTTCTGTCGTTCTGTGATTCTTTGGTTCTGTGATTCTGTGATTCTGTGGTTCTTTGATTCTGTGATTCTCTGATTCTGTCTTTATGTTGTTCTGTGATTCTGTTTTACTGTGATTCTGAGATTCTGTGGTTCTGTGATTCTGTGATTCTGTGGTTCTGTGATTCTGTGATGCTGTGGTTCTGTGATTCTCTGATTCTGTCTTTATGTGGTTCTGTGTTTCTGTTTTACTGTGATTCTGTGATTCTGTGGTTCTGTGATTCTGTAATTCTGTGGTTCTGTGGTTCTGTGATTCTGTGATTCTGAGTTTCTTTGATTCTGTGTTTATGTAGTTTGGTCTTTCTGTGATTCTGTGATTCTTTGGTTCTGTGATTCTGTGGTTCTGGGATTCTGTGATTCAGTGGTTCTGTTTTTCTGTGATTCTGTGTTTATGTGGTTCTGTTGTTCTGTGATTCTGTGATTCTGTGGTTCTGTATTTATGTGGTTCTGTGGTTCTCTGATTCTGTGATTCTGTGGTTCTGAGATTCTATGGTTCTGTGATTCTGTTTTTCTGTGATTCACTGTTTCTGTGATTCTGTGATTCTTAACTTCTGTGATTGTGTGATTCTGTGGTTCTGTGTTTATGTTCTTCTGTGATTCTGTTATTCTGTGATACTATGATTCTGTGGTTTGTGATTCTGTGATTCTATGATTCTGTGGTTATGTGATTCTCTGATCCTGTGGTTCTGTGATTCTGTGATTCTGTGGTACTGAGGTTCTGTGGTTCTGTGATTTTTTGGGTCTGTGATTCTGTGATTGTGTGGTTCTGTGGTTCTGTGGTTCGGTAATTCCGTGGTTCTGTGATTCTGTGATTCTTTGTTTATGTGATTCTGTGGTTCTCTGATTCTTTGATTCTGTGATTCTGTGGTTCTGGGATTCTGTGATTCAGTGGTTCTGTTTTTCTGTGATTCTGTGTTTATGTGCTTCTGTTGTTCTGTGATTCTGTGATTCTTTGTTTATGGGATTCTGTTGTTCTCTGATTCTTTGATTCTGTGATTCTGTGGTTCTGTGATTCTGTGGTTCTGTGATTCTGTGATTCTGTGTTTATGTGGTTCTTTGGCACTATGATTCTGTGATTCTGTGGTTCTGTGGTTCTGTAAATCTGTGGTTCTGTGATTCCGTGGTTCTGTGATTCTGTGGTTCTGTGGTTCTGTGAATCTTTGATTCTGTAGTTCTCTGATTCGGTGATTCTGTGGTTCTGTGGTTCTTTTATTCTGTGGTTCTGTGGTTCTGTGGTTCTGTGATTCTTTGGTTCTGTGATTCTGTGATTCTGTGGTTCTGTGATTCTGTGATTCTCTGATTCTGTCTTTATGTTGTTCTTTGATTCTGTTTTACTGTGATTCTGTGATTCTGTCGTTCTGTGATTCTGTAATTCTGTGGTTCTGTGGTTCTGTGATTCTGTGATTCTGTGTTTCTTTGATTCTGTCTTTATTTAGTTGGGTGGATCTGTGATTCTGTGATTCCGTGGTTCTGTGATTCTGTGGTTCTGGGATTCTGTGATTCTGTGGTTCTGTGGTTCTGTGATTCTGTGGTTCTGTGATTCTGTGATTCTGTGTTTATGTGGTTCTGTTGTTCTGTGATTCTGTGATTCTCTGGTACTGTGTTTATGTGGTTCTGTGCTTCTGTGATTCTTTGATTCCGTGTTAATGTAGTTTGTTGGTTCTGTGGTTCTGTGATTCTGTGATTCTGTGGTATTGTGCTTCTGTGATTCTGTGATTCTGTGGTTCTGTGATTCTGTGATTCTGTGGTTCTGTGATTCTGTGATGCTGTGGTTCTGTGATTCTCTGATTCTGTCTTTATGTGGTTCTGTGTTTCTGTTTTACTGTGATTCTGTGGTTCTGTGTTTAAGTTCTTCTGTGATTCTGTGATTCTGTGATTCTATGATTCTGTGGTTCTGTGATTCTCTGATCCTGTGGTTCTGTGATTCTGTGATTCTGTGGTACTGAGGTTCTGTGGTTCTGTGATTTTGTGGATCTGTGATTCTGTGATTCTGTGGTTCTGTCGTTCTGTGGTTCTGTGGTTCGGTGATTCCGTGGTTCTGTGATTCTGTGATTCTTTGTTTATGTGATTCTGTGGTTCTCTGATTCTTTGATTCTGTGATTCTGTGGTTCTGTGATTCTGTGGTTCTGTGATTCTGTGATTCTGTGTTTATGTGGTTCTGTGGCTCTGTGATTCTGTGATTCTGTGGTTCTGTGGTTCTGTAAAACTGTGGTTCTGTGATTCCGTGGTTCTGTGATTCTGTGGTTCTGTGGTTCTGTTAATCTTTGATTCTGTAGTTCTCTGATTTGGTGATTCTGTGGTTCTGTGGTTCTTTTATTCTGTGGTTCTGTCGTTCTGTGATTCTTTGGTTCTGTGATTCTGTGATTCTGTGGTTCTTTGATTCTGTGATTCTCTGATTCTGTCTTTATGTTGTTCTGTGATTCTGTTTTACTGTGATTATGTGATTCTGTGGTTCTGTGATTCTGTAATTCTGTGGTTCTGTGGTTCTGTGATTCTGTGATTCTGTGTTTCTTTGATTCTGTGTTTATTTAGTGGGGTGGATCTGTGATTCTGTGATTCCGTGGTTCTGTGATTCTGTGGTTCTGGGATTCTGTGATTCTGTGGTTCTGTGGTTCTGTGATTCTGTGGTTCTGTGATTCTGTGATTCTGTGTTTATGTGGTTCTGTGGTTCTGTGATTCTGTAATTCTGTGGTTCTGTGGTTCTGTGATTCTGTGATTCTGTGTTTCTTTGATTCTGTGTTTATGTAGTTTAGTCTTTCTGTGATTCTGTGATTCTTTGGTTCTGTGATTCTGTGGTTCTGGGATTCTGTGATTCAGTAGTTCTTTGGTTCTGTGATTCTGTGGTTCTGTTATTCTGTGTTTCTGTGTTTATGTGGTTCTGTTGTTCTGTGATTCTGTGATTCTGTGGTTCTGTGTTTATGTGGTTCTGTGGTTCTCTGATTCTGTGATTCTGTGGTTCTGAGATTCTATGGTTCTGTTTTTCTGTTTTTCTGTGACTCAGTGTTTCTGTGATTCTGTGATTCTTAACTTCTGTGATTCTGTGGTTCTGTGTTTATGTTCTTCTGTGATTCTGTGATTCTGTGATACTATGATTCTGTGGTTCTGTGATTCTGTGATTCTGTGATTCTGTGGTTCTGTGATTCTCTGATCCTGTGGTTCTGTGATTCTGTGATTCTGTGGTACTGAGGTTCTGTGGTTCTGTGATTTTGTGGATCTGTGATTCTGTGATTGTGTGGTTCTGTGGTTCTGTGCTTCGGTAATTCCGTGGTTCTGTGATTCTGTGATTCTTTGTTTATGTGATTCTGTGTTTCTCTGATTCTTTGATTCTGTGATTCTGTGGTTCTGTGATTCTGTGGTTCTGTGATTATTTGTTTATTTGTTTCTGTGGCTCTGTGATTCTCTGATTCTGTGGTTCTGTGGTTTTGTAATTCTGTGGTTCTGTGATTCCGTGGTTCTGTGATTCTGTGGTTCTGTGGTTCTGTGATTCTGTGATTCTGTAGTTCTGTGATTCTGTGATTCTGTGGTTCTGTGGTTCTGTGATTCTGTGGTTCTGTCGTTCTGTGATTCTTTGGTTCTGTGATTCTGTGATTCTGTCGTTCTGTGATTCTGTGATACTCTGATTCTGTCTTTATGTGGTTCTGTGATTCTGTTTTACTGTGATTCTGTGATTCTGTGGTTCTGTGATTCTGTAATTCTGTGGTTCTGTGGTTCTGTGATTCTGTGATTCTGTGTTTCTTTGATTCTGTGTTTATGTAGTTGGGTGGTTCTGTGATTCTGTGATTCTGTATTCTGTGATTCTGTGTTTCTGGGATTCTGTGATTCTGTGGTTCTGTCGTTCTGTGATTCTGTGGTTCTGTGATTCTGTGATTCTGTGTTTATGTGGTTCTGTTCTTCAGTGATTCTGTGGTTCTGTTATTCTGTGATTCTGTGTTTATGTGGTTCTGTGGTTCTGTGATTCTGTGATTCTGTGGTTCTGTGCTTCTGTGGTTCTGTGATTCTGTTTTTCTGTGATTCCCTGGTTCTGTGATTCTGTGATTCTTAACTTCTGTGATTCTGTGATTCTGTATTTCTGTGGTTCTGTGTTTATGTTCTTCTGTGATTCTGTGATTCTATGATTCTGTGGTTCTTTGATTCTCTGATCCTGTGGTCCTGTGATTCTGTGATTCTGTGTTACTGAGGTTCTGTGGTTCTGTGATTTTGTGGACCTGTGATTCTGTGATTCTGTGGTTCTGTCGTTCTGTGTTTCTGTGGTTCGGTAATTCCATGGTTCTGTGACTCTGTGATTCTTTTTTTATGTGATTCTGTGGTTCTCTCATTCTTTGATTCTGTGATTCTGTGGTTCTGTGATTCTGTGGTTCTGTGATTCTGTGATTCTGTGTTTATGTGGTTCTGTTGATCTGTGATTCTGTGATTCTCTGGTTCTGTCTTTATGTTGTTCTTTGATTCTGTTTTACTGTGATTCTGTGATTCTGTCGTTCTGTGATTCTGTAATTCTGTGGTTGTGTGGTTCTGTGATTCTGTGATTCTGTGTTTCTTTGATTCTGTCTTTATTTAGTTGGGTGGATCTGTGATTCTGTGATTCCGTGGTTCTGTGATTCTGTGGTTCTGGGATTCTGTGATTCTGTGGTTCTGTGGTTCTGTGATTCTGTGGTTCTGTGATTCTGTGATTCTGTGTTTATGTGGTTCTGTTGTTCTGTGATTCTGTGATTCTCTGGTTCTGTGTTTATGTGGTTCTGTGCTTCTGTGATTCTTTGATTCCGTGTTAATGTAGTTTGTTGGTTCTGTGATTCTGTGATTCTGTGATTCTATGATTCTGTGGTTCTGTGATTCTCTGATCCTGTGGTTCTGTGATTCTGTGATTCTGTGGTACTGAGGTTCTGTGGTTCTGTGATTTTGTGGATCTGTGATTCTGTGATTCTGTGGTTCTGTCGTTCTGTGGTTCTGTGGTTCGGTGGTTCCGTGGTTCTGTGATTCTTTGTTTATGTGATTCTGTGGTTCTCTGATTCTTTGATTCTGTGATTCTGTGGTTCTGTGATTCTGTGGTTCTGTGATTCTGTGATTCTGTGTTTATGTGGTTCTGTGGCTCTGTGATTGTGTGATTCTGTGGTTCTGTGGTTCTGTAAAACTGTGGTTCTGTGATTCCGTGGTTCTGTTAATCTTTGATTCTGTAGTTCTCTGATTTGGTGATTCTGTGGTTCTGTGGTTCTTTTATTCTGTGGTTCTGTCGTTCTGTGATTCTTTGGTTCTGTGATTCTGTGATTCTGTGGTTCTTTGATTCTGTGATTCTCTGATTCTGTCTTTATGTTGTTCTGTGATTCTGTTTTACTGTGATTCTGTGATTCTGTGGTTCTGTGATTCTGTGATTCTGTGGTTCTGTGATTCTGTGATGCTGTGGTTCTGTGATTCTCTGATTCTGTCTTTATGTGGTTCTGTGTTTCTGTTTTACTGTGATTCTGTGATTCTGTGGTTCTGTGATTCTGTAATTCTGTGGTTCTGTGGTTCTGTGATTCTGTGATTCTGAGTTTCTTTGATTCTGTGTTTATGTAGTTTGGTCTTTCTGTGATTCTGTGATTCTTTGGTTCTGTGATTCTGTGGTTCTGGGATTCTGTGATTCAGTGGTTCTGTTTTTCTGTGATTCTGTGTTTATGTGGTTCTGTTGTTCTGTGATTCTGTGATTCTGTGGTTCTGTATTTATGTGGTTCTGTGGTTCTCTGATTCTGTGATTCTGTGGTTCTGAGATTCTATGGTTCTGTGATTCTGTTTTTCTGTGATTCACTGTTTCTGTGATTCTGTGATTCTTAACTTCTGTGATTCTGTGATTCTGTGGTTCTGTGTTTATGTTCTTCTGTGATTCTGTTATTCTGTGATACTATGATTCTGTGGTTTGTGATTCTGTGATTCTATGATTCTGTGGTTATGTGATTCTCTGATCCTGTGGTTCTGTGATTCTGTGATTCTGTGGTACTGAGGTTCTGTGGTTCTGTGATTTTTTGGGTCTGTGATTCTGTGATTGTGTGGTTCTGTGGTTCTGTGGTTCGGTAATTCCGTGGTTCTGTGATTCTGTGATTCTTTGTTTATGTGATTCTGTAGTTCTCTGATTCTTTGATTCTGTGATTCTGTGGTTCTGGGATTCTGTGATTCAGTGGTTCTGTTTTTCTGTGATTCTGTGTTTATGTGCTTCTGTTGTTCTGTGATTCTGTGATTCTTTGTTTATGGGATTCTGTTGTTCTCTGATTCTTTGATTCTGTGATTCTGTGGTTCTGTGATTCTGTGGTTCTGTGATTCTGTGATTCTGTGTTTATGTGGTTCTTTGGCACTATGATTCTGTGATTCTGTGGTTCTGTGGTTCTGTAAATCTGTGGTTCTGTGATTCCGTGGTTCTGTGATTCTGTGGTTCTGTGGTTCTGTGAATCTTTGATTCTGTAGTTCTCTGATTCGGTGATTCTGTGGTTCTGTGGTTCTTTTATTCTGTGGTTCTGTGGTTCTGTCGTTCTGTGATTCTTTGGTTCTGTGATTCTGTGATTCTGTGGTTCTGTGATTCTGTGATTCTCTGATTCTGTCTTTATGTTGTTCTTTGATTCTGTTTTACTGTGATTCTGTGATTCTGTCGTTCTGTGATTCTGTAATTCTGTGGTTCTGTGGTTCTGTGATTCTGTGATTCTGTGTTTCTTTGATTCTGTCTTTATTTAGTTGGGTGGATCTGTGATTCTGTGATTCCGTGGTTCTGTGATTCTGTGGTTCTGGGATTCTGTGATTCTGTGGTTCTGTGGTTCTGTGATTCTGTGGTTCTGTGATTCTGTGATTCTCTGGTACTGTGTTTATGTGGTTCTGTGCTTCTGTGATTCTTTGATTCCGTGTTAATGTAGTTTGTTGGTTCTGTGGTTCTGTGATTCTGTGATTCTGTGGTATTGTGCTTCTGTGATTCTGTGATTCTGTGGTTCTGTGATTCTGTGATTCTGTGGTTCTGTGATTCTGTGATGCTGTGGTTCTGTGATTCTCTGATTCTGTCTTTATGTGGTTCTGTGTTTCTGTTTTACTGTGATTCTGTGGTTCTGTGTTTAAGTTCTTCTGTGATTCTGTGATTCTGTGATTCTATGATTCTGTGGTTCTGTGATTCTCTGATCCTGTGGTTCTGTGATTCTGTGATTCTGTGGTACTGAGGTTCTGTGGTTCTGTGATTTTGTGGATCTGTGATTCTGTGATTCTGTGGTTCTGTCGTTCTGTGGTTCTGTGGTTCGGTGATTCCGTGGTTCTGTGATTCTGTGATTCTTTGTTTATGTGATTCTGTGGTTCTCTGATTCTTTGATTCTGTGATTCTGTGGTTCTGTGATTCTGTGGTTCTGTGATTCTGTGATTCTGTGTTTATGTGGTTCTGTGGCTCTGTGATTCTGTGATTCTGTGGTTCTGTGGTTCTGTAAAACTGTGGTTCTGTGATTCCGTGGTTCTGTGATTCTGTGGTTCTGTGGTTCTGTGAATCTTTGATTCTGTAGTTCTCTGATTTGGTGATTCTGTGGTTCTGTGGTTCTTTTATTCTGTGGTTCTGTCGTTCTGTGATTCTTTGGTTCTGTGATTCTGTGATTCTGTGGTTCTGTGATTCTGTGATTCTCTGATTCTGTCTTTATGTTGTTCTGTGATTCTGTTTTACTGTGATTCTGTGATTCTGTGGTTCTGTGATTCTGTAATTCTGTGGTTCTGTGGTTCTGTGATTCTGTGATTCTGTGTTTCTTTGATTCTGTGTTTATTTAGTTGGGTGGATCTGTGATTCTGTGATTCCGTGGTTCTGTGATTCTGTGGTTCTGGGATTCTGTGATTCTGTGGTTCTGTGGTTCTGTGATTCTGTGGTTCTGTGATTCTGTGATTCTGTGTTTATGTGGTTCTGTTGTTCTGTGATTCTATGATTCTCTGGTTCTGTGTTTATGTGGTTCTGTGTTTCTGTGATTCTGTGATTCTGTGTTATGTGGTTTGTTGGTTCTGTGGTTCTGTGTTCTGTGGTTCTTCGATTCTGTGATTCAACGATTCTGTGATTCTGTGATTCTGTTATTCTCTGGTTCTGTTGATGTGTGATTCCGTGGTTCTGTGATTCTGTGATTCTGTGTTCTTTATGTGTTCTGTGTTCTGTTTTCTGTGATTCTGTGGTTCTGTGTTTCTGTTCTTCTGTGATTCTGTGATTCTGTGATTCTGTGATTCTGTGGTTCTGTGATTCTGTGATCTGTGGTTCTGTGATTCTGTGATTCTGTGGTTCTGTGGTTCTGTGGTTCTGTGATTTTGTGGATTCTGTGATTCTGTGATTCTGTGGTTCTGTGTTCTGTGGTTCTGTGGTTCTGTGATTCGTGGTTCTGTGATTCTGTGATTCTTTGATTCTGTGATTCTGTGGTTCTGTGATTCTTTGATTCTGTGATTCTGTGGTTCTGTGATTCTGTGGTTCTGTGATTCTGTGATTCTGTGTTTATGTGGTTCTGTGGCTCTGTGATTCTGTGATTCTGTGGTTCTGTGGTTCTGTAATTCTGTGGTTCTGTGATTCCGTGGTTCTGTGATTCTGTGGTTCTGTGGTTCTGTGATTCTTTGATTCTGTAGTTCTCTGATTTGGTGATTCTGTGGTTCTGTGGTTCTGTTATTCTGTGGTTCTGTCGTTCTGTGATTCTTTGGTTCTGTGATTCTGTGATTCTGTCGTTCTGTGATTCTGTGATTCTCTGATTCTGTCTTTATGTTGTTCTGTGATTCTGTTTTACTGTGATTCTGTGATTCTGTGGTTCTGTGATTCTGTAATTCTGTGGTTCTGTGGTTCTGTGATTCTGTGATTCTGTGTTTCTTTGATTCTGTGTTTATTTAGTTGGGTGGTTCTGTGATTCTGTGATTCTGTGGTTCTGTGATTCTGTGGTTCTGGGATTCTGTGATTCTGTGGTTCTGTGGTTCTGTGGTTCTGTGATTCTGTGATTCTGTGGTTCTGTGGTTCTGTGATTCTGTGATTCTGTGTTTCTGTGATTCTGTGTTTATGTGGTTCTGTGATTCTGTGATTCTGTGGTTCTGTGGTTCTGTGGTTCTGTGATTCTGTGATTCTGTGGTTCTGTGGTTCTGTGATTCTGTGGTTCTGTGATTCTGTGATTCTGTGTTTCTGTGGTTCTGTTGTTCTGTGATTCTGTGATTCTGTGGTTCTGTGTTTCTGTGGTTCTGTGGTTCTGTGATTCTGTGATTCTGTGTTCTGTGATTCTGTGGTTCTTCTGTGATTCTGTGATTCTGTGATTCTGTGTTTCTGTGATTCTGTGATTCTTGATTCTGTGATTCTGTGGTTCTGTGTTTCTGTTCTTCTGTGATTCTGTGTTCTGTGATTCTGTGATTCTGTGGTTCTGTGATTCTGTGATTCTGTGATTCTGTGGTTCTGTGATTCTGTGATTCTGTGGTTCTGTGATTCTGTGATTCTTTGTTTATGTGATTCTGTGTTTCTCTGATTCTTTGATTCTGTGATTCTGTGGTTCTGTGATTCTGTGGTTCTGTGATTCTTTGTTTATTTGTTTCTGTGGCTCTGTGATTCTCTGATTCTGTGGTTCTGTGGTTTTGTGATTCTGTGGTTCTGTGGTTCTGTGGTTCTGTGATTCTGTGGTTCTGTGGTTCTGTGATTCTGTGATTCTGTAGTTCTGTGATTCTGTGATTCTGTGGTTCTGTGGTTCTGTGATTCTGTGGTTCTGTCGTTCTGTGATTCTTTGGTTCTGTGATTCTGTGATTCTGTTGTTCTGTGATTCTGTGATTCTCTGATTCTGTCTTTATGTGGTTCTGTGATTCTGTTTTACTGTGATTCTGTGATTCTGTGGTTCTGTGATTCTGTAATTCTGTGGTTCTGTGGTTCTGTGATTCTGTGATTCTGTGTTTCTTTGATTCTGTGTTTATGTAGTTTGGTGTTTCTGTGATTCTGTGATTCTTTGGTTCTGTGATTCTGTGGTTCTGGATTCTGTGATTCTGTGGTTCTGTTTTTTCTGTGATTCTGTGTTCTGTGGTTCTGTGTTGTTCTGTGATTCTGTGATTCTGTGGTTCTGTGTTTATGTGGTTCTGTGGTTTCTGATTCTGTGATTCTGTGGTTCTGTGATTCTGTGGTTCTGTGATTCTGTTTTTCTGTGATTCATGTTTCTGTGATTCTGTGATTCTTGATTCTGTGATTCTGTGATTCTGTGGTTCTGTGTTTATGTTTTCTGTGATTCTGTGATTCTGTGATTCTGTGATTCTGTGGTTCTGTGATTCTGTGATTCTGTGATTCTGTGGTTCTGTGATTCTGTGATCTGTGGTTCTGTGATTCTGTGATTCTGTGGTTCTGTGGTTCTGTGGTTCTGTGATTTCTTGGTTCTGTGATTCTGTTTCTGTGATCTGTGGTTCTGTGGTTCTGTGGTTCTGTGATTCTGTGGTTCTGTGATTCTGTGATTTTGTTTCTGTGATTCTGTGGTTCTGTGATTCTGTGATTCTGTGATTCTGTGGTTCTGTGATTCTGTGATTCTGTGGATTCTGTGATTCTGTGATTCTGTGTTTCTGTGTTCTGTTGTTCTGTGATTCTGTGATTCTGTGTTTCTGTGATTCTGTGGTTCTGTGATTCTGTGATTCTGTGATTCTGTGGTTCTGTGATTCTGTGGTTCTGTGATTCTGTGATTCTGTGTTTATGTGATTCTGTGATTCTGTGATTCTGTGATTCTGTGGTTCTGTGGTTCTGTGATTCTGTGGTTCTGTGATTCTGTTGTTCTGTGATTCTGTGGTTCTGTGGTTCTGTGATTCTGTGATTCTGTGGTTCTGTGATTCTGTGATTCTGTGGTTCTGTGGTTCTGTGATTCTGTGGTTCTGTGTTCTGTGATTCTTTGGTTCTGTGATTCTGTGATTCTGTGGTTCTGTGATTCTGTGATTCTGTGATTCTGTCTTTATGTGGTTCTGTGTTTCTGTTTTACTGTGATTCTGTGATTCTGTGGTTCTGTGATTCTGTAATTCTGTGGTTCTGTGGTTCTGTGATTCTGTGATTCTGTGTTTCTTTGATTCTGTGTTTATGTAGTTTGGTCTTTCTGTGATTCTGTGATTCTTTGGTTCTGTGATTCTGTGGTTCTGGGATTCTGTGATTCAGTGGTTCTTTGGTTCTGTGATTCTGTGGTTCTGTTATTCTGTGATTCTGTGTTTATGTGGTTCTGTTGTTCTGTGATTCTGTGATTCTGTGGTTCTGTGTTTATGTGGTTCTGTGGTTCTCTGATTCTGTGATTCTGTGGTTCTGAGATTCTATGGTTCTGTGATTCTGTTTTTCTGTGATTCACTGTTTCTGTGATTCTGTGATTCTTAACTTCTGTGATTCTGTGATTCTGTGTTTATGTTCTTCTGTGATTCTGTGATTCTGTGATACTATGATTCTGTGGTTCTGTGATTCTGTGATTCTATGATTCTGTGGTTCTGTGATTCTGTGATCTGTGGTTTCTGTGATTCTGTGATTCTGTGTTCTGTGTTTCCGTGGTTATGTGATTTTGTGGTTCTGTGATTCTGTGTTTCTGTGGTTCTGTGTTCTGTGGTTCTGTGGTTCAGTGGTTCTGTGTTTCTGTGATTCTGTGATTCTTTGTTTATGTGATTCTGTGGTTCTTGTTCTTTGATTCTGTGATTCTGTGGTTCTGTGATTCTGTGGTTCTGTGATTCTGTGATTCTGTGTTTTGTGGTTCTGTGGCTCTGTGATTCTGTGATTCTGTGGTTCTGTGGTTCTGTAATTCTGTGGTTCTGTGATTCTGTGGTTCTGTGATTCTGTGGTTCTGTGGTTCTGTGATTCTGCGATTCTGTAGTTCTGTGATTCTGTGATTCTGTGGTTCTGTGGTTCTTTGATTCTGTGGTTCTGTCGTTCTGTGATTCTTTGGTTCTGTGATTCTGTGATTCTGTTGTTCTGTGATTCTGTGATTCTCTGATTCTGTCTTTATGTTGTTCTGTGATTCTGTTTTACTGTGATTCTGTGATTCTGTGGTTCTGTGATTCTGTAATTCTGTGGTTCTGTGGTTCTGTGATTCTGTGATTCTGTGTTTCTTTGATTCTGTGTTTATGTGGTCTGTGGTTCTGTGATTCTGTGATTCTGTGGTTCTGTGATTCTGTGGTTCTGGGATTCTGTGATTCTGTGGTTCTGTGGTTCTGTGATTCTGTGGTTCTGTGATTCTGTGTTTATGTGGTTCTGTTGTTCTGTGATTCTGTGATTCTGTGGTTCTGTGTTTCTGTGGTTCTGTGTTTCTGTGATTCTGTGATTCTGTGTTCTGTGTTTGTGGTTCTGTGGTTCTGTGATTCTGTGATTCTGTGGTTCTGTGATTCTGTGTTTGTGGATTCTGTGATTCTGTGATCTGTGGTTCTGTGATTCTGTGATTCTGTGATTCTGTGTTCTGTGATTCTCTGGTTCTGTGTTTATGTGGTCTGTGGTTCTGTGATTCTGTGATTCTGTGGTTCTGTGTTTATGTTCTTCTGTGATTTTGTGATTCTGTGATTCTATGATTCTGTGGTTCTGTGATTCTCTTAACCTGTGGTTCTGTGATTCTGTGATTCTGTGGTACTGAGGTTCTGTGGTTCTGTGATTTTGTGGATCTGTGATTCTGTGATTCTGTGGTTCTGTCGTTCTGTGGTTCTGTGGTTCGGTGATTCCGTGGTTCTGTGATTCTGTGATTCTTTGTTTATGTGATTCTGTGGTTCTCTGATTCTTTGATTCTGTGATTCTGTGGTTCTGTGATTCTGTGGTTCTGTGATTCTGTGATTCTGTGTTTATGTGGTTCTGTGGCTCTGTGATTCTGTGATTCTGTGGTTCTGTGGTTCTGTAAAACTGTGGTTCTGTGATTCCGTGGTTCTGTGATTCTGTGGTTCTGTGGTTCTGTTAATCTTTGATTCTGTAGTTCTCTGATTTGGTGATTCTGTGGTTCTGTGGTTCTTTTATTCTGTGGTTCTGTCGTTCTGTGATTCTTTGGTTCTGTGATTCTGTGATTCTGTGGTTCTTTGATTCTGTGATTCTCTGATTCTGTCTTTATGTTGTTCTGTGATTCTGTTTTACTGTGATTCTGTGATTCTGTGGTTCTGTGATTCTGTAATTCTGTGGTTCTGTGGTTCTGTGATTCTGTGATTCTGTGTTTCTTTGATTCTGTGTTTATTTAGTGGGGTGGATCTTTGATTCTGTGATTCCGTGGTTCTGTGATTCTGTGGTTCTGGGATTCTGTGATTCTGTGTTTATGTGGTTCTGTGGTTCTGTGATTCTGTGATTCTGTGGTTCTGTGGTTCTGTGATTCTGTGATTCTGTGTTTCTTTGATTCTGTGTTTATGTAGTTAGTCTTTCTGTGATTCTGTGATTCTTTGGTTCTGTGATTCTGTGGTTCTGGGATTCTGTGATTCAGTAGTTCTTTGGTTCTGTGATTCTGTGGTTCTGTTATTCTGTGTTTCTGTGTTTATGTGGTTCTGTTGTTCTGTGATTCTGTGATTCTGTGGTTCTGTGTTTATGTGGTTCTGTGGTTCTCTGATTTTGTGATTCTGTGGTTCTGAGATTCTATGGTTCTGTTTTTCTGTTTTTCTGTGACTCAGTGTTTCTGTGATTCTGTGATTCTTAACTTCTGTGATTCTGTGGTTCTGTGTTTATGTTCTTCTGTGATTCTGTGATTCTGTGATACTATGATTCTGTGGTTCTGTGATTCTGTGATTCTGTGATTCTGTGGTTCTGTGATTCTCTGATCCTGTGGTTCTGTGATTCTGTGATTCTTTGTTTATGTGATTCTGTGTTTCTCTGATTCTTTGATTCTGTGATTCTGTGGTTCTGTGATTCTGTGGTTCTGTGATTATTTGTTTATTTGTTTCTGTGGCTCTGTGATTCTCTGATTCTGTGGTTCTGTGGTTTTGTAATTCTGTGGTTCTGTGATTCCGTGGTTCTGTGATTCTGTGGTTCTGTGGTTCTGTGATTCTGTGATTCTGTAGTTCTGTGATTCTGTGATTCTGTGGTTCTGTGGTTCTGTGATTCTGTGGTTCTGTCGTTCTGTGATTCTTTGGTTCTGTGATTCTGTGATTCTGTCGTTCTGTGATTCTGTGATTCTCTGATTCTGTCTTTATGTGGTTCTGTGATTCTGTTTTACTGTGATTCTGTGATTCTGTGGTTCTGTGATTCTGTAATTCTGTGGTTCTGTGGTTCTGTGATTCTGTGATTCTGTGTTTCTTTGATTCTGTGTTTATGTAGTTGGGTGGTTCTGTGATTCTGTGATTCTGTATTCTGTGATTCATTGTTTCTGGGATTCTGTGATTCTGTGGTTCTGTCGTTCTGTGATTCTGTGGTTCTGTGATTCTGTGATTCTGTGTTTATGTGGTTCTGTTCTTCAGTGATTCTGTGGTTCTGTTATTCTGTGATTCTGTGTTTATGTGGTTCTGTGGTTCTGTGATTCTGTGATTCTGTGGTTCTGTGCTTCTGTGGTTCTGTGATTCTGTTTTTCTGTTATTCCCTGGTTCTGTGATTCTGTGATTCTTAACTTCTGTGATTCTGTGATTCTGTATTTCTGTGGTTCTGTGTTTATGTTCTTCTGTGATTCTGTGATTCTATGATTCTGTGGTTCTTTGATTCTCTGATCCTGTGGTCCTGTGATTCTGTGATTCTGTGTTACTGAGGTTCTGTGGTTCTGTGATTTTGTGGACCTGTGATTCTGTGATTCTGTGGTTCTGTCGTTCTGTGTTTCTGTGGTTCGGTAATTCCATGGTTCTGTGACTCTGTGATTCTTTTTTTATGTGATTCTGTGGTTCTCTCATTCTTTGATTCTGTGATTCTGTGGTTCTGTGATTCTGTGGTTCTGTGATTCTGTGATTCTGTGTTTATGTGGTTCTGTTGCTCTGTGATTCTGTGATTCTGTGATTCTGTGTTTATGTGGTCTGTGGTTCTGTGATTCTGTCATTCTGTGGTTCTGTGATTCTGTTGTATCTGTGATTCTGTGATTCTTAACTTCTGTGATTCTGTGATTCTGTGATTCTGTCGTTCTGTGTTTATGTTCTTCTGTGATTCTGTGATTCTATGATTCTGTGGTTCTGTGATTCTCTGATCCTGTGGTTCTGTGATTCTGCGATTCTGTGGTACTGAGGTTCTGTGGTTCTGTGATTTTGTGGATCTGTGATTCTGTGATTCTGTGGTTCTGTCGTTCTGTGGTTCTGTGGTTCGGTAATTCCGTGGTTCTGTGATTCTGTGCTTCTTTGTTTATGTGATTCTGTGGTTCTCTGATTCTTTGATTCTGTGATTCTGTGGTTCTGTGATTCTGTGGTTCTGTGATTCTGTGATTCTGTGTTTATGTGGTTCTGTGGCTCTGTGATTCTGTGATTCTGTGGTTCTGTGGTTCTGTAAAACTGTGGTTCTTTGATTCCGTGGTTCTGTGATCCTGTGGTTCTGTGGTTCTGTGAACCTTTGATTCTGTAGTTCTCTGATTCGGTGATTCTGTGGTTCTGTGGTTCTTTTATTCTGTGGTTCTGTCGTTCTGTGATTCTTTGGTTCTGTGATTCTGTGATTCTGTGGTTCTGTGATTCTGTGATTCTCTGATTCTGTCTTTATGTTGTTCTGTGATTCTGTTTTACTGTGATTCTGTGATTCTGTGGTTCTGTGATTCTGTAATTCTGTGGTTCTGTGGTTCTGTGATTCTGTGATTCTGTGTTTCTTTGATTCTGTCTTTATTTAGTTGGGTGGATCTGTGATTCTGTGATTCCATGGTTCTGTGATTCTGTGGTTCTGGGATTCTGTGATTCTGTGGTTCTGTCGTTCTGTGATTCTGTGGTTCTGTGATTCTGTGATTCTGTGTTTATGTGGTTCTGTTGTTCTGTGATTCTGTGATTCTCTGGTTCTGTGTTTATGTGGTTCTGTGGTTCTGTGATTCTTTGATTCCGTGTTTTTGTAGTTTGTTGGTTCTGTGGTTCTGTGATTCTGTGATTCTGTGGTATTGTGCTTCTGTGATTCTGTGATTCTGTGGTTCTGTGATTCTGTGATTCTGTGGTTCTGTGATTCTGTGATGCTGTGGTTCTGTGATTCTCTGATTCTGTCTTTATGTGGTTCTGTGTTTCTGTTTTACTGTGATTCTGTGATTCTGTGGTTCTGTGATACTGTAATTCTGTGGTTCTGTGGTTCTGTGATTCTGTGATTCTGTGTTTCTTTGATTCTGTGTTTATGTCGTTTGGTCTTTCTGTGATTCTGTGATTCTTTGGTTCTGTGATTCTGTGGTTCTGGGATTCTGTGATTCAGTGGTTCTTTGGTTCTGTGATTCTGTGGTTCTGTTATTCTGTGGTTCTGTGTTTATGTGGTTCTGTGGTTCTCTGATTCTGTGATTCTGTGGTTCTGAGATTCTATGGTTCTGTGATTCTGTTTTTCTGTGATTCACTGTTTCTGTGATTCTGTGATTCTTAACTTCTGTGATTCTGTGATTCTGTGGTTCTCTGTTTATGTTCTTCTGTGATTCTGTGATACTATGATTCTGTGGTTCTGTGATTCTGTGATTCTATGATTCTGTGGTTCTGTAATTCTCTGATCCTGTGATTCTGTGATTCTGTGATTCTGTGGTACTGAGGTTCTGTGGTTCTGTGATTTTGTGGATCTTTGATTCTGTGATTGAGTGGTTCTGTGTTTCTGTGGTTCGGTGGTTCGGTAATTCCGTGGTTCTGTGATTCTGTGATTCTTTGTTTAAGTGATTCTGTGGTTCTCTGATTCTTTGATTCTGTGATTCTGTGATTCTGTGATTCTGTGGTTCTGTGATTCTATGATCCTGTGGTTCTGTGATTCTGTGATTCTGTGGTACTGAGGTTCTGTGGTTCTGTGATTTTGTGGATCTGTGATTCTGTGATTGTGTGGTTCTGTGGTTCTGTGCTTCGGTAATTCCGTGGTTCTGTGATTCTGTGATTCTTTGTTTATGTGATTCTGTGTTTCTCTGATTCTTTGATTCTGTGATTCTGTGGTTCTGTGATTCTGTGGTTCTGTGATTCTTTGTTTATTTGTTTCTGTGGCTCTGTGATTCTCTGATTCTGTGGTTCTGTGGTTTTGTAATTCTGTGGTTCTGTGATTCCGTGGTTCTGTGATTCTGTGGTTCTGTGCTTCTGTGATTCTGTGATTCTGTAGTTCTGTGATTCTGTGAATCTGTGGTTCTGTGGTTCTGTGATTCTGTGGTTCTGTCGTTCTGTGATTCTTTGGTTCTGTGATTCTGTGATTCTGTCGTTCTGTGATTCTGTGATTCTGTATTTCTGTGGTTCTGTGTTTATGTTCTTCTGTGATTCTGTGATTCTATGATTCTGTGGTTCTTTGATTCTCTGATCCTGTGGTTCTGTGATTCTGTGATTCTGTATTCTGTGATTCTGTGTTTCTGGGATTCTGTGATTCTGTGGTTCTGTCGTTCTGTGATTCTGTGGTTCTGTGATTCTGTGTTTATGTGGTTCTGTTCTTCAGTGATTCTGTGGTTCTGTTATTCTGTGATTCTGTGTTTATGTGGTTCTGTGGTTCTGTGATTCTGTGATTCTGTGGTTCTGTGCTTCTGTGGTTCTGTGATTCTGTTTTTCTGTGATTCCCTGGTTCTGTGATTCTGTGATTCTTAACTTCTGTGATTCTGTGATTCTGTATTTCTGTGGTTCTGTGTTTATGTTCTTCTGTGATTCTGTGATTCTATGATTCTGTGGTTCTTTGATTCTCTGATCCTGTGGTTCTGTGATTCTGTGATTCTGTGTTACTGAGGTTCTGTGGTTCTGTGATTTTGTGGACCTGTGATTCTGTGATTCTGTGGTTCTGTCGTTCTGTGGTTCTGTGGTTCGGTAATTCCATGGTTCTGTGACTCTGTGATTCTTTTTTTATGTGATTCTGTGGTTCTCTCATTCTTTGATTCTGTGATTCTGTGGTTCTGTGATTCTGTGGTTCTGTGATTCTGTGATTCTGTGTTTATGTGGTTCTGTGTCTCTGTGATTCTGTGATTCTGTGGTTCTGTGGTTCTGTAAATCTGTGGTTCTGTGATTCCGTGGTTCTGTGATTCTGTGGTTCTGTGGTTCTGTGATTCTTTGATTCTGTAGTTCTCTGATTTGGTGATTATGTGGTTCTGTGGTTCTGTTATTCTGTGGTTCTGTCGTTCTGTGATTCTTTGGTTCTGTGATTTTGTGATTCTGTGGTTCTGTGATTCGGTGATTCTCTGATTCTGTCTTTATGTTGTTCTTTGATTCTGTTTTACTGTGATTCTGTGATTCTGTGGTTCTGTGATTCTGTAATTCTGTGGTTCTGTGGTTCTGTGATTCTGTGATTCTGTGTTTCTTTGATTCTGTGTTTATGTAGTTGGGTGGTTCTGTGATTCTGTGATTCTGTGGTTCTGTGATTCTGTGGTTCTGGGATTCTGTGATTCTGTGGTTCTGTGGTTCTGTGATTCTGTGGTTCTGTGATTCTGTGATTCTGTGTTTATGTGGTTCTGTTGATCTGTGATTCTGTGATTCTCTGGTTCTGTGTTTATGTGGTCTGTGGTTCTGTGATTCTGTCATTCTGTGGTTCTGTGATTCTGTTGTATCTGTGATTCTGTGATTCTTAACTTCTGTGATTCTGTGATTCTGTGATTCTGTCGTTCTGTGTTTATGTTCTTCTGTGATTCTGTGATTCTATGATTCTGTGGTTCTGTGATTCTCTGATCCTGTGGTTCTGTGATTCTGCGATTCTGTGGTACTGAGGTTCTGTGGTTCTGTGATTTTGTGGATCTGTGATTCTGTGATTCTGTGGTTCTGTCGTTCTGTGGTTCTGTGGTTCGGTAATTCCGTGGTTCTGTGATTCTGTGCTTCTTTGTTTATGTGATTCTGTGGTTCTCTGATTCTTTGATTCTGTGATTCTGTGGTTCTGTGATTCTGTGGTTCTGTGATTCTGTGATTCTGTGTTTATGTGGTTCTGTGGCTCTGTGATTCTGTGATTCTGTGGTTCTGTGGTTCTGTAAAACTGTGGTTCTTTGATTCCGTGGTTCTGTGATTCTGTGGTTCTGTGGTTCTGTGAACCTTTGATTCTGTAGTTCTCTGATTCGGTGATTCTGTGGTTCTTTTGTTCTGTGGTTCTGTCGTTCTGTGATTCTTTGGTTCTGTGATTCTGTGATTCTGTGGTTCTGTGATTCTGTGATTCTCTGATTCTGTCTTTATGTTGTTCTGTGATTCTGTTTTACTGTGATTCTGTGATTCTGTGGTTCTGTGATTCTGTAATTCTGTGGTTCTGTGGTTCTGTGATTCTGTGATTCTGTGTTTCTTTGATTCTGTCTTTATTTAGTTGGGTGGATCTGTGATTCTGTGATTCCGTGGTTCTGTGATTCTGTGGTTCTGGGATTCTGTGATTCTGTGGTTCTGTGGTTCTGTGATTCTGTGGTTCTGTGATTCTGTGATTCTGTGTTTATGTGGTTCTGTTGTTCTGTGATTCTGTGATTCTCTGGTTCTGTGTTTATGTGGTTCTGTGGTTCTGTGATTCTTTGATTCCGTGTTTTTGTAGTTTGTTGGTTCTGTGGTTCTGTGATTCTGTGATTCTGTGGTATTGTGCTTCTGTGATTCTGTGATTCTGTGGTTCTGTGATTCTGTGGTTCTGTGATTCTGTGATGCTGTGGTTCTGTGATTCTCTGATTCTGTCTTTATGTGGTTCTGTGTTTCTGTTTTACTGTGATTCTGTGATTCTGTGGTTCTGTGATACTGTAATTCTGTGGTTCTGTGGTTCTGTGATTCTGTGATTCTGTGTTTCTTTGATTCTGTGTTTATGTAGTTTGGTCTTTCTGTGATTCTGTGATTCTTTGGTTCTGTGATTCTGTGGTTCTGGGATTCTGTGATTCAGTGGTTCTTTGGTTCTGTGATTCTGTGGTTCTGTTATTCTGTGATTCTGTGTTTATGTGGTTCTGTTGTTCTGTGATTCTGTGATTCTGTGGTTCTGTGTTTATGTGGTTCTGTGGTTCTCTGATTCTGTGATTCTGTGGTTCTGAGATTCTATGGTTCTGTGATTCTGTTTTTCTGTGATTCACTGTTTCTGTGATTCTGTGATTCTTAACTTCTGTGATTCTGTGATTCTGTGGTTCTGTGTTTATGTTCTTCTGTGATTCTGTGATACTATGATTCTGTGGTTCTGTGATTCTGTGATTCTATGATTCTGTGGTTCTGTAATTCTCTGATCCTGTGGTTCTGTGATTCTGTGATTCTGTGGTACTGAGGTTCTGTGGTTCTGTGATTTTGTGGATCTTTGATTCTGTGATTGAGTGGTTCTGTGTTTCTGTGGTTCGGTGGTTCGGTAATTCCGTGGTTCTGTGATTCTGTGATTCTTTGTTTAAGTGATTCTGTGGTTCTCTGATTCTTTGATTCTGTGATTCTGTGATTCTGTGATTCTGTGGTTCTGTGATTCTATGATCCTGTGGTTCTGTGATTCTGTGATTCTGTGGTACTGAGGTTCTGTGGTTCTGTGATTTTGTGGATCTGTGATTCTGTGATTGTGTGGTTCTGTGGTTCTGTGCTTCGGTAATTCCGTGGTTCTGTGATTCTGTGATTCTTTGTTTATGTGATTCTGTGTTTCTCTGATTCTTTGATTCTGTGATTCTGTGGTTCTGTGATTCTGTGGTTCTGTGATTCTTTGTTTATTTGTTTCTGTGGCTCTGTGATTCTCTGATTCTGTGGTTCTGTGGTTTTGTAATTCTGTGGTTCTGTGATTCTGTGGTTCTGTGATTCTGTGGTTCTGTGGTTCTGTGATTCTGTGATTCTGTAGTTCTGTGATTCTGTGATTCTGTGGTTCTGTGGTTCTGTGATTCTGTGGTTCTGTCGTTCTGTGATTCTTTGGTTCTGTGATTCTGTGATTCTGTCGTTCTGTGATTCTGTGATACTCTGATTCTGTCTTTATGTGGTTCTGTGATTCTGTTTTACTGTGATTCTGTGATTCTGTGGTTCTGTGATTCTGTAATTCTGTGGTTCTGTGGTTCTGTGATTCTGTGATTCTGTGTTTCTTTGATTCTGTGTTTATGTAGTTGGGTGGTTCTGTGATTCTGTGATTCTGTATTCTGTGATTCTGTGTTTCTGGGATTCTGTGATTCTGTGGTTCTGTCGTTCTGTGATTCTGTGGTTCTGTGATTCTGTGATTCTGTGTTTATGTGGTTCTGTTCTTCAGTGATTCTGTGGTTCTGTTATTCTGTGATTCTGTGTTTATGTGGTTCTGTGGTTCTGTGATTCTGTGATTCTGTGGTTCTGTGCTTCTGTGGTTCTGTGATTCTGTTTTTCTGTGATTCCCTGGTTCTGTGATTCTGTGATTCTTAACTTCTGTGATTCTGTGATTCTGTATTTCTGTGGTTCTGTGTTTATGTTCTTCTGTGATTCTGTGATTCTATGATTCTGTGGTTCTTTGATTCTCTGATCCTGTGGTTCTGTGATTCTGTGATTCTGTGTTACTGAGGTTCTGTGGTTCTGTGATTTTGTGGATCTGTGATTCTGTGATTCTGTGGTTCTGTCGTTCTGTGGTTCTGTGGTTCGGTAATTCCATGGTTCTGTGATTCTGTGATTCTTTGTTTATGTGATTCTGTGGTTCTCTGATTCTTTGATTCTGTGATTCTGTGGTTCTGTGATTCTGTGGTTCTGTGATTCTGTGATTCTGTGTTTATGTGGTTCTGTGGCTCTGTGATTCTGTGATTCTGTGGTTCTGTGGTTCTGTAAAACTGTGGTTCTGTGATTCCGTGGTTCTGTGATTCTGTGGTTCTGTGGTTCTGTGATTCTTTGATTCTGTAGTTCTCTGATTTGGTGATTATGTGGTTCTGTGGTTCTGTTAATCTGTGGTTCTGTCGTTCTGTGATTCTTTGGTTCTGTGATTTTGTGATTCTGTCGTTCTGTGATTCTGTGAGTCTCTGATTCTGTCTTTATGTTGTTCTGTGATTCTGTTTTACTGTGATTCTGTGATTCTGTGGTTCTGTGATTCTGTAATTCTGTGGTTCTGTGGTTCTGTGATTCTGTGATTCTGTGGTTCTGTGGTTCTGTGATTCTGTGGTTCGGTTATTCTGTGATTCTGTGTTTATGTGGTTCTGTTGTTCTGTGATTCTGTGATTCTGTGGTTCTGTGTTCTGTGGTTCTGTGGATTCTGTGATTCTGTGATTCTGTGGTTTCTGTGATTCTGTTGTTCTGTGATTCTGTGATTCTTGATTCTGTGATTCTGTGATTCTGTGATTCTGTGATTCTGTGTTCTGTGTTTCTGTTCTTCTGTGATTCTGTGATTCTGTGATTCTGTGGTTCTGTGATTCTCTGTCCTGTGGTTCTGTGGTTCTGTGATTCTGTGGTACTGAGGTTCTCTGGATCTGTGAATTTGTGGATCTGTGATTCTGTGATTCTGTGGTTCTGTCGTTCTGTGGTTCTGTGGTTCTGTAATTCTGTGGTTCCGTGATTCCGTGATTCTTTGATTCTTTGATTCTGTGGTTCTGTGATTCTGTGATTCTGTTATTCTGTGGTTCTGTGATTCTGTGGTTCTGTGATTCTGTGATTCTGTGTTTATGTGGTTCTGTGGCTCTGTGATTCTGTGATTCTGTGGTTCTGTGGTTCTGTAAAACTGTGGTTCTGTGATTCCGTGGTTCTGTGATTCTGTGGTTCTGTGGTTCTGTGAACCTTTGATTCTGTAGTTCTCTGATTCGGTGATTCTGTGGTTCTGTGGTTCTTTTATTCTGTGGTTCTGTCGTTCTGTGATTCTTTTGTCTGTGATTCTGTGATTCTGTGGTTCTGTGATTCTGTGATTCTCTGATTCTGTCTTTATGTTGTTCTGTGATTCTGTTTTACTGTGATTCTGTGATTCTGTGGTTCTGTGATTCTGTAATTCTGTGGTTCTGTGGTTCTGTGATTCTGTGATTCTGTGTTTCTTTGATTCTGTCTTTATTTAGTTGGGTGGATCTGTGATTCTGTGATTCCATGGTTCTGTGATTCTGTGGTTCTGGGATTCTGTGATTCTGTGGTTCTGTGGTTCTGTGATTCTGTGGTTCTGTGATTCTGTGATTCTGTGTTTATGTGGTTCTGTTGTTCTGTGATTCTGTGATTCTCTGGTTCTGTGTTTATGTGGTTCTGTGGTTCTGTGATTCTTTGATTCCGTGTTTTTGTAGTTTGTTGGTTCTGTGGTTCTGTGATTCTGTGATTCTGTGGTATTGTGCTTCTGTGATTCTGTGATTCTGTGGTTCTGTGATTCTGTGATTCTGTGGTTCTGTGATTCTGTGATGCTGTGGTTCTGTGATTCTCTGATTCTGTCTTTATGTGGTTCTGTGTTTCTGTTTTACTGTGATTCTGTGATTCTGTGGTTCTGTGATTCTGTAATTCTGTGGTTCTGTGGTTCTGTGATTCTGTGATTCTGTGTTTCTTTGATTCTGTGTTTATGTAGTTTGGTCTTTCTGTGATTCTGTGATTCTTTGGTTCTGTGATTCTGTGGTTCTGGGATTCTGTGATTCAGTGGTTCTTTGGTTCTGTGATTCTGTGGTTCTGTTATTCTGTGATTCTGTGTTTATGTGGTTCTGTTGTTCTGTGATTCTGTGATTCTGTGGTTCTGTGTTTATGTGGTTCTGTGGTTCTCTGATTCTGTGATTCTGTGGTTCTGAGATTCTATGGTTCTGTGATTCTGTTTTTCTGTGATTCACTGTTTCTGTGATTCTGTGATTCTTAACTTCTGTGATTCTGTGATTCTGTGGTTCTCTGTTTATGTTCTTCTGTGATTCTGTGATACTATGATTCTGTGGTTCTGTGATTCTGTGATTCTATGATTCTGTGGTTCTGTAATTCTCTGATCCTGTGGTTCTGTGATTCTGTGATTCTGTGGTACTGAGGTTCTGTGGTTCTGTGATTTTGTGGATCTTTGATTCTGTGATTGAGTGGTTCTGTGTTTCTGTGGTTCGGTGGTTCGGTAATTCCGTGGTTCTGTGATTCTGTGATTCTTTGTTTATGTGATTCTGTGGTTCTCTGATTCTTTGATTCTGTGATTCTGTGGTTCTGTGATTCTGTGGTTCTGTGATTCTGTGTTTATGTGGTACTGTGGCTCTGTGATTCTCTGATTCTGTGGTTCTGTGTTTTTGTAATTCTGTGGTTCTGTGATTCCGTGGTTCTGTGATTCTGTGGTTCTGTGGTTCTGTGATTATGTGATTCTGTAGTTCTGTGATTCTGTCATTCTGTGGTTCTGTGGTTCTGTGATTCTGTGGTTCTGTCGTTCTGTGATTCTTTGGTTCTGTGATTCTGTGATTCTGTCGTTCTGTGATTCTGTGATTCTCTGATTCTGTCTTTATGTGGTTCTGTGATTCTGTTTTACTGTGATTCTGTGATTCTGTTGTTCTGTGATTCTGTAATTCTGTAGTTCTGTGAATCTGTGATTCTGTGATTCTGTGTTTCTTTGATTCTGTGTTTATGTAGTTTGGTCTTTCTGTGATTCTGTGATTCTGTGGTTCTGTGATTCTGTGGTTCTGGGATTCTGTGATTCTGTGGTTCTGGGATTCTGTGATTCTCTGTTTATGTGGTTCTGTTGTTCTGTGATTCTGTGATTCTGTGGTTCTGTGTTTATGTAGTTTGGTCTTTCTGTGATTCTGTGTTTCTGTGGTTCTGTGTTTCTGTGCTTCTGTGATTCTGTTTTTCTGTGATTCTCTGGTTCTGTGATTCTGTGATACTTTGCTTCTGTGATTCTGTGATTCTGTGGTTCTGTATTTATGTTCTTCTGTGATACTGTGATTCTGTGATACTATGTTTCTGTGGTTCTGTGATTCTGTGATTCTATGATTCTGTCGTTCTGTGATTCTCTGATCCAGTGTTTCTGTGATTCTGTGATTCTGTGGTACTGAGGTTCTGTGGTTCTGTGATTTTGTGGATCTGTGATTCTGTGGTTCTGTGGTTCTGTGGTTCGGTAATTCCATGGTTCTGTGATTCTGTGATTCTTTGTTTATGTGATTCTGTGGTTCTCTGATTCTGTGATTCTTTGATTCGGTGGTTCTGTGATTCTGTGGTTCTGTGATTCTGTGATTCTGTGTTTATGTGGTTCTGTGGCTCTGTGATTCTGTGATTCTGTGGTTCTGTGGTTCTGTAATTCTGTGGTTCTGTGATTCCGTGGTTCTGTGATTCTTTGATTCCGTGGTTCTGTGATTCTGTGATTCTGTGGTTTTGTGATTCTGTGGTTCTGTGGTTCTGTGTTTCTGTTATTCTGTGGTTCTGTCGTTCTGTGATTCTGTGGTTCTGTGATTCTGTGGTTCTGTGATTCTGTGGTTCTGTGATTCTGTGATTCTCTGATTCTGTCTTTATGTGGTTCTGTGGTTCTGTTTTACTGTGATTCTGTGATTCTGTGGTTCTGTGATTCTGTAATTCTGTGGTTCTGTGGTTCTGTGATTCTGTGATTCTGTGTTTCTTTGATTCTGTGTTTATGTAGTTTGGTGGTTCTGTGATTCTGTGATTCTGTGGTTCTGTGATTCTGTGGTTCTGGGATTCTGTGATTCGGTGGTTCTGTGGTTCTGTGATTCTGTGGTTCTGTGATTCTGTGATTCTGTGTTTATGTGGTTCTGTTGTTCTGTGATTCTGTGATTCTCTGCTTCTGTGTTTATGTGGTTCTGTGGTTCTGCGATTCTGTCATTCTGTGGTTCTGTGATTCTGTGGCTCTGTGATTCTGTGGTTCTGGGATTCTGTGATTCTGTGGTTCTGTGGTTCTGTGATGCTGTGGTTCTGTGATTCTGTGATTCTGTGATTCCGTGGTTCTGGGATTCTGTGATTCTGTGGTTCTGTGGTTCTGTGATTCTGTGGTTCTGTGCTTCTGTGATTCTTTGATTCTGTGTTAATGTAGTTTGTTGGTTCTGTGGTTCTGTGATTCTGTGATTCTGTGGTTTTGTGCTTCTGTGATTCTGTGATTCTGTGGTTCTGTGATTCTGTGATTCTGTGGTTCTGTGATTCTGTGATGCTGTGGTTCTGTGATTCTCTGATTCGGTCTTTATGTGGTTCTGTGTTTCTGTTTTACTGTGATTCTGTGATTCTGTGGTTCTGTGATTCTGTGATTCTGTGGTTCTGTGATTCTGTGATGCTGTGGTTCTGTGATTCTCTGATTCTGTCTTTATGTGGTTCTGTGTTTCTGTTTTACTGTGATTCTGTGATTCTGTGGTTCTGTGATTCTGTAATTCTGTGGTTCTGTGGTTCTGTGATTCTGTGATTCTGAGTTTCTTTGATTCTGTGTTTATGTAGTTTGGTCTTTCTGTGATTCTGTGATTCTTTGGTTCTGTGATTCTGTGGTTCTGGGATTCTGTGATTCAGTGGTTCTTTGGTTCTGTGATTCTGTGGTTCTGTTTTTCTGTGATTCTGTGTTTATGTGGTTCTGTTGTTCTGTGATTCTGTGATTCTGTGGTTCTGTGTTTATGTGGTTCTGTGGTTCTCTGATTCTGTGATTCTGTGGTTCTGAGATTCTATGGTTCTGTGATTCTGTTTTTCTGTGATTCACTGTTTCTGTGATTCTGTGATTCTTAACTTCTGTGATTCTGTGATTCTGTGGTTCTGTGTTTATGTTCTTCTGTGATTCTGTGATTCTGTGATACTATGATTCTGTGGTTCTGTGATTCTGTGATTCTATGATTCTGTGGTTCTGTGATTCTCTGATCCTGTGGTTCTGTGATTCTGTGATTCTGTGGTACTGAGGTTCTGTGGTTCTGTGATTTTTTGGGTCTGTGATTCTGTGATTGTGTGGTTCTGTGGTTCTGTGGTTCGGTAATTCCGTGGTTCTGTGATTCTGTGATTCTTTGTTTATGTGATTCTGTGGTTCTCTGATTCATAGATTCTGTGATTCTGTGGTTCTGTGATTCTGTGGTTCTGTGATTCTGTGATTCTGTGTTTATGTGGTTCTGTTGTTCTGTGATTCTGTGGTTCTGTTATTCTGTGATTCTGTGTTTGTTTGCTTCTGTTGTTCTGTCATTCTGTGATTCTGTAGTTCTGTGCTTCTGTGATTCTGTGGTTCCGTGATTCTGTGATTCTGTGTTTATGTGGTTCTGTTGTTCTGTGATTCTGTGATTCTCTGGTTCTGTGTTTATGTGGTTCTGTGGTTCTGTGATTCTTTGATTCTGTGTTTTTGTAGTTTGTTGGTTCTGTGGTTCTGTGATTCTGTGATTCTGTGGTATTGTGCTTCTGTGATTCTGTGATTCTGTGGTTCTGTGATTCTGTGATTCTGTGGTTCTGTGATTCTGTGATGCTGTGGTTCTGTGATTCTCTGATTCTGTCTTTATGTGGTTCTGTGTTTCTATTTTACTGTGATTCTGTGATTCTGTGGTTCTGTGATACTGTAATTCTGTGGTTCTGTGGTTCTGTGATTCTGTGATTCTGTGTTTCTTTGATTCTGTGTTTATGTCGTTTGGTCTTTCTGTGATTCTGTGATTCTTTGGTTCTGTGATTCTGTGGTTCTGGGATTCTGTGATTCAGTGGTTCTTTGGTTCTGTGATTCTGTGGTTCTGTGATTCTGTGATTCTGTGATTATGTGGTTCTGTTGTTCTGTGATTCTTTGATTCTGTGTTCTGTGTTTATGTGATTCTGTGGTTCTGTGATTCTGTGATTCTGTGGTTGTGTGCTTCTGTGGTTCTGTGATTCTGTTTTTCTGTGATTCCTGTGTTCTGTGATTCTGTGATTCTGTGTGATTCTGTGATTCTGTGATTCTCTGATCCTGTGATCCTGTGATTCTGTGATTCTGTGATTCTGTGATTCTGAGATCCTGTGATTCTGTGATCCTGTGATTCTGTGTGATCCTGTGATTCTGTGTTATGAGGTTCTGGTGGTTCTGTGATTTTGTGATCTGTGATTCTGTGATTCTGTGGTTCTGGATCTGTGATTCTGTGGTTCTGTGCGTTCTGTAATTCTTGGTTCTGTGATTCTGTGATTCTTTGTTATGTGGTTCTGTTGTTCTCTGATTCTTTGATTCTGTGATTCTGTGGTTCTGTGATTCTGTGGTTCTGTGATTCTGTGTTTATGTGGTACTGTGGCTCTGTGATTCTCTGATTCTGTGGTTTTGTGTTTTTGTAATTCTGTGGTTCTGTGATTCCATGGTTCTGTGATTCTGTGGTTCTGTGGTTCTGTGATTCTGTGGTTCTGTCGTTCTGTGATTCTTTGGTTCTGTGATTCTGTGATTCTGTCGTTCTGTGATTCTGTGATTCTGTAATTCTGTAGTTCTGTGAATCTGTGATTCTGTTTTACTGTGATTCTGTGATTCTGTTGTTCTGTGATTCTGTAATTCTGTAGTTCTGTGAATCTGTGATTCTGTGATTCTGTGTTTCTTTGATTCTGTGTTTATGTAGTTTGGTCTTTCTGTGATTGTGTGATTCTGTGGTTCTGTGATTCTGTGGTTCTATGATTCTGTCGTTCTGTGATTCTCTGATCCAGTGTTTCTGTTATTCTGTGATTCTGTGGTACTGAGGTTCTGTGGTTCTGTGATTTTGTGGATCTGTGATTCTGTGGTTCTGTGGTTTGTGGTTCTGTATTCTGTGGTTCTGTGATTCTGTGATTCTGTGTTTCTGTGATTCTGTGGTTCTGTGATTCTGTGATTCTGTGATTCTGTGGTTCTGTGATTCTGTGTTCTGTGATTCTGTGATTCTGTGTTTCTGTTGTTCTGTGGTTCTGTGATTCTGTGTTTCTGTGGTTCTGTGGTTCTGTAATTCTGTGGTTCTGTGATTCTGTGGTTCTGTGATTCTTTGATTCTGTGGTTCTGTGATTCTGTGATTCTGTGGTTCTGTGATTCTCTGGTTCTGTGATTCTGTGATTCTGTGTTTATGTGCTTCCGTGGTTCTGTGATTCTGTGGTTCTGTGATTCTGACATTGTGTGGTTATGTGGTTCTGTGGTTCTGTTATTCTGTGATTCTGTGATTCTGTGGTTATGTGATTCTGTGATTCTGTGGTTCTGTGTTTCTGTGATTCTGTGATTCTGTGTTTCTGTGATTCTGTGTTCTGTAGTTTGTTGGTTCTGTGATTCTGTGGTTCCGTGATTTTGTGGTTCTGGGATTCTGTGATTCGGTGGTTCTGTGGTTCTGTGATTCTGTGGTTCTGTGATTCTGTGATTCTGTGTTTATGTGTTTCTGTTGTTCTGTGATTCTGTGATTCTCTGCTTCTGTGTTTATGTGGTTCTGTGGTTCTGCGATTCTGTCATTCTGTGGTTCTGTGATTCTGTGGCTCTGTGATTCTGTGGTTCTGGGATTCTGTGATTCTGTGGTTCTGTGGTTCTGTGATTCTGTGGTTCTGTGATTCTGTGATTCTGTGATTCCGTGGTTCTGGGATTCTGTGATTCTGTGGTTCTGTGATTCTGTGATTCTGTGTTTATGTGGTTCTGTTGTTCTGTGATTCTGTGATTCTCTGGTTCTGTGTTTATGTGGTTCTGTGCTTCTGTGATTCTTTGATTCTGTGTTAATGTAGTTTGTTGGTTCTGTGGTTCTGTGATTCTGTGATTCTGTGGTTTTGTGCTTCTGTGATTCTGTGATTCTGTGGTTCTGTGATTCTGTGATTCTGTGGTTCTGTGATTCTGTGATGCTGTGGTTCTGTGATTCTCTGATTCTGTCTTTATGTGGTTCTGTGTTTCTGTTTTACTGTGATTCTGTGATTCTGTGGTTCTGTGATTCTGTGATTCTGTGGTTCTGTGATTCTGTGATGCTGTGGTTCTGTGATTCTCTGATTCTGTCTTTATGTGGTTCTGTGTTTCTGTTTTACTGTGATTCTGTGATTCTGTGGTTCTGTGATTCTGTGATTCTGTGGTTCTGTGTTTCTGTGGTTCGGTGGTTCGGTAATTCCGTGGTTCTGTGATTCTGTGATTCTTTGTTTATGTGATTCTGTGGTTCTCTGATTCTTTGATTCTGTGATTCTGTGGTTCTGTGATTCTGTGGTTCTGTGATTCTGTGATTCTGTGTTTATGTGGTTCTGTGGCTCTGTGATTCTGTGATTCTGTGGTTCTGTGGTTCTGTAATTCTGTGATTCTGTGGTTCATTGTTTTTGTGATTCTGTGGTTCTGTGGTTCTGTGTTCTGTGATTCTGTGATTCTGTGTTTTGTGCTTCTGTGGTTCTGTGATTCTGTGGTTCTGTCGATTCTGTGATTCTGTGGTTCTGTGATTCTGTGATGCTGTGGTTCTGTGATTCTCTGATTCTGTCTTTATGTTGTTCTGTGATTCTGTTTTACTGTGATTCTGTGATTCTGTGGTTCTGTGATTCTGTAATTCTGTGGTTCTGTGGTTCTGTGATTCTGTGATTCTGTGTTTCTTTGATTCTGTGTTTATGTAGTTTGGTCTTTCTGTGATTCTGTGATTCTTTGGTTCTGTGATTCTGTGGTTCTGGGATTCTGTGATTCAGTGGTTCTTTGGTTCTGTGATTCTGTGGTTCTGTTATTCTGTGATTCTGTGTTTATGTGGTTCTGTTGTTCTGTGATTCTGTGATTCTGTGGTTCTGTGTTTATGTGGTTCTGTGGTTCTCTGATTCTGTGATTCTGTGGTTCTGAGATTCTATGGTTCTGTGATTCTGTTTTTCTGTGATTCACTGTTTCTGTGATTCTGTGATTCTTAACTTCTGTGATTCTGTGATTCTGTGGTTCTGTGTTTATGTTCTTCTGTGATTCTGTGATTCTGTGATACTATGATTCTGTGGTTCTGTGATTCTGTGATTCTATGATTCTGTGGTTCTGTGATTCTCTGATCCTGTGGTTCTGTGATTCTGTGATTCTGTGGTACTGAGGTTCTGTGGTTCTGTGATTTTGTGGATCTGTGATTCTGTGATTGTGTGGTTCTGTGGTTCTGTGGTTCGGTAATTCCGTGGTTCTGTGATTCTGTGATTCTTTGTTTATGTGATTCTGTGGTTCTCTGATTCTTTGATTCTGTGATTCTGTGGTTCTGTGATTCTGTGGTTCTGTGATTCTGTGATTCTGTGTTTATGTGGTTCTGTGTTCTGTGATTCTGTGGTTCTGTTATTCTGTGATTCTGTGTTTGTGTGCTTCTGTTGTTCTGTCATTCTGTGATTCTGTAGTTCTGTGCTTCTGTGGTTCTGTGATTCTGTTTTTCTGTGATTCCCTGGTTCTGTGATTCTGTGATTCTTAACTTCTGTGATTCTGTGGTTCTGTGTTTATGTTCTTCTGTGATTCTGTGATTCTGTGATTCTATGATGCTGTGGTTCTGTGATTCTCTGATCCTGTGGTTCTGTGATTCTGTGATTCTGTGGTACTGAGGTTCTGTGGTTCTGTGATTTTGTGGATCTGTGATTCTGTGATTCTGTGGTTCTGTCATTCTGTGGTTCTGTGGTTCGGTGATTCCGTGGTTCTGTGATTCTGTGATTCTTTGTTTATGTGATTCTGTGGTTCTCTGATTCTTTGGTTCTGTGATTCTGTGGTTCTGTGGCTCTGTGATTCTGTGATTCTGTGGTTCTGTGGTTCTGTAAAACTGTGGTTCTGTGATTCCGTGGTTCTGTGATTCTGTGGTTCTGTGGTTCTGTGATTCTTTGATTCTGTAGTTCTCTGATTTGGTGATTCTGTGGTTCTGTGGTTCTGTTATTCTGTGGTTCTGTCGTTCTGTGATTCTTTGGTTCTGTGATTCTGTGATTCTGTGGTTCTGTGATTCTGTGATTCTCTGATTCTGTCTTTATGTTGTTCTGTGATTCTGTTTTACTATGATTCTGTGATTCTGTGGTTCTGTGATTCTGTAATTCTGTGGTTCTGTGGTTCTGTGATCTGTGATTCTGTGTTTCTTTGATCTGTGTTTATTTAGTTGGGTGGTTCTGTGATTCTGTGATTCTGTTGTTCTGTGATTCTGTGGTTCTGGGATTCTGTGATTCTGTTGTTCTGTGGTTCTGTGGATTCTGTGGTTCTGTGATTCTGTGATTCTGTGTTTATGTGGTTCTGTGATCTGTGATTCTGTAATTCTGTGGTTCTGTGGTTCTGTGATTCTGTGATTCTGTGATTCTGTGATTCTGTGATTATGTGTTATGTGGTTCTGTGATTCTGTGTTTCTGTGGTTCTGTGATTCCTGTGGTGTCTGGGATTCCTGTGATTCTGTGGTTCTGTGGTTCTGTGTTCTGTGATTCTGTGGTTCTGTGATTCTGTGATTCTGTGGTTCTGTGATTCTGTGATCTGTGTTCTGTGATTCTGGTTTTGTGGTTATGTGTTCTGTGTTATGTGGTTCTGTGGATTCTGTGGTTCTGTGATTCTGTAATTCCCCTGTGGTTCTGTGATTCTGTGATTCTTTATTTCTGTGATTCTGTGTTCTCGTGATTCTGTGGTTTCTGTATTCTGTTGATTCTGTGATTCTGTGTTTCTGTGTTCTGTGATTCTGTGATTCCTGTGGCTTCTGTGATTCTGCGATTCTGTGGTTCTGTGGTTTGAGATTCTGTGATTTCTGTGGATCCTGTGTTCTGAGATTCTGTGGTTCTGTGATTCTGTGATCTGTGATTCTGTTGTTCTGTGTTCTGTGATCTGTGGTTCTGTGGTTCCTGTGATTCTGTGATTCTGTGTTTCTTTGAATCTGTGTTTATGTAGTTTAGTCTTTCTGTGATTCTGTGATTCTTTGGTTCTGTGATTCTGTGGTTCTGGGATTCTGTGATTCAGTGGTTCTTTGGTTCTGTGATTCTGTGGTTCTGTTATTCTGTGATTCTGTGTTTATGTGGTTCTGTTGTTCTGTGATTCTGTGATTCTGTGGTTCTGTATTTATGTGGTTCTGTGGTTCTCTGATTCTGTGATTCTGTGGTTCTGAGATTCTATGGTTCTGTGATTCTGTTTATCTGTGATTCACTGTTTCTGTGATTCTGTGATTCTTAACTTCTGTGATTCTGTGGTTCTGTGCTAATGTTCTTCTGTGATTCTGTGATTCTGTGATACTATGATTCTGTGGTTCTGTGATTCTGTGATTCTGTGATTCTGTGGTTCTGTGATTCTCTGATCCTGTGGTTCTGTGATTCTGTGATTCTGTGGTACTGAGGTTCTGTGGTTCTGTGATTTTGTGGATCTGTGATTCTGTGATTGTGTGGTTCTGTGGTTCTGTGCTTCGGTAATTCCTTGGTTCTGTGATTCTGTGATTCTTTGTTTATGTGATTCTGTGGTTCTCTGATTCTTTGATTCTGTGATTCTGTGGTTCTGTGATTCTGTGGTTCTGTGATTCTTTGTTTATTTGTTTCTGTGGCTCTGTGATTCTCAAATTCTGTGGTTCTGTGGTTTTGTAATTCTGTGGTTCTGTGATTCTTTGTTTATTTGTTTCTGTGGCTCTGTGATTCTCTGATTCTGTGGTTCTGTGGTTTTGTAATTCTGTGGTTCTGTGATTCCGTGGTTCTGTGATTCTGTGGTTCTGTGGTTCTGTGATTCTGTGATTCTGTAGTTCTGTGATTCTGTGATTCTGTGGTTCTGTGGTTCTGTGATTCTGTGGTTCTGTCGTTCTGTGATTCTGTGATACTCTGATTCTGTCTTTATGTGGTTCTGTGATTCTGTTTTACTGTGATTCTGTGATTCTGTGGTTCTGTGATTCTGTAATTCTGTGGTTCTGTGGTTCTGTGATTCTGTGATTCTGTGTTTCTTTGATTCTGTGTTTATGTAGTTGGGTGGTTCTGTGATTCTGTGATTCTGTATTCTGTGATTCTGTGTTTCTGGGATTCTGTGATTCTGTGGTTCTGTCGTTCTGTGATTCTGTGGTTCTGTGATTCTGTGATTCTGTGTTTATGTGGTTCTGTTGTTCTGTGATTCTGTGGTTCTGTTATTCTGTGATTCTGTGTTTATGTGGTTCTGTTGTTCTGTGATTCTGTGATTCTGTGGTTCTGTGCTTCTGTGGTTCTGTGATTCTGTTTTTCTGTGATTCCCTGGTTCTGTGATTCTGTGATTCTTAACTTCTGTGATTCTGTGATTCTGTGATTCTGTGGTTCTGTGTTTATGTTCTTCTGTGATTCTGTGATTCTATGATTCTGTGGTTCTTTGATTCTCTGATCCTGTGGTTCTGTGATTCTGTGATTCTGTGGTACTGAGGTTCTGTGGTTCTGTGATTTTGTGGATCTGTGATTCTGTGATTCTGTGGTTCTGTCGTTCTGTGGTTCTGTGGTTCGGTAATTCCATGGTTCTGTGATTCTGTGATTCTTTGTTTATGTGATTCTGTGGTTCTCTCATTCTTTGATTCTGTGATTCTGTGGTTCTGTGATTCTGTGGTTCTGTGATTCTGTGATTCTGTGTTTATGTGGTTCTGTGGCTCTGTGATTCTGTGATTCTGTGGTTCTGTGGTTCTGTAATTCTGTGGTTCTGTGATTCCGTGGTTCTGTGATTCTGTGGTTCTGTGGTTCTGTGATTCTTTGATTCTGTAGTTCTCTGATTTGGTGATTCTGTGGTTCTGTGGTTCTGTTATTCTGTGGTTCTGTCGTTCTGTGATTCTTTGGTTCTGTGATTTTGTGATTCTGTTGTTCTGTGATTCTGTGATTCTCTGATTCTGTCTTTATGTTGTTCTGTGATTCTGTTTTACTGTGATTCTGTGATTCTGTGGTTCTGTGATTCTGTAATTCTGTGGTTCTGTGGTTCTGTGATTCTGTGATTCTGTGTTTCTTTGATTCTGTGTTTATGTAGTTGGGTGGTTCTGTGATTCTGTGATTCTGTGGTTCTGTGATTCTGTGGTTCTGGGATTCTGTGATTCTGTGGTTCTGTGGTTCTGTGATTCTGTGGTTCTGTGATTCTGTGATTCTGTGTTTATGTGGTTCTGTTGATCTGTGATTCTGTGATTCTCTGGTTCTGTGTTTATGTGGTCTGTGGTTCTGTGATTCTGTCATTCTGTGGTTCTGTGATTCTGTTGTATCTGTGATTCTGTGATTCTTAACTTCTGTGATTCTGTGATTCTGTGATTCTGTGGTTCTGTGATTCTATGATTCTGTGGTTCTGTGATTCTCTGATCCTGTGGTTCTGTGATTCTGTGATTCTGTGGTACTGAGGTTCTGTGGTTCTGTGATTTTGTGGATCTGTGATTCTGTGATTCTGTGGTTCTGTCGTTCTGTGGTTCTGTGGTTCGGTAATTCCGTGGTTCTGTGATTCTGTGATTCTTTGTTTATGTGATTCTGTGGTTCTCTGATTCTTTGATTCTGTGATTCTGTGGTTCTGTGATTCTGTGGTTCTGTGATTCTGTGATTCTGTGTTTATGTGGTTCTGTGGCTCTGTGATTCTGTGATTCTGTGGTTCTGTGGTTCTGTAAAACTGTGGTTCTGTGATTCCGTGGTTCTGTGATTCTGTGGTTCTGTGGTTCTGTGGTTCTGTAAAACTGTGGTTCTTTGATTCCGTGGTTCTGTGATTCTGTGGTTCTGTGGTTCTGTGAACCTTTGATTCTGTAGTTCTCTGATTCGGTGATTCTGTGGTTCTGTGGTTCTTTTATTCTGTGGTTCTGTCGTTCTGTGATTCTTTGGTTCTGTGATTCTGTGATTCTGTGGTTCTGTGATTCTGTGATTCTCTGATTCTGTCTTTTTTGTTGTTCTGTGATTCTGTTTTCTGTGATTCTGTGATTCTGTGGTTCTGTGATTCTGTGATTCTGTGGTTCTGTGGTTCTGTGATTCTGTGATTCTGTGGTTTCTGTGATTCTGTCTTTTATTTAGTTCTGTGGATCTGTGTGATTCTGTGATTCTGTGGTTCTGTGATTCTGTGGTTCTGGGATTCTGTGATTCTGTGGTTCTGTGGTTCTGTGATTCTGTGTTCTGTGATTCTGTGATTCTGTGATTCTGTGATTGTGTGGTTCTGTGGTTTTGTGATTCCGTGTTTCTGTAATTCTGTGTTTCTGTGGTTCTGTGGTTCTGTGATTCTGTGATTCTGTGATTATTGTGTTTCTGTGATGCAGTGATTCTGTGATTCTGTGTTTATGTCTTTCTGTGATTCTGTGATTCTGTGGTTCTGTGATTCTGTGATTCTGTGGTTCTGTGATTCTGTGATTCTGTGTTCTGTGATTCTGTGATTCTGTGTTTCTGTGGTCTGTGATTCTGTTTTCTGTGATTCTGTGATTCTGTGGTTCTGTGATTCTGTGATTCTGTGGTTCTGTGGTTCTGTGATTCTGTGATTCTGGTTTCTGTGGTTCTGTGGTTCTGTGTTTGGTGATTCTGTGATTCTGTGGTTCTGTGGTTCTGTGATTCTGTGGTTCTGTGATTCTGTGATTCTGTGTTTCTGTGGTTCTGTGGTTCTGTGATTCTGTGATTCTGTGGTTCTGTGTTTCTGTGGTTCTGTGATTCTGTTTTTCTGTGATTCCTGGTTCTGTGTTCTGTGATCTTGATTCTGTGATTCTGTGATTCTTTATTTCTGTGGTTCTGTGTTTTTGTTTATTGTTCTTCTGTGATTCTGTGATTCTGTGATTCTGTGGTTCTGTGATTCTGTGATTCTGTGGTTCTGTGATTCTGTGATTCTGTGTTCTGTGGTTCTGTGGTTCTGTGATTTTGTGGATCTGTGATTCTGTGATTCTGTGGTTCTGTCGTTCTGTGTTTCTGTGGTTCGGTAATTCCATGGTTCTGTCACTCTGTGATTCTTTTTTTATGTGATTCTGTGGTTCCCTCATTCTTTGATTCTGTGATTCTGTGGTTCTGTGATTCTGTGATTCTGTGTTTATGTGGTTCTGTGTCTCTGTGATTCTGTGATTCTGTGGTTCTGTGGTTCTGTAAAACTGTGGTTCTGTGATTCCGTGGTTCTGTGATTCTGTTATTCTGTGGTTCTGTGATTCTTTGATTCTGTAGTTCTCTGATTTGGTGATTATGTGGTTCTGTGGTTCTGTTATTCTGTGGTTCTGTCGTTCTGTGATTCTGTGGTTCTGTGATTCGGTGATTCTCTGATTCTGTCTTTATGTTGTTCTTTGATTCTGTTTTACTGTGATTCTGTGATTCTGTGGTTCTGTGATTCTGTAATTCTGTGGTTCTGTGGTTCTGTGATTCTGTGATTCTGTGTTTCTTTGATTCTGTGTTTATGTAGTTGGGTGGTTCTGTGATTCTGTGATTCTGTGGTTCTGTGATTCTGTGGTTCTGGGATTCTGTGGTTCTGTGGTTCTGTGGTTCTGTGATTCTGTGGTTCTGTGATTCTGTGATTCTGTGTTTATGTGGTTCTGTTGATCTGTGATTCTGTGATTCTCTGGTTCTGTGTTTATGTGGTCTGTGGTTCTGTGATTCTGTCATTCTGTGGTTCTGTGATTCTGTTGTATCTGTGATTCTGTGATTCTTAACTTCTGTGATTCTGTGATTCTGTGATTCTGTCGTTCTGTGTTTATGTTCTTCTGTGATTCTGTGATTCTATGATTCTGTGGTTCTGTGATTCTCTGATCCTGTGGTTCTGTGATTCTGCGATTCTGTGGTACTGAGGTTCTGTGGTTCTGTGATTTTGTGGATCTGTGATTCTGTGATTCTGTGGTTCTGTCGTTCTGTGGTTCTGTGGTTTGGTAATTCCGTGGTTCTGTGATTCTGTGATTCTTTGTTTATGTGATTCTGTGGTTCTCTGATTCTTTGATTCTGTGATTCTGTGGTTCTGTGATTCTGTGGTTCTGTGATTCTGTGATTCTGTGTTTATGTGGTTCTGTTGCTCTGTGATTCTGTGATTCTGTGGTTCTGTGGTTCTGTAAAACTGTGGTTCTGTGATTCCGTGGTTCTGTGATTCTGTGGTTCTGTGGTTCTGTGGTTCTGTAAAACTGTGGTTCTTTGATTCCGTGGTTCTGTGATTCTGTGGTTCTGTGGTTCTGTGAACCTTTGATTCTGTAGTTCTCTGATTCGGTGATTCTGTGGTTCTGTGGTTCTTTTATTCTGTGTTCTGTCGTTCTGTGATTCTTTGGTTCTGTGATTCTGTGATTCTGTGGTTCTGTGATTCTGTGATTCTCTGATTCTGTCTTATGTTGTTCTGTGATTCTGTTTTACTGTGATTCTGTGATCTGTGGTTCTGTGATTCTGTAATTCTGTGGTTCTGTGGTTCTGTGATTCTGTGATTCTGTGTTTCTTTGATTCTGTCTTTATTTAGTTGGGTGGATCTGTGATTCTGTGATTCCATGGTTCTGTGATTCTGTGGTTCTGGGATTCTGTGATTCTGTGGTTCTGTGGTTCTGTGATTCTGTGGTTCTGTGATTCTGTGATTCTGTGTTTATGTGGTTCTGTTGTTCTGTGATTCTGTGATTCTCTGGTTCTGTGTTTATGTGGTTCTGTGGTTCTGTGATTCTTTGATTCCGTGTTTTTGTAGTTTGTTGGTTCTGTGGTTCTGTGATTCTTTGATTCTGTGGTATTGTGCTTCTGTGATTCTGTGATTCTGTGGTTCTGTGATTCTGTGATTCTGTGGTTCTGTGATTCTGTGATGCTGTGGTTCTGTGATTCTCTGATTCTGTCTTTATGTGGTTCTGTGTTTCTGTTTTACTGTGATTCTGTGATTCTGTGGTTCTGTGATACTGTAATTCTGTGGTTCTGTGGTTCTGTGATTCTGTGATTCTGTGTTTCTTTGATTCTGTGTTTATGTAGTTTGGTCTTTCTGTGATTCTGTGATTCTTTGGTTCTGTGAATCTGTGGTTCTGGGATTCTGTGATTCAGTGGTTCTTTGGTTCTGTGATTCTGTGGTTCTGTTATTCTGTGATTCTGTGTTTCTGTGGTTCTGTTGTTCTGTGATTCTGTGATTCTGTGGTTCTGTGTTTATGTGGTTCTGTGGTTCAGTGAATCTGTGGTTCTGTTATTCTGTGATTCTGTGTTTATGTGGTTCTGTGGTTCTGTGATCTGTGATTCTGTGGTTCTGTGCTTCTGTGGTTCTGTGATTCTGTTTTCTGTGATCCCTGGTCTGTGATTCTGTGATTCTTACCTTCTGTGATTCTGTGATTCTGTATTTCTGTGGTTCTCGTGTTTAGTTCTTCTGTGATTCTGTGATTCAGTGATTCTGTGGTTCTTTGATTCTCTGATCCTGTGGTTCTGTGATTCTGTGATTCTGTGATACTGAGGTTCTGTGGTTCTGTGAGTTCTGTGGACCTGTGATTCCTGTGATTCTGTGGTTTTGTCGCTTCTGTGATTCTCTGATTCTGTCTTTATGTGGTTCTGTGTTTCTGTGTTACTGTGATTCTGTGATTCTGAGGTTCTGTGGATTCTGTAATTTCTGTGGTTCTGTGGTTCTGTGATTCTGTGATTCTGTGTTTCTTTGATTCTGTGTTATGTAGTTTGGTCCTTTCTGTGATTCTGTGATTCTTTGGTTCCTGTGATTCTGTGGTTCTGGGATTCTGTGATTCAGTGGTTCTTTGGTTCTGTGATTCTGTGGTTCTGTTATTCTGTGATTCTGTGTTTATGTGGTTCTGTTGTTCTGTGATTCTGTGATTCTTGTGGTTCTGTGTTTATGTGGTTCTGTGGTTCTCTGATTCTGTTATTCTGTGGTTCTGAGATTCTACTGGTTCTGTGATTCTGTTTTCTGTGATTCACTGTTTCTGTGATTCTGTGATTCTTATACTGGTGATTCTGTGATTCTGTGGTTCTGTGTTTATGTTCTTCTGTGATTTGTGATACTATGATTCTGTGGTTCTGTGATTCTGTGATTCTATGATTCTGTGGTTCTGTAATTCTCTGATCCTGTGGTTCTGTGATTCTGTGATTCTGTGGTACTGAGTTTTTGTGGTTCTGTGATTTTGTGGATCTTTGATTCTGTGATTGAGTGGTTCTGTGTTTCTGTGGTTCGGTGGTTCGGTAATTCCGTGGTTCTGTGATTCTGTGATTCTTTGTTTAAGTGATTCTGTGGTTCTCTGATTCTTTGATTCTGTGATTCTGTGATTCTGTGATTCTGTGGTTCTGTGATTCTATGATCCTGTGGTTCTGTGATTTTGTGATTCTGTGGTACTGAGGTTCTGTGGTTCTGTGATTTTGTGGATCTGTGATTCTGTGATTGTGTGGTTCTGTGGTTCTGTGCTTCGGTAATTCCGTGGTTCTGTGATTCTGTGATTCTTTGTTTATGTGATTCTGTGTTTCTCTGATTCTTTGATTCTGTGATTCTGTGGTTCTGTGATTCTGTGGTTCTGTGATTCTTTGTTTATTGTTTCTGTGGCTCTGTGATTCTCTGATTCTGTGGTTCTGTGGTTTTGTAATTCTGTGGTTCTGTGATTCCGTGGTTCTGTGATTCTGTGGTTCTGTGGTTCTGTGATTCTGTGATTCTGTAGTTCTGTGATTCTGTGATTCTGTGGTTCTGTGGTTCTGTGATTCTGTGGTTCTGTCGTTCTGTGATTCTTTGGTTCTGTGATTCTGTGATTCTGTCGTTCTGTGATTCTGTGATTCTCTGATTCTGTCTTTATGTGGTTCTGTGATTCTGTTTTACTGTGATTCTGTGATTCTGTGGTTCTGTGATTCTGTAATTCTGTGGTTCTGTGGTTCTGTGATTCTGTGATTCTGTGTTTCTTTGATTCTGTGTTTATGTAGTTGGGTGGTTCTGTGATTCTGTGATTCTGTATTCTGTGATTCTGTGTTTCTGGGATTCTGTGATTCTGTGGTTCTGTCGTTCTGTGATTCTGTGGTTCTGTGATTCTGTGATTCTGTGTTTATGTGGTTCTGTTCTTCTGTGATTCTGTGGTTCTGTTATTCTGTGATTCTGTGTTTATGTGGTTCTGTGGTTCTGTGATTCTGTGATTCTGTGGTTCTGTGCTTCTGTGGTTCTGTGATTCTGTTTTTCTGTGATTCCCTGGTTCTGTGATTCTGTGATTCTTAACTTCTGTGATTCTGTGATTCTGTATTTCTGTGGTTCTGTGTTTATGTTCTTCTGTGATTCTGTGATTCTATGATTCTGTGGTTCTTTGATTCTCTGATCCTGTGGTTCTGTGATTCTGTGATTCTGTGTTACTGAGGTTCTGTGGTTCTGTGATTTTGTGGACCTGTGATTCTGTGATTCTGTGGTTCTGTCGTTCTGTGGTTCTGTGGTTCGGTAATTCCATGGTTCTGTGACTCTGTGATTCTTTTTTTATGTGATTCTGTGGTTCTCTCATTCTTTGATTCTGTGATTCTGTGGTTCTGTGATTCTGTGGTTCTGTGATTCTGTGATTCTGTGTTTATGTGGTTCTGTGGCTCTGTGATTCTGTGATTCTGTGGTTCTGTGGTTCTGTAATTCTGTGGTTCTGTGATTCCGTGGTTCTGTGATTCTGTGGTTCTGTGGTTCTGTGATTCTTTGATTCTGTAGTTCTCTGATTTGGTGATTCTGTGGTTCTGTGGTTCTGTTATTCTGTGGTTCTGTCGTTCTGTGATTCTTTGGTTCTGTGATTTTGTGATTCTGTCGTTCTGTGATTCTGTGAGTCTCTGATTCTGTCTTTATGTTGTTCTGTGATTCTGTTTTACTGTGATTCTGTGATTCTGTGGTTCTGTGATTCTGTAATTCTGTGGTTCTGTGGTTCTGTGTTTCTGTGATTCTGTGTTTCTTTGATTCTGTGTTTATTTAGTTGGGTGGTTCTGTGATTCTGTGATTCTGTGGTTCTGTGATTCTGTGGTTCTGGGATTCTGTGATTCTGTGGTTCTGTGGTTCTGTGATTCTGTGGTTCTGTGATTCTGTGATTCTGTGTTTATGTGGTTCTGTTGATCTGTGATTCTGTGATTCTCTGGTTCTGTGTTTATGTGGTCTGTGGTTCTGTGATTCTGTCATTCTGTGGTTCTGTGATTCTGTTGTATCTGTGATTCTGTGATTCTTCACTTCTGTGATTCTGTGATTCTGTCGTTATGTGTTTATGTTCTTCTGTGATTCTGTGATTCTATGATTCTGTGGTTCTGTGATTCTCTGATCCTGTGGTTCTGTGATTCTGCGATTCTGTGGTACTGAGGTTCTGTGGTTCTGTGATTTTGTGGATCTGTGATTCTGTGATTCTGTGGTTCTGTCGTTCTGTGGTTCTGTGGTTCGGTAATTCCGTGGTTCTGTGATTCTGTGATTCTTTGTTTATGTGATTCTGTGGTTCTCTGATTCTTTGATTCTGTGATTCTGTGGTTCTGTGATTCTGTGGTTCTGTGATTCTGTGATTCTGTGTTTATGTGGTTCTGTGGCTCTGTGATTCTGTGATTCTGTGGTTCTGTGGTTCTGTAAAACTGTGGTTCTGTGATTCCGTGGTTCTGTGATTCTGTGGTTCTGTGGTTCTGTGGTTCTGTAAAACTGTGGTTCTTTGATTCCGTGGTTCTGTGATTCTGTGGTTCTGTGGTTCTGTGAACCTTTGATTCTGTAGTTCTCTGATTCGGTGATTCTGTGGTTCTGTGGTTCTTTTATTCTGTGGTTCTGTCGTTCTGTGATTCTTTGGTTCTGTGATTCTGTGATTCTGTGGTTCTGTGATTCTGTGATTCTCTGATTCTGTCTTTATGTTGTTCTGTGATTCTGTTTTACTGTGATTCTGTGATTCTGTGGTTCTGTGATTCTGTAATTCTGTGGTTCTGTGGTTCTGTGATTCTGTGATTCTGTGTTTCTTTGATTCTGTCTTTATTTAGTTGGGTGGATCTGTGATTCTGTGATTCCATGGTTCTGTGATTCTGTGGTTCTGGGATTCTGTGATTCTGTGGTTCTGTGGTTCTGTGATTCTGTGGTTCTGTGATTCTGTGATTCTGTGTTTAAGTGGTTCTGTTGTTCTGTGATTCTGTGATTCTCTGGTTCTGTGTTTATGTGGTTCTGTGGTTCTGTGATTCTTTGATTCCGTGTTTTTGTAGTTTGTTGGTTCTGTGGTTCTGTGATTCTTTGATTCTGTGGTATTGTGCTTCTGTGATTCTGTGATTCTGTGGTTCTGTGATTCTGTGATTCTGTGGTTCTGTGATTCTGTGATGCTGTGGTTCTGTGATTCTCTGATTCTGTCTTTATGTGGTTCTGTGTTTCTGTTTTACTGTGATTCTGTGATTCTGTGGTTCTGTGATACTGTAATTCTGTGGTTCTGTGGTTCTGTGATTCTGTGATTCTGTGTTTCTTTGATTCTGTGTTTATGTAGTTTGGTCTTTCTGTGATTCTGTGATTCTTTGGTTCTGTGATTCTGTGGTTCTGGGATTCTGTGATTCAGTGGTTCTTTGGTTCTGTGATTCTGTGGTTCTGTTATTCTGTGATTCTGTGTTTATGTGGTTCTGTTGTTCTGTGATTCTGTGATTCTGTGGTTCTGTGTTTATGTGGTTCTGTGGTTCTCTGATTCTGTGATTCTGTGGTTCTGAGATTCTATGGTTCTGTGATTCTGTTTTTCTGTGATTCACTGTTTCTGTGATTCTGTGATTCTTAACTTCTGTGATTCTGTGATTCTGTGGTTCTGTGTTTATGTTCTTCTGTGATTCTGTGATACTATGATTCTGTGGTTCTGTGATTCTGTGATTCTATGATTCTGTGGTTCTGTAATTCTCTGATCCTGTGGTTCTGTGATTCTGTGATTCTGTGGTACTGAGTTTCTGTGGTTCTGTGATTTTGTGGATCTTTGATTCTGTGATTGAGTGGTTCTGTGTTTCTGTGGTTCGGTGGTTCGGTAATTCCGTGGTTCTGTGATTCTGTGATTCTTTGTTTAAGTGATTCTGTGGTTCTCTGATTCTTTGATTCTGTGATTCTGTGATTCTGTGATTCTGTGGTTCTGTGATTCTATGATCCTGTGGTTCTGTGATTCTGTGATTCTGTGGTACTGAGGTTCTGTGGTTCTGTGATTTTGTGGATCTGTGATTCTGTGATTGTGTGGTTCTGTGGTTCTGTGCTTCGGTAATTCCGTGGTTCTGTGATTCTGTGATTCTTTGTTTATGTGATTCTGTGTTTCTCTGATTCTTTGATTCTGTGATTCTGTGGTTCTGTGATTCTGTGGTTCTGTGATTCTTTGTTTATTTGTTTCTGTGGCTCTGTGATTCTCTGATTCTGTGGTTCTGTGGTTTTGTAATTCTGTGGTTCTGTGATTCCGTGGTTCTGTGATTCTGTGGTTCTGTGGTTCTGTGATTCTGTGATTCTGTAGTTCTGTGATTCTGTGATTCTGTGGTTCTGTGGTTCTGTGATTCTGTGGTTCTGTCGTTCTGTGATTCTTTGGTTCTGTGATTCTGTGATTCTGTCGTTCTGTGATTCTGTGATACTCTGATTCTGTCTTTATGTGGTTCTGTGATTCTGTTTTACTGTGATTCTGTGATTCTGTGGTTCTGTGATTCTGTAATTCTGTGGTTCTGTGGTTCTGTGATTCTGTGTTTCTTTGATTCTGTGTTTATGTAGTTGGGTGGTTCTGTGATTCTGTGATTCTGTATTCTGTGATTCTGTGTTTCTGGGATTCTGTGATTCTGTGGTTCTGTCGTTCTGTGATTCTGTGGTTCTGTGATTCTGTGATTCTGTGTTTATGTGGTTCTGTTCTTCAGTGAATCTGTGGTTCTGTTATTCTGTGATTCTGTGTTTATGTGGTTCTGTGGTTCTGTGATTCTGTGATTCTGTGGTTCTGTGCTTCTGTGGTTCTGTGATTCTGTTTTTCTGTGATTCCCTGGTTCTGTGATTCTGTGATTCTTAACTTCTGTGATTCTGTGATTCTGTATTTCTGTGGTTCTGTGTTTATGTTCTTCTGTGATTCTGTGATTCTATGATTCTGTGGTTCTTTGATTCTCTGATCCTGTGGTTCTGTGATTCTGTGATTCTGTGTTACTGAGGTTCTGTGGTTCTGTGATTTTGTGGACCTGTGATTCTGTGATTCTGTGGTTTTGTCGTTCTGTGTTTCTGTGGTTCGGTAATTCCATGGTTCTGTGACTCTGTGATTCTTTTTTTATGTGATTCTGTGGTTCTGTGATTCTGTAATTCTGTGGTTCTGTGGTTCTGTGAATCTGTGATTCTGAGTTTCTTTGATTCTGTGTTTATGTAGTTTGGTCTTTCTGTGATTCTGTGATTCTTTGGTTCTGTGATTCTGTGGTTCTGGGATTCTGTGATTCAGTGGTTCTTTGGTTCTGTGATTCTGTGGTTCTGTTATTCTGTGATTCTGTGTTTATGTGGTTCTGTTGTTCTGTGATTCTGTGATTCTGTGGTTCTGTGTTTATGTGGTTCTGTGGTTCTCTGATTCTGAGATTCTGTGGTTCTGAGATTCTATGGTTCTGTGATTCTTTTTTTCTGTGATTCACTGTTTCTGTGATTCTGTGATTCTTAACTTCTGTGATTCTGTGATTCTGTGGTTCTGTGTTTATGTTCTTCTGTGATTCTGTGATACTATGATTCTGTGGTTCTGTGATTCTGTGATTCTATGATTCTGTGGTTCTGTAATTCTCTGATCCTGTGGTTCTGTGATTCTGTGATTCTGTGGTACTGAGTTTCTGTGGTTCTGTGATTTTGTGGATCTTTGATTCTGTGATTGAGTGGTTCTGTGTTTCTGTGGTTCGGTGGTTCGGTAATTCCGTGGTTCTGTGATTCTTTGTTTAAGTGATTCTGTGGTTCTCTGATTCTTTGATTCTGTGATTCTGTGATTCTGTGATTCTGTGGTTCTGTGATTCTATGATCCTGTGGTTCTGTGATTCTGTGATTCTGTGGTACTGAGGTTCTGTGGTTCTGTGATTTTGTGGATCTGTGATTCTGTGATTGTGTGGTTCTGTGGTTCTGTGCTTCGGTAATTCCGTGGTTCTGTGATTCTGTGATTCTTTGTTTATGTGATTCTGTGGTTCTCTGATTCTTTGATTCTGTGATTCTGTGGTTCTGTGATTCTGTGGTTCTGTGATTCTTTGTTTATTTGTTTCTGTGGCTCTGTGATTCTCTGATTCTGTGGTTCTGTGGTTTTGTAATTCTGTGGTTCTGTGATTCCGTGGTTCTGTGATTCTGTGGTTCTGTGGTTCTGTGATTCTGTGATTCTGTAGTTCTGTGATTCTGTGATTCTGTGGTTCTGTGGTTCTGTGATTCTGTGGTTCTGTCGTTCTGTGATTCTTTGGTTCTGTGATTCTGTGATTCTGTCGTTCTGTGATTCTGTGATACTCTGATTCTGTCTTTATGTGGTTCTGTGATTCTGTTTTACTGTGATTCTGTGATTCTGTTGTTCTGTGATTCTGTAATTCTGTGGTTCTGTGGTTCTGTGATTCTGTGTTTCTTTGATTCTGTGTTTATGTAGTTGGGTGGTTCTGTGATTCTGTGATTCTGTATTCTGTGATTCTGTGTTTCTGGGATTCTGTGATTCTGTGGTTCTGTCGTTCTGTGATTCTGTGGTTCTGTGATTCTGTGATTCTGTGTTTATGTGGTTCTGTTGTTCTGTGATTCTGTGGTTCTGTTATTCTGTGATTCTGTGTTTATGTGGTTCTGTCGTTCTGTGATTCTGTTGTTCTGTGATTCTGTGGTTCTGTGATTCTGTTTTTCTGTGATTCCCTGGTTCTGTGATTCTGTGATTCTTAACTTCTGTGATTCTGTGATTCTGTGATTCTGTGGTTCTGTGTTTATGTTCTTCTGTGATTCTGTGATTCTGTGATTCTATGATTCTGTGGTTCTTTGATTCTCTGATCCTGTGGTTCTGTGATTCTGTGATTCTGTGGTACTGAGGTTCTGTGGTTCTGTGATTTTGTGGATCTGTGATTCTGTGATTCTGTGGTTCTGTCGTTCTGTGGTTCTGTGGTTCGGTAATTCCGTGGTTCTGTGATTCTGTGATTCTTTGTTTATGTGATTCTGTGGTTCTCTCATTCTTTGATTCTGTGATTCTGTGGTTCTGTGATTCTGTGGTTCTGTGATTCTGTGATTCTGTGTTTATGTGGTTCTGTGGCTCTGTGATTCTGTGATTCTGTGGTTCTGTGGTTCTGTAATTCTGTGGTTCTGTGATTCCGTGGTTCTGTGATTCTGTGGTTCTGTGGTTCTGTGATTCTTTGATTCTGTAGTTCTCTGATTTGGTGATTCTGTGGTTCTGTGGTTCTGTTATTCTGTGGTTCTGTCGTTCTGTGATTCTTTGGTTCTGTGATTTTGTGATTCTGTGGTTCTGTGATTCTGTGATTCTCTGATTCTGTCTTTATGTTGTTCTGTGATTCTGTTTTACTGTGATTCTGTGATTCTGTGGTTCTGTGATTCTGTAATTCTGTGGTTCTGTGGTTCTGTGATTCTGTGATTCTGTGTTTCTTTGATTCTGTGTTTATGTAGTTGGGTGGTTCTGTGATTCTGTGATTCTGTGGTTCTGTGATTCTGTGGTTCTGGGATTCTGTGATTCTGTGGTTCTGTGGTTCTGTGATTCTGTGGTTCTGTGATTCTGTGATTCTGTGTTTATGTGGTTCTGTTGATCTGTGATTCTGTGATTCTCTGGGTTCTGTGTTTATGTGGTCTGTGGTTCTGTGATTCTGTCATTCTGTGGTTCTGTGATTCTGTTGTATCTGTGATTCTGTGATTCTTAACTTCTGTGATTCTGTGATTCTGTCGTTCTGTGTTTATGTTCTTCTGTGATTCTGTGATTCTATGATTCTGTGGTTCTGTGATTCTCTGATCCTGTGGTTCTGTGATTCTGCGATTCTGTGGTACTGAGGTTCTGTGGTTCTGTGATTTTGTGGATCTGTGATTCTGTGATTCTGTGGTTCTGTCGTTCTGTGGTTCTGTGGTTCGGTAATTCCGTGGTTCTGTGATTCTGTGATTCTTTGTTTATGTGATTCTGTGGTTCTCTGATTCTTTGATTCTGTGATTCTGTGGTTCTGTGATTCTGTGGTTCTGTGGTTCTGTGATTCTGTGTTTATGTGGTTCTGTGGCTCTGTGATTCTGTGATTCTGTGGTTCTGTGGTTCTGTAAAACTGTGGTTCTGTGATTCCGTGGTTCTGTGATTCTGTGGTTCTGTGGTTCTGTGGTTCTGTAAAACTGTGGTTCTTTGATTCCGTGGTTCTGTGATTCTGTGGTTCTGTGGTTCTGTGAACCTTTGATTCTGTAGTTCTCTGATTCGGTGATTCTGTGGTTCTGTGGTTCTTTTATTCTGTGGTTCTGTCGTTCTGTGATTCTTTGGTTCTGTGATTCTGTGATTCTGTGGTTCTGTGATTCTGTGATTCTCTGATTCTGTCTTTATGTTGTTCTGTGATTCTGTTTTACTGTGATTCTGTGATTCTGTGGTTCTGTGATTCTGTAATTCTGTGGTTCTGTGGTTCTGTGATTCTGTGATTCTGTGTTTCTTTGATTCTGTCTTTATTTAGTTGGGTGGATCTGTGATTCTGTGATTCCATGGTTCTGTGATTCTGTGGTTCTGGGATTCTGTGATTCTGTGGTTCTGTGGTTCTGTGATTCTGTGGTTCTGTGATTCTGTGATTCTGTGTTTATGTGGTTCTGTTGTTCTGTGATTCTGTGATTCTCTGGTTCTGTGTTTATGTGGTTCTGTGGTTCTGTGATTCTTTGATTCCGTGTTTTTGTAGTTTGTTGGTTCTGTGGTTCTGTGATTCTTTGATTCTGTGGTATTGTGCTTCTGTGATTCTGTGATTCTGTGGTTCTGTGATTCTGTGATTCTGTGGTTCTGTGATTCTGTGATGCTGTGGTTCTGTGATTCTCTGATTCTGTCTTTATGTGGTTCTGTGTTTCTGTTTTACTGTGATTCTGTGATTCTGTGGTTCTGTGATACTGTAATTCTGTGGTTCTGTGGTTCTGTGATTCTGTGATTCTGTGTTTCTTTGATTCTGTGTTTACGTAGTTTGGTCTTTCTGTGATTCTGTGATTCTTTGGTTCTGTGATTCTGTGGTTCTGGGATTCTGTGATTCAGTGGTTCTTTGGTTCTGTGATTCTGTGGTTCTGTTATTCTGTGATTCTGTGTTTATGTGGTTCTGTGGTTCTCTGATTCTGTGATTCTGTGGTTCTGAGATTCTATGGTTCTGTGATTCTGTTTTTCTGTGATTCACTGTTTCTGTGATTCTGTGATTCTTAACTTCTGTGATTCTGTGATTCTGTGGTTCTGTGTTTATGTTCTTCTGTGATTCTGTGATACTATGATTCTGTGGTTCTGTGATTCTGTGATTCTATGATTCTGTGGTTCTGTAATTCTCTGATCCTGTGGTTCTGTGATTCTGTGATTCTGTGGTACTGAGTTTCTGTGGTTCTGTGATTTTGTGGATCTTTGATTCTGTGATTGAGTGGTTCTGTGTTTCTGTGGTTCGGTGGTTCGGTAATTCCGTGGTTCTGTGATTCTTTGTTTAAGTGATTCTGTGGTTCTCTGATTCTTTGATTCTGTGATTCTGTGATTCTGTGATTCTGTGGTTCTGTGATTCTATGATCCTGTGGTTCTGTGATTCTGTGATTCTGTGGTACTGAGGTTCTGTGGTTCTGTGATTTTGTGGATCTGTGATTCTGTGATTGTGTGGTTCTGTGGTTCTGTGCTTCGGTAATTCCGTGGTTCTGTGATTCTGTGATTCTTTGTTTATGTGATTCTGTGTTTCTCTGATTCTTTGATTCTGTGATTCTGTGGTTCTGTGATTCTGTGGTTCTGTGATTCTTTGTTTATTTGTTTCTGTGGCTCTGTGATTCTCTGATTCTGTGGTTCTGTGGTTTTGTAATTCTGTGGTTCTGTGATTCCGTGGTTCTGTGATTCTGTGGTTCTGTGGTTCTGTGATTCTGTGATTCTGTAGTTCTGTGATTCTGTGATTCTGTGGTTCTGTGGTTCTGTGATTCTGTGGTTCTGTCGTTCTGTGATTCTTTGGTTCTGTGATTCTGTGATTCTGTCGTTCTGTGATTCTGTGATACTCTGATTCTGTCTTTATGTGTTTCAGTGATTCTGTTTTACTGTGATTCTGTGATTCTGTGGTTCTGTGATTCTGTAATTCTGTGGTTCTGTGGTTCTGTGATTCTGTGTTTCTTTGATTCTGTGTTTATGTAGTTGGGTGGTTCTGTGATTCTGTGATTCTGTATTCTGTGATTCTGTGTTTCTGGGATTCTGTGATTCTGTGGTTCTGTCGTTCTGTGATTCTGTGATTCTGTGATTCTGTGATTCTGTGTTTATGTGGTTCTGTTCTTCAGTGAATCTGTGGTTCTGTTATTCTGTGATTCTGTGTTTATGTGGTTCTGTGGTTCTGTGATTCTGTGGTTCTGTGATTCTGTGATTCTGTGGTTCTGTGATTCTGTGATGCTGTGGTTCTGTGATTCTCTGATTCTGTCTTTATGTGGTTCTGTGTTTCTGTTTTACTGTGATTCTGTGATTCTGTGGTTCTGTGATACTGTAATTCTGTGGTTCTGTGGTTCTGTGATTCTGTGATTCTGTGTTTCTTTGATTCTGTGTTTACGTAGTTTGGTCTTTCTGTGATTCTGTGATCTGTGGTTCTGTGATTCTGTGGTCTGGGTTCTGTGATTCTGTGGTTCTTTGGTTCTGTGATTCTGTGGTTTGTTATTTGTGGATCTGTGTTTCTGTGGTTCTGTTGTTCTGTGATTCTGTGATTCTGTTGTTCTGTGTTTTATGTGGTTCTGTGGTTTCTTGGATTCTGTGATTCTGTGGTTCTGTGATTTGTGGTTCTGTGATTCTGTTTTCTGTGATTCTGTGTTTCTGTGATCTGGTGTTGATTCTGTGATTCTGTGATTCTGTGATTCTGTGGTTCTGTGTTTCTGTTGATTCTGTGGTTCTGTGATTCTGTGATTCTGTGTTTCTGTGATTCTGTGATTCTGTGATTCTGTGGTTCTGTGATTCTGTGCTTCTGTGATTCTGTGGTTCTGTGATTCTGTGGTTCTGAGATTCTGTGGTTCTGTGATTCTCTGGTTCTGTGGTTTTGTGATGCTGTGATTCAGTGTTTAAGTGAGTCTGTGGTTCGGTAATTCCGTGGTTCTGTGATTCTTTGTTTAAGTGATTCTGTGGTTCTCTGATTCTGTGATTCTGTGATTCTGTGATTCTGTGGTTCTGTGATTCTGTGATTCTATGATTCTGTGGTTCTGTGATTCTGAGATTCTGTGGTACTGAGGTTCTGTGGTTCTGTGTTTTTGTGGATCTGTGATTCTGTGATTGTGTGGTTCTGTGGTTCTGTGGTTCGGTAATTCCGTGGTTCTGTGATTCTGTGATTCTTTGTTTATGTGATTCTGTGGTTCTCTGATTCTTTGATTCTGTGATTCTGTGGTTCTGTGATTCTGTGGTTCTGTGATTCTTTGTTTATTTGTTTCTGTGGCTCTGTGATTCTCTGATTCTGTGGTTCTGTGGTTTTGTAATTCTGTGGTTCTGTGATTCTGTGGTTCTGTGATTCTGTGGTTCTGTGGTTCTGTGATTCTGTGATTCTGTAGTTCTGTGATTCTGTGATTCTGTGGTTCTGTGGTTCTGTGATTCTGTGGTTCTGTCGTTCTGTGATTCTTTGGTTCTGTGATTCTGTGATTCTGTGATTCTGTGATTCTGTGATTCTCTGATTCTGTCTTTATGTGGTTCTGTGATTCTGTTTTGCTGTGATTCTGTGATTCTGTGGTTATGTGATTCTGTAATTCTGTGGTTCTGTGATTCTGTGTTTCTTTGATTCTGTGTTTATGTAGTTGGGTGGTTCTGTGATTCTGTGATTCTGTATTCTGTGATTCTGTGTTTCTGGGATTCTGTGATTCTGTGGTTCTGTCGTTCTGTGATTCTGTGGTTCTGTGATTCTGTGATTCTGTGTTTATGTGGTTCTGTTGTTCTGTGATTCTGTGGTTCTGTTATTCTGTGATTCTGTGTTTATGTGGTTCTGTGGTTCTGTGATTCTGTGATTCTGTGGTTCTGTGCTTCTGTGGTTCTGTGATTCTGTTTTTCTGTGATTCCCTGGTTCTGTGATTCTGTGATTCTTAACTTCTGTGATTCTGTGATTCTGTATTTCTGTGGTTCTGTGTTTATGTTCTTCTGTGATTCTGTGATTCTATGATTCTGTGGTTCTTTGATTCTCTGATCCTGTGGTTCTGTGATTCTGTGATTCTGTGTTACTGAGGTTCTGTGGTTCTGTGATTTTGTGGATCTGTGATTCTGTGATTCTGTGGTTCTGTCGTTCTGTGGTTCTGTGGTTCGGTAATTCCATGGTTCTGTGATTCTGTGATTCTTTGTTTATGTGATTCTGTGGTTCTCTCATTCTTTGATTCTGTGATTCTGTGGTTCTGTGATTCTGTGGTTCTGTGATTCTGTGATTCTGTGTTTATGTGGTTCTGTGGCTCTGTGATTCTGTGATTCTGTGGTTCTGTGGTTCTGTAAAACTGTGGTTCTGTGATTCCGTGGTTCTGTGATTCTGTGGTTCTGTGGTTCTGTGATTCTTTGATTCTGTAGTTCTCTGATTTGGTGATTATGTGGTTCTGTGGTTCTGTTATTCTGTGGTTCTGTCGTTCTGTGATTCTTTGGTTCTGTGATTTTGTGATTCTGTGGTTCTGTGATTCGGTGATTCTCTGATTCTGTCTTTATGTTGTTCTGTGATTCCGTTTTACTGTGATTCTGTGATTCTGTGGTTTTGTGATTCTGTAATTCTGTGGTTCTGTGGTTCTGTGATTCTGTGATTCTGTGTTTCTTTGATTCTGTGTTTATGTAGTTGGGTGGTTCTGTGATTCTGTGATTCTGTGGTTCTGTGATTCTGTGGTTCTGGGATTCTGTGATTCTGTGGTTCTGTGGTTCTGTGATTCTGTGGTTCTGTGATTCTGTGATTCTGTGTTTATGTGGTTCTGTTGATCTGTGATTCTGTGATTCTCTGGTTCTGTGTTTATGTGGTCTGTGGTTCTGTGATTCTGTCATTCTGTGGTTCTGTGATTCTGTTGTATCTGTGATTCTGTGATTCTTAACTTCTGTGATTCTGTGATTCTGTGATTCTGTCGTTCTGTGTTTATGTTCTTCTGTGATTCTGTGATTCTATGATTCTGTGGTTCTGTGATTCTCTGATGCTGTGGTTCTGTGATTCTGCGATTCTGTGGTACTGAGGTTCTGTGGTTCTGTGATTTTGTGGATCTGTGATTCTGTGATTCTGTGGTTCTGTCGTTCTGTGGTTCTGTGGTTCGGTAATTCCGTGGTTCTGTGATTCTGTGATTCTTTGTTTATGTGATTCTGTGGTTCTCTGATTCTTTGATTCTGTGATTCTGTGGTTCTGTGATTCTGTGGTTCTGTGATTCTGTGATTCTGTGTTTATGTGGTTCTGTGGCTCTGTGATTCTGTGATTCTGTGGTTCTGTGGTTCTGTAAAACTGTGGTTCTGTGATTCCGTGGTTCTGTGATTCTGTGGTTCTGTGGTTCTGTGAACCTTTGATTCTGTAGTTCTCTGATTCGGTGATTCTGTGGTTCTGTGGTTCTTTTATTCTGTGGTTCTGTCGTTCTGTGATTCTATGGTCTGTGATTCTATGATCCTGTGGTTCTGTGATTCTGTGATTCTGTGGTACTGAGGTTCTGTGGTTCTGTGATTTTGTGGATCTGTGATTCTGTGATTCTGTGGTTCTGTCGTTCTGTGGTTCTGTGGTTCGGTAATTCCGTGGTTCTGTGATTCTGTGATTCTTTGTTTATGTGATTCTGTGGTTCTCTGATTCTTTGATTCTGTGATTCTGTGGTTCTGTGATTCTGTGGTTCTGTGATTCTGTGTTTATGTGTTTCTGTGGCTCTGTGATTCTCTGATTCTGTGGTTCTGTGGTTTTGTAATTCTGTGGTTCTGTGATTCCGTGGTTCTGTGATTCTGTGGTTCTGTGGTTCTGTGATTCTGTGATTCTGTAGTTCTGTGATTCTGTGATTCTGTGGTTCTGTGGTTCTGTGATTCTGTGGTTCTGTCGTTCTGTGATTCTTTGGTTCTGTGATTCTGTGATTCTGTCGTTCTGTGATTCTGTGATTCTCTGATTCTGTCTTTATGTGGTTCTGTGATTCTGTTTTACTGTGATTCTGTGATTCTGTGGTTCTGTGATTCTGTAATTCTGTGGTTCTGTGGTTCTGTGATTCTGTGATTCTGTGTTTCTTTGATTCTGTGTTTATGTAGTTGGGTGGTTCTGTGATTCTGTGATTCTGTATTCTGTGATTCTGTGTTTCTGGGATTCTGTGATTCTGTGGTTCTGTCGTTCTGTGATTCTGTGGTTCTGTGATTCTGTGATTCTGTGTTTATGTGGTTCTGTTGTTCTGTGATTCTGTGGTTCTGTTATTCTGTGATTCTGTGTTTATGTGGTTCTGTGGTTCTGTGATTCTGTGATTCTGTGGTTCTGTGCTTCTGTGGTTCTGTGATTCTGTTTTTCTGTGATTCCCTGGTTCTGTGATTCTGTGATTCTTAACTTCTGTGATTCTGTGATTCTGTGATTCTGTGGTTCTGTGTTTATGTTCTTCTGTGATTCTGTGATTCTATGATTCTGTGGTTCTTTGATTCTCTGATCCTGTGGTTCTGTGATTCTGTGATTCTGTGGTACTGAGGTTCTGTGGTTCTGTGATTTTGTGGATCTGTGATTCTGTGATTCTGTGGTTCTGTCGTTCTGTGGTTCTGTGGTTCGGTAATTCCGTGGTTCTGTGATTCTGTGATTCTTTGTTTATGTGATTCTGTGGTTCTCTCATTCTTTGATTCTGTGATTCTGTGGTTCTGTGATTCTGTGGTTCTGTGATTCTGTGATTCTGTGTTTATGTGGTTCTGTGGCTCTGTGATTCTGTGATTCTGTGGTTCTGTGGTTCTGTAATTCTGTGGTTCTGTGATTCCGTGGTTCTGTGATTCTGTGGTTCTGTGGTTCTGTGATTCTTTGATTCTGTAGTTCTCTGATTTGGTGATTCTGTGGTTCTGTGGTTCTGTTATTCTGTGGTTCTGTCGTTCTGTGATTCTTTGGTTCTGTGATTTTGTGATTCTGTTGTTCTGTGATTCTGTGATTCTCTGATTCTGTCTTTATGTTGTTCTGTGATTCTGTTTTACTGTGATTCTGTGATTCTGTGGTTCTGTGATTCTGTAATTCTGTGGTTCTGTGGTTCTGTGATTCTGTGATTCTGTGTTTCTTTGATTCTGTGTTTATGTAGTTGGGTGGTTCTGTGATTCTGTGATTCTGTGGTTCTGTGATTCTGTGGTTCTGGGATTCTGTGATTCTGTGGTTCTGTGGTTCTGTGATTCTGTGGTTCTGTGATTCTGTGATTCTGTGTTTATGTGGTTCTGTTGATCTGTGATTCTGTGATTCTCTGGTTCTGTGTTTATGTGGTCTGTGGTTCTGTGATTCTGTCATTCTGTGGTTCTGTGATTCTGTTGTATCTGTGATTCTGTGATTCTTAACTTCTGTGATTCTGTGATTCTGTGATTCTGTCGTTATGTGTTTATGTTCTTCTGTGATTCTGTGATTCTATGATTCTGTGGTTCTGTGATTCTCTGATCCTGTGGTTCTGTGATTCTGCGATTCTGTGGTACTGAGGTTCTGTGGTTCTGTGATTTTGTGGATCTGTGATTCTGTGATTCTGTGGTTCTGTCGTTCTGTGGTTCTGTGGTTCGGTAATTCCGTGGTTCTGTGATTCTGTGATTCTTTGTTTATGTGATTCTGTGGTTCTCTGATTCTTTGATTCTGTGATTCTGTGGTTCTGTGATTCTGTGATTCTGTGTTTATGTGGTTCTGTGGCTCTGTGATTCTGTGATTCTGTGGTTCTGTGGTTCTGTAAAACTGTGGTTCTGTGATTCCGTGGTTCTGTGATTCTGTGGTTCTGTGGTTCTGTGATTCTTTGATTCTGTAGTTCTCTGATTTGGTGATTATGTGGTTCTGTGGTTCTGTTATTCTGTGGTTCTGTCATTCTGTGATTCTTTGGTTCTGTGATTTTGTGATTCTGTGGTTCTGTGATTCTGTGATTCTCTGATTCTGTCTTTATGTTGTTCTTTGATTCTGTTTTACTGTGATTCTGTGATTCTGTGGTTCTGTGATTCTGTAATTCTGTGGTTCTGTGGTTCTGTGATTCTGTGTTTCTTTGATTCTGTGTTTATGTAGTTGGGTGGTTCTGTGATTCTGTGATTCTGTGGTTCTGTGATTCTGTGGTTCTGGGATTCTGTGATTCTGTGGTTCTGTGGTTCTGTGATTCTGTGGTTCTGTGATTCTGTGATTCTGTGTTTATGTGGTTCTGTTGATCTGTGATTCTGTGATTCTCTGGTTCTGTGTTTATGTGGTCTGTGGTTCTGTGATTCTGTCATTCTGTGGTTCTGTGATTCTGTTGTATCTGTGATTCTGTGATTCTTAACTTCTGTGATTCTGTGATTCTGTGATTCTGTCGTTATGTGTTTATGTTCTTCTGTGATTCTGTGATTCTATGATTCTGTGGTTCTGTGATTCTCTGATCCTGTGGTTCTGTGATTCTGCGATTCTGTGGTACTGAGGTTCTGTGGTTCTGTGATTTTGTGGATCTGTGATTCTGTGATTCTGTGGTTCTGTCGTTCTGTGGTTCTGTGGTTCGGTAATTCCGTGGTTCTGTGATTCTGTGATTCTTTGTTTATGTGATTCTGTGGTTCTCTGATTCTTTGAATCTGTGATTCTGTGGTTCTGTGATTCTGTGATTCTGTGTTTATGTGGTTCTGTGGCTCTGTGATTCTGTGATTCTGTGGTTCTGTGGTTCTGTAAAACTGTGGTTCTGTGATTCCGTGGTTCTGTGATTCTGTGTTTCTGTGGTTCTGTGAACCTTTGATTCTGTAGTTCTCTGATTCGGTGATTCTGTGGTTCTGTGGTTCTTTTATTCTGTGGTTCTGTCGTTCTGTGATTCTTTGGTCTGTGATTCTGTGATTCTGTGGTTCTGTGATTCTGTGATTCTCTGATTCTGTCTTTATGTTGTTCTGTGATTCTGTTTTACTGTGATTCTGTGATTCTGTGGTTCTGTGATTCTGTAATTCTGTGGTTCTGTGGTTCTGTGATTCTGTGATTCTGTGTTTCTTTGATTCTGTCTTTATTTAGTTGGGTGGATCTGTGATTCTGTGATTCCATGGTTCTGTGATTCTGTGGTTCTGGGATTCTGTGATTCTGTGGTTCTGTGGTTCTGTGATTCTGTGGTTCTGTGATTCTGTGATTCTGTGTTTATGTGGTTCTGTTGTTCTGTGATTCTGTGATTCTCTGGTTCTGTGTTTATGTGGTTCTGTGGTTCTGTGATTCTTTGATTCTGTGTTTTTGTAGTTTGTTGGTTCTGTGGTTCTGTGATTCTGTGATTCTGTGGTATTGTGCTTCTGTGATTCTGTGATTCTGTGGTTCTGTGATTCTGTGATTCTGTGGTTCTGTGATTCTGTGATGCTGTGGTTCTGTGATTCTCTGATTCTGTCTTTATGTGGTTCTGTGTTTCTGTTTTACTGTGATTCTGTGATTCTGTGGTTCTGTGATACTGTAATTCTGTGGTTCTGTGGTTCTGTGATTCTGTGATTCTGTGTTTCTTTGATTCTGTGTTTATGTAGTTTGGTCTTTCTGTGATTCTGTGATTCTTTGGTTCTGTGATTCTGTGGTTCTGGGATTCTGTGATTCAGTGGTTCCTTGGTTCTGTGATTCTGTGGTTCTGTTATTCTGTGATTCTGTGTTTATGTGGTTCTGTTGTTCTGTGATTCTGTGATTCTGTGGTTCTGTGTTTATGTGGTTCTGTGGTTCTCTGATTCTGTGATTCTGTGGTTCTGAGATTCTATGGTTCTGTGATTCAGTTTTTCTGTGATTCACTGTTTCTGTGATTCTGTGATTCTTAACTTCTGTGATTCTGTGATTCTGTGGTTCTGTGTTTATGTTCTTCTGTGATTCTGTGATTCTGTGATACTATGATTCTGTGGTTCTGTGATTCTGTGATTCTATGATTCTGTGGTTCTGTGATTCTCTGATCCTGTGGTTCTGTGATTCTGTGATTCTGTGGTACTGAGGTTCTGTGGTTCTGTGATTTTTTGGGTCTGTGATTCTGTGATTGTGTGGTTCTGTGGTTCTGTGGTTCGGTAATTCCGTGGTTCTGTGATTCTGTGATTCTTTGTTTATGTGATTCTGTAGTTCTCTGATTCATAGATTCTGTGATTCTGTGCTTCTGTGATTCTGTGGTTCTGTGCTTCTGTGATTCTGTGTTTATGTGGTTCTGTTGTTCTGTGATTCTGTGGTTCTGTTATTCTGTGATTCTGTGTTTGTGTGCTTCTGTTGTTCTGTCATTCTGTGATTCTGTAGTTCTGTGCTTCTGTGGTTCTGTGATTCTGTTTTTCTGTGATTCCCTGGTTCTGTGATTCTGTGATTCTTAACTTCTGTGATTCTGTGATTCTGTGGTTCTGTGTTTATGTTCTTCTGTGATTCTGTGATTCTGTGATTCTATGATTCTGTGGTTCTGTGATTCTCTGATCCTGTGGTTCTGTGATTCTGTGATTCTGTGGTACTGAGGTTCTGTGGTTTTTTAATTTGGTGGATCTGTGATTCTGTGATTCTGTGGTTCTGTCATTCTGTGGTTCTGTGGTTCGGTGATTCCGTGGTTCTGTGATTCTGTGATTCGTTGTTTATGTGATTCTGTGGTTCTCTGATTCTTTGGTTCTGTGATTCTGTGGTTCTGTGGCTCTGTGATTCTGTGATTCTGTGGGTCTGTGGTTCTGTAAAACTGTGGTTCTGTGATTCCGTGGTTCTGTGATTCTGTGGTTCTGTGGTTCTGTGAATCTTTGATTCTGTAGTTCTCTGATTTGGTGATTCTGTGGTTCTGTGGTTCTTTTATTCTGTGGTTCTGTCGTTCTGTGATTCTTTGGTTCTGTGATTCTGTGATTCTGTGGTTCTGTGATTCTGTGATTCTCTGATTCTGTCTTTATGTTGTTCTGTGATTCTGTTTTACTTGATTCTGTGATTCTGTGGTTCTGTGATTCTGTAATTCTGTGGTTCTGTGGTTCTGTGATTCTGTGATTCTGTGTTTCTTAGATTCTGTGTTTATTTAGTGGGGTGGATCTGTGATTCTGTGATTCCGTGGTTCTGTGATTCTGTGGTTCTGGGATTCTGTGATTCTGTAGTTCTGTGGTTCTGTGATTCTGTGGTTCTGTGATTCTGTGATTCTGTGTTTATGTGGTTCTGTGGTTCTGTGATTCTGTGATTCTGTGTTTCTTTGAATCTGTGTTTATGTAGTTTAGTCTTTCTGTGATTCTGTGATTCTTTGGTTCTGTGATTCTGTGGTTCTGGGATTCTGTGATTCAGTGGTTCTTTGGTTCTGTGATTCTGTGGTTCTGTTATTCTGTGATTCTGTGTTTATGTGGTTCTGTTGTTCTGTGATTCTGTGATTCTGTGGTTCTGTGTTTATGTGGTTCTGTGGTTCTCTGATTCTGTGATTCTGTGGTTCTGAGATTCTATGGTTCTGTTGTTCTGTTTTTCTGTGATTCACTGTTTCTGTGATTCTGTGATTCTTAACTTCTGTGATTCTGTGATTCTGTGGTTCTGTGCTAATGTTCTTCTGTGATTCTGTGATTCTGTGATACTATGATTCTGTGGTTCTGTGATTCTGTGATTCTGTGATTCTGTGGTTCTGTGATTCTCTGATCCTGTGGTTCTGTGATTCTGTGATTCTGTGGTACTGAGGTTCTGTGGTTCTGTGATTTTGTGGATCTGTGATTCTGTGATTGTGTGGTTCTGTGGTTCTGTGCTTCGGTAATTCCGTGGTTCTGTGATTCTGTGATTCTTTGTTTATGTGATTCTGTGGTTCTCTGATTCTTTGATTCTGTGATTCTGTGGTTCTGTGATTCTGTGGTTCTGTGATTCTTTGTTTATTTGTTTCTGTGGCTCTGTGATTCTCTGATTCTGTGGTTCTGTGGTTTTGTAATTCTGTGGTTCTGTGATTCCGTGGTTCTGTGATTCTGTGGTTCTGTGGTTCTGTGATTCTGTGATTCTGTAGTTCTGAGATTCTGTGATTCTGTGGTTCTGTGGTTCTGTGATTCTGTGGTTCTGTCGTTCTGTGATTCTTTGGTTCTGTGATTCTGTGATTCTGTCGTTCTGTGATTCTGTGATACTCTGATTCTGTCTT
>NC_054468.1:5098283-5103283 GCF_017639515.1 Carcharodon carcharias
ACTCCCACACACACACACACACACACACACATACACACTCACTCTCTCTCTCTCTCACACACACACACATATACACTCACTCTCACACACACACACTCACACACACACACACATAGACACTCACTCTCTCACACACACACACTCACACTCACTCCCTCACACACACACACACACACACACACATAGACACTCACTCTCTCTCACACACACACTCACACTCACACACTCACTCCCTCACACACACACACACGTACACACTCACTCTCACACACACTCTCACACATACACTCACTCTCTCACACACACACACATACACTCACTCTCTCACCGACACACACACTCTCATACACACTCACACTCTCTCACACACACACACACTCACTCACACACACAAACACTCTCTCACACACACACATACACTCACTGTCACACACAGTCACTCTCACTCTCACACACTCACTCTCACACACACTCACACACACACACACACTCACACACACACACACATACACTCACTCTCTCACAGACACACACACATACACTCACTCTCACACACACTCACTGTCACACTCACTCACTCTCACACATACACTCACTCCCTCACACACACACACACTCAGTCACTCACTCACACTCACACACACACACTCACTCACACACTCTCTCTCACACAGACACATACACACACTCTCTCTCTCACACACACACATACACTCACTCTCTCACACACACATACACTCACTCTCTCTCACACACACACATACACTCACTCTCACACACTCTCACACTGACTCTCACACACACTCACTCTCACACACACACACTCACTCTCACACACTCGCTCTCACACACACTCGCTCTCACACACACTCGCTCTCACACACACACACTCACACACACACACACACTCTCACACATACACACTCAATCTCTCTCACACACACAAACTCACACATACACACTCACTCTCTCTCACACACACATACACACACACATACACTCTCACACACACTCACTCTCTCACACACTCACTCTCTCACACACATACACACACACACACATACACACTCACTCTCTCTCTCACACACACACACATACACTCACTCTCTCTCACACACACACACATACACTCACTCTCTCACACACACACATACACTCACTCTCGCTCACACACACACATACACTCACTCTCGCTCACACACACACATACACTCACTCTCTCTCACACACACACATACACTCTCTCACTCACACACTCACACACACACATACACTCTCTCACTCACACACACACACTCAATCTCACATACACTCACTCTCACACACACACATACTCACACACACACACATACTCACTCACACACACACACACTCACTCCCTCACACACACACTCACTCCCTCACACACTCACTCCCACACACACACACACACACATACACACTCACTCTCTCTCACACACACACACACATACACTCACTCTCACAAACTCACACACACACACATAGACACTCACTCTCTCACACACACACACTCACACTCACACACTCACTCCCTCACACACACACACACGTACACACTCAATCTCACACACACATACTCACACACACACACACATAGACACTCACTCTCTCGCACACACACACTCACACTCACACACTCACTCCCTCACACACACACACACACACACACGTACACACTCACTCTCTCTCACACACACACACATACACTCACTCTCAAACACACTCTCACACATACACTCACTCTCTCACACACACACACATACACTCACTCTCTTACAGACACACACACACTCACACTCTCTCTCTCACACACACACTCACTCACACACACAAACACTCTCTCACACACACACATGCACTCACTGTCACACACAGTCACTCTCACTCTCACACACACTCACTCTCACACACACACACACACACACACACACTCACACACACACACACTCACACACACACACACACACATACACTCACTCTCTCACAGACACACACACATACACTCACTCTCACACACACTCACTGTCACACTCACTCACTCTCACACATACACTCACTCTCAAACACAATCTCACACATACACTCACTCCCTCTCTCACACACACACACACAAACTCAGTCACTCACTCACACTCACACACACACACACACACTCACTCACACACTCTCTCTCACACACACACATACACACACTCTCTCTCACACACACACACATACACTCACTCTCTCTCTCTCACACACACATACACTCACTCTCTCTCACACACACACATACAGTCACTCTCTCACACACACACACACTCACTCTCACACACTCGCTCTCACACACACTCGCTCTCACACACACTCGCTCTCACACACACACACACAAACTCTCACACATACACACTCAATCTCTCTCACACACACAAACACACACACTCACTCACACACTCACTCTCTCACACACATACACACACACACACATACACTCTCACACACACTCACTCTCTCTCTCACACACACATACACTCACTCTCTCACACACACACACATACACTCACTCTCTCCCACACACACATACACTCACTCTCGCTCACACACACACATACACTCACTCTCTCTCACACACACATACACTCACTCTCGCTCACACACACACATACACTCACTCCCTCACACACACACAAACACACACGTACACACTCACTCTCTCTCTCACACACACATACACTCACTCTCTCACACACACACATACACTCACTCACACACACACATGCATACACTCACTCTCACACACACACACACTCTCACACACACATAGACACTCGCCCTCTCTCACACACTCTCACACTCACACTCACACACACTCACACACACACTCACACACACACTCACACACACTCACTCTCACACATACTCGCTCTCACAAACACTCGCTCTCTCACACTCGCTCTCTCACACTCGCTCTCTCACACTCGCTCTCTCACACACTCGCTCTCTCACACACACACACACTCATTCTCACACACACTCACTCACACACACACTCACACTCATTCTCACACACACTCACTCACTCTCACACACACACACTCACTCTCACACACACACACACTCACTCTCCCTCACACACACATACACTCACTCTCCCTCAGACACACACATACACTCACTCTCCCTCACATACACACATACACTCACTCTCTCACACACACACACATACACTCACGCTCTCACACACACACACATACACTCATGCTCTCACACACACATACACTCACGCTCTCACACACAAACACACACATACACTCACTCTCTCTCACACACACCGTCATACACACACTCTCACACACATACACTCACACACACACACACACACTCACACACAGACACACACACACTCTCTCTCACACACACACACATACACTCACTCTCACACACACACATACACTCACTCTCTCACACACACTCTCACATTCACCCTCACTCACACTCACTCTCACACACACACACTCACTCTCACACACACACACACACACAATCACTCTCACACACACACACACTCACTCTCACACACACTCACACTCTCTCACGCACACACACACTCACACACATACACACTCACTCTCTCTCTCACACACACACAGACACACACATACACACTCACACTCACTCTCACACACACTCACTCTCACACACACTCACTCTCACACACACTCACTCTCACACACACTCACTCTCTCACACACACATACTCACTCTCACACACACACATACTCACTCCCTCAAATACACACACACACACACATACACACTCACTCTCTCTCACACACACACACACATACACTCACTCTCTCACACACACACATACACTCACTCTCACACACACACACATACACTCACTCTCACACACACACACTCTCACACACACACTCACTCACTCGCGCTCACACACACACTCGCTCTCACACACACACTCGCTCTCACACACACACACACACACACACACACACTCACTCTCTCACACACACACATACACACACTCTCTCTCACACACACAAACACATTCACTCTCACACACACACACTCACTCTCTCACACACACACACACATACACTCACTCTCACACACACACACACACTCTCTCACACACACACACATACACTCACTCTCACACACACACACACACTCACTCTCACACACACACACACACTCACTCTCGCACACACACTCATGCACACACACACTCTCACACACACACACTCTCACACACACACTCACTCTCACACACACAGTCTCACACACACTCACTCTCACACACTCACTCTCACAAACACACATACTCACACACACACTCACTCTCACACACACACACTCACTCTCACACACACACACACTCACTCTCACACACACTCACTCACTCACACACACACACACACACTCACTCTCACACACATATACACTCACTCTCCCTCACACACACACATACACTCACTCTCTCTCACACACACACATACAAACACTCACTCTCACACACACAAACATACACACTCTCTCACACACACACACACACATACACACTCACTCTCTCTCTCTCACACACACACACATACACTCACTCTCTCTCTCTCACACACACATACACTCACTCTCTCTCTCACACACACACATACACTCACTCTCTCTCACACACACACATACAGTCACTCTCTCACACACACACACACTCACTCTCACACACTCGCTCTCACACACACTCGCTCTCACACACACTCGCTCTCACACACACACACACAAACTCTCACACGTACACACTCAATCTCTCTCACACACACAAACACACACACTCACTCACACACTCACTCTCTCACACACACTCACTCTCTCTCTCACACACACATACACTCACTCTCTCACACACACACACATACACTCACTCTCTCCCACACACACATACACTCACTCTCGCTCACACACACACATACACTCACTCTCTC